>NC_056515.1:35669826-35800024 GCF_014905685.2 Nematolebias whitei | reverse complement strand
TATAGGATAATTATTTAAAAGGTATGAGCACATTTTTACAGGACATTGGGATAAATCATCACCTGAACTGTCTCTTATTGTCTGAATGTATGCCCATTACATCCAAGTGGCCAATAAATAAAAGAAAATAACATGTTATATTTCAGAGTAAGAGATTCTTTATTGTCGTTCGCACCACATGTGGTACATGTGGTGGAGTGAAATTATGTACACAGGGTCCCAGTTACATCCAGCAATAAAAATGTAAAAGAAAAACAATGATAACATCTAAGATATGAACTAAGAAAAACATCAACTAAATATACACTAAGCACAAATAGCATGAAAACATTACGTCGAACAGCAGCACGAACATGAGTCTGTGTGAGCAGATGAGCACGCATGAACACATCAACATGAAACAGATCAGCAGCAACATGAAACAGATCAGCAGCAACATGATATGGTTTTTCACAGTGATTATTCTAGTTAGAGATTCATGAGTCTAACAGCCTCAGGGTAGAAGCTGTTCCTCATCTAGTGGTTCTACACTTAATGCTCCTTAACCTCCTTCCTGAGGGGAGCGAGACAAAAAGTGTGTGTGTTGGGTGAGTGTGGTCCTTCATGATGCAGGTGGCCCTCTTCCTGTATCTGGAGGTGTAAATGGAATGTACCATTCACAGCACATACATATTGTAATAGTGCATGAGTTTGCACAAAATTGTTAGTTCCAAAGTTTGATCAAAATAGCTTGAACTTTATCATCTGACATCATTTTTAATTATCTTGGTCCAAACCTTGGGAAATAAAAACAGTAGTGTGTGATAAACATCCCTTCAAAAAATGCTGGATTTTCTATTAATTATTGACGATAGGCATTCAGAAAAATGCTAAATCATGCTGTTTTAATTATTGTGTAAACTATCTCCTCATTTTGTGTGACCCTAACTTTAAAGTGACGCACTCATTCAAGTTCTTAAAAAATAAAAATGCAGGTAAAGCAGCCAGAGCAGGATTTTCTTGTTAAATCAGAGCTACATAGGGAAAGACATCGTGCTAGTTTGCAGACTCAGAGTCTTAATGTCTGAGGGGAATCAGACTGAATGTTCCAGAATGATTAGGAGGCTGATTATTCCAAGTTACTGGCAGGCACACAGACAGCTTTGGATTTTTAATATCCTTCTTCCAATAGTTTATGTAAAAAGGATAATATCCTACCAGTGACTGATTTACATAGTTTTAATGTTCAGTTAAGTCATAATTAATCTGCTTGTCTCTGGTTAACTTTAGACCACAAGTAACCAAATATGTTTAGTCCTTAAAGCTTTATGTAACACACAGATATGATAAGATATGTAAGGCTTCCAAAACTGCTGGAGAGCAAAAACTGGGATTTCAAGACTGATAAACCTAATAAAAGACCTAATAAAAATTGATTGGTGGTTTGAATGTATCCTTTTTTCACCCTCTTTTCAGTTGCCAGTGTTGTGATAATAAAAAAAAAAATCAATATTATCACCAAAATTATCAAGAAAGAAGTGAGTAATATAAAAAAATAGGAATATACTGGCTTATACATCATAATACGTAAAATATTACTTACTTTAGTTTAATGTCCTGTAGAAACACCAAACCACATAGGCTGTGCAATGACATAATGCATTTGAGAAATCATTCAATAAACTCTCTAAACTCATATTAGTAAAGTAAAATGGGAATTATATAATATGAATTAAATAAATGCAACTTGAACTTCACCATAAAGGATTAAAATGGCCTTGTATTGTAACCGTGCTATTATCTAGCTGGTATATTTGTAGTGGTGTAGCTCAATATTCTGTGAAATTGTACTGCAGAGATCCTGGACTTGATCCTGGAGCCCATATCTAAATGTTCAAAAGATTTGTGTGACAAAGACAAAAACACAAAGTTGTCGTGGGTGTCTCAAAACCATCTACATTTTATTATAGGTGTCTCCAGTTCAACTCAAATACACTTTTGTTGACCGAAAACATACCAGCGTCTAAAAATTATGCAGATTATATACAAATAACTGGCATAGATGTGCCTATATGCATCCAAAAAGTGTACTCCAGTACATTAATGGGAGCGCATCAACATGGATTAATGGTTGATTGGTTAAAAACATAAAAATTCAGTGAGATTTCAAAATAAAATGTAGAGTTGCCAACTAGTCTCCAACAGTCGTAGCCCATGCCAAATAGATTTACCACTGATTATTGCAGATCTGACCCAGGACTAGATATGGCAATTAAAAAATAATAATGATACTAATTTGAAATCAAGTTTAGCTTAATTTAAGTTTCAGAACTTATGAGCAGTTTAAGTGTTAATTTGTCATATTTTACACCTAAGATTCAACACCAGGCAAGTACACCCCCTTCTATGGATAGAGTTATCACACACGCATACCAAACAAATCAAGTAAGACTTCAAGACCTTGATCTTAGAACAAACAGTTGTTCCAGACTCATTATTTTGTGCACACACTCTTAATGATATTTACGCTGCCCAACCCACCAGCGTACTGTGCACTCGTTCAAACTGTAACATTTCCATGACATCTCATCTTGCAAGTCTTTTTAACCCATCAGTTCGATGACTCAGCCTCTGGGAAGAAGAGACAAAGAATATATTTAGTCTTTTGCAGTTATAAGTGGATATTCCAGTGCATATTCTGGAAAAGACTTCCTGTTCCATCTCTGCTGAAAAACTCGAGTCAAGAAACGATTGATTGTTTTGCGATTCAGCTTCTGCCAATGTGCTCCACCTCTTCTGCTTTCCGCTCAGTGTTTACTTCCACAAAACCTTAGCTTGTTTGGCCATGACTGGTCAATACTTCTGAACCAGAGCGAGCCGAAAAGCTTCCGCTGCAAAGTCTTGTGCACACTTTATAAATCTCAAAGCAGATACTGTCCAAACCTTTGAAAGACTGAGGCAGATCTGAAGTTGTTGTTTGTTCTCTGTGTTGAGAAAAGAGATCAAAACTTTTCTCTGTAATTTGACTTTAAGACGAGGTGAGAAAGAACCCAAAGTGTTTGACCAAAAAAAAAAAAAATAAAGTCTGCATGAAGAAGTCACAGGTGATGACAAATGACAAAGCAGCAAAGCAAACACTCTTTAGCACATTTAGCAACACTTGGGAGAATTTCTCTTGATCATCATGCATTTTGTATTCAGGTCCACACCCGTTGCCATACACTGTAAAACTGATAAAGCACGTCCTCCAAGCTAATAACACTAACAGAAATGAAATGACAAAACCAGAACACTGATTTATCTCTAATTTAGACTCTCTGGGAGATTTATGGTCACAAAGTATAATGACTCAGAAACCCTCGGCGCTTTAGAAATTATGGAAGGGGTTGAAATAAGGGTGGAACAATTTCAGAGCAGGTCAGTGTGAGATATTGGTGATGCCCTGGGGTTGCAGATGTGCAAAAGTCATTCAACTCACATTGCCATAAATAACGTTATTGGTAAGCCGCCTTTCTGCTGCAGTTTTTGCTGATATTTACATGAAATGCTTTTGTAATTTTAAATGAAACGCTGTCGGGATCATGATATCCCCACAGCTAGTAACATCACTAGTATAGATAAACTTTGATTATATTTTTACTTTAAAAAAAAAAAAGCTTTTGTATTGATGAACAGTGGCTTTTTAAGAACCATTTCTTTCCTGCATCTGTTCATACTTGTCTGTATCAAAAGGGATTTCTGGGCTTATGTTCTTTTACGTTTCATTTTATCCACCAACTGTATTCACAATGATTCCACTAAGGTTCAGCAGTCACTCAGATTTGCCCTCCGTGTTACATTTGATGGGCAACGCGAGCAGACAAAAACGGGCTAAAACTCCCCCAGGCCTGACGATCACTGGGCTCTGCTGTGGAAGCAGCTGCTTCTGCTGCTCTGCTTTCCCTCCCAGACCCCTCTGAATGATTTAAATGCCCCTGGATAAAAATAAATAAATAAGACAGAGAGAGTGAGAGAGAGTTATGGATGAAGAAAGGGAAAACTGGGCCTCTGCTTTGAGCAGAACCTGACATATATGGCTGGAGAATCTGTTTATACAGTATATATTCATACAAAATGAATATTCTGGAGATATTGTTGAAAATCAGCAGTTCACTCATCTTTACATGCTCTGGGGCATGCACTCCCTAACTGCATAGTGAAACATCAATTTTTTGGGGATGTATGGAGACAAACTCTTTTATTTTTAACAGTTTTTTTTTTCCCCTAACAATTTCTGCATTTCTGCACAAGAGCCTGGGGTGACATTTCAAGTTCATCTTGCATTACTGCTGTTAATAAATGTCAGCAGACTGAGAGCTCATGACTTGCTGTAGTGTATTGATATAAATACCGAGGTGGCGCCAAAGCACCCTTCAGATCCTTATGATTAATTGTGCACTTAGGACTTATTCATTTTATGATCTGTACAGTTCGCTTCTCAGTTCAAAACTGCTAAATCACATCAGACAAAATACATTATGCCACACGATTTTGCACCAGCATTGATTATGGGCTCTCTGGTATTTAAATTAAAAACTTTTCTGACTCCACCTGAGGTTATGTTGTGGTGGGAAGTGCTTTTTGCTCCAAGAGAAAGTTATGCTGTAATTGGAATCTATATTTCCTGTGAGTATTAGACAGCAGGGACGTCCTAAAATCTGTATTTGTAATCAGTCTCCTGCTGTTCAAATGCCATCATGGGGAGAGTTAATGAAGCAGCAATTTATTAGTCTTAATGAAAAGGCTGTTATAAAAACAGCAATATCAGTGCGAGGCGATGACATTTTAGTGACCTTTGGTGAAACAGTAAAAAAGGAGGGGTTAAGAGAGCCTGGATCTGTTTCGCACTAGTCTGCTGGAGTATGACCCAACAAAGGGACATAGTTTTTCCCTTAAGTTGATGTGGGAAGCATCGGCCAGCAGTAAAAGGTGCTACGGATCAGAACAAGCTAAGGTTCTTGTGTCATTAAGCATTGTTGGCATAAACATGCATCATACAAAATGAATTCTGGCCACTAGTGAGTTAAATAGCAACTTAAAATTAATTTTGCTTAGCAAACACTTCTTTTCAGTTTCGTTTTTGAAACACTACTGTTGCAGGTGGTTGAGAAATGGAGTTGTTATAAATTGAGATATTCAGACTAGACCTTGTATAGAAGTCAGCTGAAAGCCCTAGAGTACTGTAGTACCACTGGCGATGCCTTTGTGAGATCCTCGGGGTCCTCTGGGAGAATAGACAACACCAATGTCCTAAAGGAAGACAACATCCCCCTATCGCCTCGGCTATAACTCCACACCACTTACAAAGAGCAGCCTGTGCTATCTGAGTGCCTCTGACTTACTCTGAGTATATTTGAGGAGCAAGATTGCTTTTAGTAATCTATGTATTCTCTCACACTTTTAGCTAATGGTATACCAAAACAACTGCTCGTTAATTCACATAATGCAGCTGCACTTGCATGTCTTATTAGAAACAAAAGTCTACTTTAATTGGCTCATCTGAGAAACTTTCACCAGCTGGAGGTACTGAAAATATACAGCACTGTAGATATGACAGCAATAAGCATTAACCATAAAGAGGAGTCAATAAGAAAAAAGCACAATAAACCATTTTCTATTGACAAAAAATGTTTAATCGTGTCATCTGAACCAGTTTCTCATGTCTCATGTCTCATGTCTCATGTCCCATCCAGAAGACCTCTCAGTCTGCAACCTGACAACGGGATCTGTCCCATAGATAGTCTTCATTGCTGTATTTCAAGCCAACCTCCTGTGGAATCTCAGAAATGGGCTTTTAATATGTGCAAACAGGGCTCACCCGTCCAAAACAATCAATCATTGTGTATAACAATCAATGTTTTAGGCCAGATGGCCAACTTGCTACTCACAGAACAGCCTGAGGACAACCAAGGTCAAAACGGTTCAGAAAAAAAACAGATGTATGTTCCAGATGACATGATTCAACCTTTTTTTGGTCATCTACCTGGATGATTAGGCTTACAAACCATTTTTTCTGATCCATTTTGGCCTTGGTTGTCCTCAGACTTTTTTATGTGAGTAGCAAGTTGGCCATCTGGCCTAAAGCGTTTGATTAAGTCGTTTTCACACCTGATAGTCCAGTAGACTCGGTTCAATTGGGGACCAAAATTCAGAACATTTGTTTACATTTTCAGCTGGTGCAGTTCATTCACGCGCTCTGAGTCAATCGAGCCAACCTGTTCCCTGCCTCACCTGTGGTGGCGCTGCACCAAAAACTACTGAAGGAAATGACACGAAAACCTCTGAAGAAGACAGTTCTTATTATTCTTCTGGAAAAAAAAATGGAGTTGTGTCAAATTTGAGTGGTTTTAAGAGTTATATTTTGTCATTTGTTTCCAACATTGGACTCGGCATGAGCGTAAGATGAGGCAGAAGACCATGGAGAATGTTGTTTTTCACACAAGGCGGCTGAGACGGCTCCATATGAGGTATGAGAAATGCACGTTTGCTTTGCTTGTATTTACACAGAATGCCCTGCGCTGTAGTCCACTTCCTGCTTTTGGAGCGGTTTCCAGCCCGCTTGAATTCACAATGCATTCAAACCGCATTCGAGTTCACTTCAACTGAACCAAGACCTAGGTTTTTAGGTGGACCAGAGTTCGCATTTTTGGTCCATATCAGAATTCAATTGCACATTCACACCTCCCCCAAACAAACCAGACTTTCTAGGCAAACGTACTAGAGTTTCTAGTGTGAGCATGGACTTTGTTGTACTAAAGTTTGATTAAAGTGGACTAAACAGGGTTTGTGTGAATGCACCCTTATACATCATGATTGAATTTCTTGTACGAGTGGGTTCTGTTTGCATGTGTTAAAAACCTACTTCTGAGATTCCAACAGGAGGTTGGCTTGAAACACAGTAATGAAGGCTACCTATGAGACAGATCTGGTTGGCAGGCTGCAGACTGACAAAGTCCTCTGGATGGGAAACAAAACATTTCTCACTTAAAGAAACTGGTCCAGTTGGCACAATTTAACTGTTTTTATTGTTATCTACCTGGATGAATGAGCTTACAAACCATTTTCCATTGACTTGACTTTCATCTCAAATGAAACAGCTCTACATTCAAGCCCCAGTAGGCTGACACACTGTTACATGTTTGTGCTTTTTGACAACAGCATGAAGTGGCTGAGCCTGGCTCACATATTATGGGGGTGTGTGTTTCGCTGACTGCACGACTCTCTTCCCAGTGCCGATTGTCACTGGTATGTGCTGATTTGAGTCCCGACCAGTTCCTCCTTTTCATTCCTCTTTTCAGTTGGGGGCTGGGGGAGGGGAGAGTTGAGAGTGGACGACAAAGCATGTCTTTTTCATGGGAACAAGTCTGCCTTTAGCTGAGGATCTCACCCACGAACCAGGGAAGCAAAGACCTGGAACTAATTACTCTAACGAGTTCACCCAGAAGAATCATTAACAACTGCTCAACACACTCAAATGCACGTGTGTTAAGACGCACAGAGTTCCATTAATAAAATCAGACTGCTTAAAGGGATGGTTTGGTGCTTTTTCCTACCCTGCAATGATTTGATTTCTCCGTGAAGTGGTGGGGAACCTCCACAACTCTCTCTCTCTCTCTCTCTAATTCCCTCTCAAGCACGCTCTTTGGGAAAATGCTCAGCAAACGCATATGTAGGTTTAAAATTCAGCTTGTGAACAGAGGGGAAAAGAGAAAGACGGAGGCTGAATGGAGGAGGAATTTAAATCTCAATGCATCGTTAGGTTGGAGACACCATGTTGGCATTCAGGAGATGCGAGGCAGAGAGCTTGTGCCAGCTCTGAGAGGCTCTGAGAGCATTTTACAAAAGAGCACAGAAACAGCTCAGGCTGCAGGGATCTGTCACAGGCTGAGAGCAGCAGTGGATCTGGAGTGTTTTAGTGTAGCAAAGATGGGACATGGGGTTCCAGCATTTGGGGAGGGGCAAAAATTATAACTGCAGCAAAGTTTTACTTTTAGATTGTCAGTGACTACAAATGTTACAAATTAGCATGCAACTGAGTGCTATTTGTCAGCAACTCCATGTGTAAGGCTCACAATTAGTTGCTTTTGCTGTTGCAGCACCATGGCTTAGTGGTTAGCACTGTTGTCATACAGCAAGAAGGTCCTGGGAAAATCCTCAGATTGGACCTGGGGTCTTTCTGTCTGGAGTTTGCATAATTATAATCATAATAATTGCTACGTGTTGTCATCATTGTATGTACCCATACAATGACAAAATTGGTTCTCTGCATTTAACCCATCGCACCTGGGATACACCCAGGTGGGCAGCTACTGTATGTAGGCGCCCGGGAAGCAATTGGGGATTGGGTGTCTTACGCAGAGACACCATGACATGTGGGAATGGCTGGGGATCGAACCTGGGACTTTCTGTTCCCGAGTCGGCTGTCCTACCTCTACACTACCTCGGCCCATGCATGTTCTTGTGTTTGCTTCAGTTTTCCCGGGTACTCCGGTTTTCTCCCACAGTCCAAAAATATACATGTTGGGCTGATTTCAGGTCCAGGCCTCCCTTGTAAAAGAGATTGTGTTAAAAATAAATAAATAAATACATTTGTCTAACAATTGTATCGACACGTTGATGGCTGGGTGGGGTCTATGGGTCTCTTCTGGTAATTTCCAGATCAATTTGTTAGGTAAAACTATTTTGAAATTCAAAGGAGGTGTGGGCAATTTCTAAATCTGTGAAGGAAGATGGAGATTAAAGTTCTGTAGAGATTTTCTTTATATACACAGTATAACTCCCACGAAGACTTGGCAAATGTTTTTACGACATATGCACTTCCTGTTGCAACCTCAGACCACCTAGCTACCACAACCCTCTGTGTGGAGCAGTAAGCTTCCATTTAGGGAGCCCAGGAAGCATTTGGTGGGGAGTTAAGGGCCTTGCTCAAGGGCCCAGAGAGGGGCAAATAAGGGTGGAGGCAGGTGCAGGTACTTCACATTTCCCACCCACATTCAGAGGTTTTTGGTCCATGGAGTCGAACCGGCAACCAGAATCACCTTCACTTCCCACCACTTCCCCATAAGTATACTATATATATATATATATATATATATATATATATATATATATATACATATATGGTGCTCCATGTCACCCCTTAGAACTGCATTGATTGAAACGCAGGACTCCCCTCAGGCTAACAACAAAATTCAGCTTGTTTGTGGATCTTTCAGGGGGCCAGAAGATGAGAGCAAAGATGCAGCCTGCTCCATGCACAACAGAAAAAGTGGACAGCAGTAACTATCTGCTGCAGAGAGAGAGAGGCATCAAATCCAAGCCAATCTCACACATACTGGATGGGAAACTACATGTATAATGACGCACATGTGCTTACACATGTATGTTTCTCTCATTTAAACTGAGTTGGTGCTCCTGTTTTGCACGCTGCTGTGATTAGACATGAGATAGGAGATGAGAACTCGGAGAGAATCGCTTGCATCCACACCCAAAATGATGCTGACCTAAATATTATTTCCTTGCAAGCATATTTAATGAGGCTTCCCTGCAGAATCACCCATGCACAAGATGAAACTGAATTTGGAGCTGCACGTGTAATTTTTAAGAAACTCACCGTAGAGACTGGTGTTCGCCGAGACTTACTGGAGACTTTATCCTCAATCCCGGCCGTCCAGCATGGCAACACTTTGCTCAGATGAAGTATTTGCTCAGCCCGTCTGCAGCCCCGTGGGGGGAGGAAGGGGAGATGGATGGCACAGCAGTTTATTATCCCTGAGTCTCGCAGAGGGAATTTACATTTGGAAAGCTGCAGCCGCTTCTCTCTGTCGTTGAGGAGTCTCCTCCAAAGCAAACAGAGAACAGCTCCGGTGCTGAAATCTTCCTCCTCTTCTTCCTCCTCCTCCTTCCTGAGCTACTCCCACAGCATCTGAGGAAAAGCGCAGCCTGCTGGCCAGTCAGGCAGGAGGAGTCCTTTCTATGCTCTCACAGCAGGAGACTGAAGTTAAATACCGGATCTGTGACCTTCATATTTACTCTTTCTCTTCCTGCCTGATCACTCAGGTTAATAACTCGTGGGTTGTAACAGCGGGCTTCCTGATTGGCCGGAACCTCCGGGACCAATGATGCTTGGAGAGTTGCTTCCTGACCAATTAGTCCAAACTAAAACATAAAGCAGCTCAGTAAGGAGTCATGTTGAGAATGGGAGAGCTCAAAACTGTGGATTTTGAATGTAGATGATTGGGTTTTAGAGTAAGACAAGGTTTTAGGCCACATGTGGACAAATGTGGCTCAAGGGCTGAAAGCGGCCATGTGTGTGTGTGCGGGGGGGGGGGGGGCAGAGGTGCTTACCCAGAGCGAACAGACAAGATAGCAGACTCAAACTATTTTATAATATAACGTGATTTATTTACAGTAAAGTGAAATAACTGGAGACACTGGGAAACCTGGAGAGGAAGAAGAGGTGTCAGGAACTGGAAGGAGGAACTGTTAGATGGTGCAGGTTTTTGATCACTTACAGACAGGTGGGTAAGAGAGGAGGGTTGAGGATTCCAGATCAATCAGGTCCAGGTTGAAGGTGGAGCAGAGGCAAGTGGTTGGATGATGACGGAGCAGCTGGATAAGATCCACAACAGGAAGAGCAACTCACAGGTAGGCACAGGAGTCGATGATTTGTGGAAAGCAACAAGGGATCCAGGACTGGAGCCTCAGGAACCAGGTTCTGTAAGAACGCGAGGAGAACATAATGTAAGTATTACCTACAGGCAGACGGTACAGGAGTCTGCCATCGCACATGAAAAGACTCAAAAACAGTTATTACCCACAAATTGTCAGATTACTGAACTCTTGATAATAATACTGAACAATTGCTCTAAGTCACATCTGTGACACCTAATATGTTTATTGCTGCTGCATGATGTGGCTGCATCATATATGTTACTACCTTACCATCATAATTGATCTCAGTACTACCTGTGCAATAACCTGTCGCACAACCTGTGTAGTTTATGTTAGTTATGTGCAAAATATCATGTGCAGTTAAGCTTATATACCTGTGAAATACTTATTTATACCAATTCATCCTACTTGCACCATTATATTCTACAATGTTCTTGTTTACAATATTTATTTTGGACCTTCTAAATATTATATTTTTCACTTTTTGGTTCGTTATCTTGTACCCTTATTGCATGCTTTAGTATTTCTTGTTCGTTTTTTTTGCTTTTTTAGCAAATCAGTTCTTCTCATCCTGAACATGGCATTGCATTGTTGACCTTGTGTTGACCTGCATATGACAAATAAACAACAATGCAACATAACAAGTATTACTTGCTCTTAGAGAATTAACACAAGAAGACCAACAGCACAAATACAAGTAGGTAAGTAATGCTCCAGCAGGGAAGGAAGCTCTTCTGCAGCCTCTTATAGTCCTAGAGCTCGTTAGCAGAATTAATCTCAGTTGCTGCTTGAAGAATCCCACAATGTGTTTATATATATATATATATATATATATATATATATATATATGCAGGTTGTATAAATGATGTATGATTTCAGCTGCTGCACTCTGCCACCTGCTAGCACTCTTGGCCACGCCCACTTCTCCTCTGTGGTGCAGAAATATAACACGTTGCAGTAAGAAGCTTCTCCTGCAGCTTGGGCTGCACACAGGTTCTAATTAATTTTAAATAATGTAGTTTAAATAAAATTCCGGGCAGCACGGTGGAGCAACTGGTAGAGCTGCTGTCTCTCAGCGAGCAGGTCCCTGGTTCAAATCCCGGTCCAGTGGCCTTTCTGGGTAGAGTTTGCATGTTCTCTCCGTGCATGCGTGGGTTTTCTCCAGGTACTCCGGTTTCCTCTCACAGACCAAAACATGCATGTTAGGCTGATTGGTAACTCTAAATTGTCCCTAGGTGAGAATGAGAGAGTGAATGGTTGTTTGTCTTGTTTGTCTCTATGTGACCCTGTGATGGACTTGCGACCCATCCAGGGTGTACCCCGCCCCTTGCACAGTGATTGCAGGACATGGGCACTGGCGACCCCAGTGACCCAAAATGGAAGAAGCGGGTAAAAGATAATGGATGGATGGATGGATGGATGAAATAAAATTCCATGTCAGTTGTGCAGCTCTTTCATCAATCAGCCAATTGTGCATCATGTCCAATCTTATTTTGAAAAACCGTGATAGAGCGAGTCCGCGAAAAACGAGTGAATATATACAGTACAATACAACTTTATTTATAAAGCACTTTAAAACAGCACCGTTGGCCAAAGTGCTGTACACTAACATAAACAAGCATAAAAAAACCTATAAAATCAACATTTACTGGGTATCTGTACAGTAGTCCCTCGCTACTCCGCGGTTGTATGTTTCCATGTTTCTTCTGCTACTGGAACTATGGGATAATAAGCTTTATATAATTAAACATTTGAGTAAAACATTTGAGATGAGGTTAGTGGGGCATTAGTACAATGGAAATGATTTGCTATTGTTTTAATGAAGATGAAAATGTTTCATAATGGGTACAAAATTGAGACACACACACAACTGATTTAATATACAATATGATGAAATTGATCCATAAATATCATGAGGTTTTTGCTAATTTTCAAATGTCTTAAAGCTAAGTGCATATAATGCACACACAGATAAAAATGTACATGCTGTGGACAGCTCAGAAATATAAAAATGGGGTCAGTTTCTTCAGTGCAACTTGACAAGCAAGGCTCTCCCTTTCCTGTCCACAGCAGAACGTATGGCTAATGTATGCACACCTGAATGCACCATGTCTCACTTTGTTGTTCTCAGCCTCCTGCTTCAGATGGAGGCCCATGCATCATTAATGGCATCATAAGTGCACACTGGCCCATGGGTCTTATAACATGCTGGGGCCATTTTTCTCACTGGGAGGGATTAGAAAACTATAATCAGCTGCAGTGTAGGACCCCTCACCTACTGGTCAGAAGTCATAGTTTGGAACTTTTTGCGTGTTTATTTATTATGTTGAGCATGATTTTTATATTGTAAACTTTGCACACAGTTACATGAGTGGACAAACTTTAAGAGGCCAGGACCAAGGCATTCCATCTAATTCAAATCCCTTATTTTCAACAAATGACTTCTAAATGAAGACGAATGGCAGAGGTGGTGTCACCATTTTAAAAAAAGAAGGGTTAGGCTCGGAAACCAAACCGTAATGGCCCCAGTTCCTCTTTCAGGGAAGTCGTAATGGTCTCTTTGGAGCAGTCTGTCAGTATTAACAGTCCATTCACAGTGGAGCTGAATTCTTAATGGCATTCCAATAGATTGGGAGTTGGAGTTTTGGAGCAGTGCAATCAGGGCCTTTTCAGCCCTGAATTACTTTCTCTTGTGAAAGGAGAGCCATGAACCTGATAGCATCTGGTTGGCCATTTTATGTTTGCGGAAATGTGCTCTCCGATTTCTATTTGTCACTTACTTATTTTATGTGGTGAAGGCATGAATCAGAGTACTGCAGTAGCTGTTATGTAATAATATACTAACAAAAATTATCTGTATAGACTCTGCACAAAACGTATATGTAGGTTCCTTAAAGTTGCCGGTAGTTCTTATCTAACGTTTTGCATGATTTTTAAGACAAAGCTTAAGGTGTAAATATAATAGGATGTCAATTTAATTTAGCACCTTAAGTATTAGTATTTTTAGTATGCTTTTAGTTTTTTTGCTGCATGTTTTGATATTTCTTGTTGTTTTTGTTTGTTTGTTTGTTTGTTTGTTTGATGAGTCGAGATGGTTCTTCTAGTCCTAAGCATTTCATTGCTGACCTTGTAGTGATTTTGCACATGATAAATAACCCTAACCTAAACTTTTTTGTTGTTATCTACATGGATGAGCTTACAAACACCTTTTTTTCTGAACCATTTTGACCTTGGTTGTTCTCAGGCTATTTCAGTGAGTAGCAAGTCGGCCATCTGTCCTAAAACATTTGACTGTTATACATGATGAGTGATTGTTTTGGACGGGTGAGCCCTGTTTGCATGTCTACTTCTGAGATCCCAACTGGAGATTTGCTTGAAACACAGCAATGAAGGTTACATCTCTGACAGATCTGGTTGGCAGGCCACAGCTGACGAAGTCCTCTGGATGGGAGACGAAACGTTTCTCACTTAAAGAAATTGGTCTAGATGACGTGTCAGTGTAATGTGCATTGTTTGCACTCATCGTGACCAATAACTCTCCTGTGGGAGCATTCTGCAATGTCCTTCTGCTCATGTTTGTGATGTGTGATATTAACTGCCCCATGTAATCACTCCTACTGTGACCAGTTGGTAAGGAACAGAAAAAAACTGGTTGTTTGATATCCTCAAGGGTTGATTGATATGATGACATGTCTCAAGCAGAGTTCTTGACTCAGATCCACTCCTTCCTGTCTGCAAGCGGACCTTTCAATAATGGCTCAGACATGGAGGGGAAGAGCTGTTGCCTGGGCTTGAGGTTATTCTTTAAAACTAACTTGTTGGTTCAGGAAGTTAGAGCAGGTCGGGGTTTCACACGGATGATAGCACTAACAGTGTAATCTTGTAAATGCATGTTCTGTGAACGCTGGACTGCTTTCCAAAGCTTTGTAAATAAATCTGATGAACTACACCTTGGTCTATCCTGATGCATGCTCAATAATCCAGGTAGAAAAATCCAAAAAAGTTCAATCTGGTCCTCTGGACCAGATTGAACTTCTGAAATAGCACCAGATTGACCAGGTGCTATTTAAGAGACTGAGCTGAAAACAGCACCTCAGACTGAGGAAGTATCTTGGATGAGAGGCAAAATGTTTCTATATTTTTTTGCTTTGTTTTGTTTTTTGTTTATTTTGAATGTCCAGAGGACCAGATTGAACTTTTTTGGATACACCTTGGTCTGTTTGGGAATCTCCTTTTTTCCACGACACATGATTTAACCTTTGTTGCTGTTAATTTAGCACCCTTTAAATATGTTTGTGCTTTCCTTATGCACATTAAAATAACCTTTCAGATTAAACTCTCAAACCTACAGCATAATCAGAAATCTGTGTCTTTAACAAATGAAGAATGGTGCATTGGAGCTCAGCTTTCTGGTCAGTAAAACACCCAGATCACTCCATCCATAAACTGAGTAATCCATTTTAGGGTTTCAGGAATAACACTAAGGGCAGATTCACTCAGGCAGCCTTGTGGCTAACAATTTGCAGAACCTCCCTCTGGGGGATGCCCAGATGCTCCTAGACAAGAGATCTCATCACTCCCTCCACTTCTGGTTTGACCCTCTGCCAACCTGGACGTGGTCCATGATCTCCAAGGAAAGTCAACTTGAAGGAAATCCTTATCAGATGCCTGAGTCCCATCTAATGGTTTCTCTCAGTACGGAGGACATTTGGCCCTACTGGAAACTTCTGAACTCCTCACCTGATGTCTGAGAGTAAAATCATTCACTCTGCAGAGTGAGCTGATTTCAGCCATCTGTCGCCACAGTCCTGTCCTCTGAAAGCACTTAGAGGGGTTAACAGGTCAAAGGAGAGACATAAACAAAGTCATTCATCAAACTCTTTACCTCATTGTTCAACAACCTACTTAACACTTGATTAAAATAGAGATTTTATCTAGTCAAAGGCATAATGAAAATGCTTCTAAAACTAAAGAAAAAGCAGCTTTATTAAAAATGATGCTGCGCAAGATGTAAGGGAAAAATTGAATCCAACATTTATTTTAGTTAGACGTTTTCAAGCAGAGAAAATAATTTCTTTGACATAATCTACAACAGGGATGGTCTTTAGTTTCATCGCTAACAAACATTAATTAGTGTGAAATCAAGTCAAATGGCTGATTGTGTTGTTAAATTGTCTTAAATTGTGTTGTGTCAGCCTCCCCACCATCACAGACATCTACACCTCCATATGCAGGAAGAGGGCCACCTGCATCGTGAAGGACCCCACCCATCCAGCACATGCACTTTTTGACCCGCTCCCTTCAGGCAGGAGGTTGAGGAGCATTAAATGTACTTTGTAGAACCACTAGATTGAGAAACAGCTTCTACCCTCAAGCTGTTGGACTCATGGATCCCTAATCAGGATTATCACTGTAATGCCACTTGATTGTTGATATGTGCTGCTGACTATCCATGGTGCTGATTCATTTCATGCTGCTGTATTCATTCGTATTCATCTGCTCACACAGACTCATGTTTGTGCTGCTGTTGTTCAGTGTATTTTTGCACTATTAAATGTTTAGCATGTTTCTTAGTTCATATCTTGGATCTTATTACTGTTTTTCTTTACGGTTTATACTTTTGTTAGATGTAACTCGAACCCTGTGTACACAATTTCGTTCCACCACATGAACCACGTGAGATGTGAATGACATTACAGAAACCTTGACCTAAATTAGTGCAGTTTGCCAATTTTCCAACAAACCCTGTGACCTTAAATTGGTTAAAGTTTACTTTGTTACTGATGCAGTTTACGTGCATTGTGGTTATTTGTCCCGATGATAGACATCAATGTAACAAAGTGACTATGAGAACATAACTATTTTATTTTTTTAAAGCTTTTTGCAAAATAAAAACTACATCATATATAATTACAGTATATAAAGATTTGCACTTTTTCCATCCATCCATCCATTATTTTTTGCCCCCTATTTCCCTTTCTGGTCGCGGGCACTTTTTTCCTTAAATGTTTATTTGTAATTTTTTTTTTTTATTAAGTTTTAATCAACATTACAAACATGTGTCTGCCAGGGGTATATTAACAGGTACAAAGGTAATAGCATTCAAGTATAAAAAAGAACAAGATAATTATAAAAAGGTACAAAAGGTAAAGTTTAAAAAGATACAAAACAATATATTTACACGTTACATAAATACATTCACATTCATTTTCTTCTCCAACTGAGGTGGTTTTCATTGCCTTTTTGTTTTCAAGTCCTTTGTGGTGTTTGTAATTATTTAAGTGATACTTTAAAAGCTCCATGACTTTCTGTGGACTGAGTGGGCGTGGCTTACAGTCTCACATCCCAACAGCACTGACTCTGGTTCCAGAAATACAACCTTAATTCAGATCCTGCTGACTTCAATTTTGAAAAAAATGGTAGAAAGTGGTGAACAAAGAACTATATATTTTATTCTTACCTGCTTTTTTTAGGCAATTTTTAACTCTCATGTGATAATGAGTCACCATTTGTTGTCAGGATGGTGCCCTCTGGTGGCTGGTTTCTGCCCCTGCACTCCCTGGTGTCCTGGTGCCCTGGTTATTCTTATCTGTGTCACCTGTGTGTCATGTCCAGGTGTTTGTGTCTCGTTACTCACTGTATATAAGTCTGAGTCTTTTTGTCATTTGTTGTCTGGGCATCATAGTGTGAGATCTCCTGAGTCCCTAGAGTTTCTTGGTGTTTCAATGTGCTTCTTAGACTAAGTTTTACTGCTATGACAGCTTGTTTATTTTCCTTTATTTAAGTGTTTCTTATTTTATCACCTGGTCTAAGAGTCTTGCCTGCACCATTGGGTTCTGCTGTAAAACCACCGTTTATGACATTTGTGAGTTCAAAAACGGGAGGCAAAATCTTCAGTAATCCTTCTGATGCTCTTGACAAGCTTCTGAATTTCAAGATGCTCTTTATGTTATTCAAATCTGAGGCCGGCTGAATCAAATTAAGTGTTGTCATCATTCCGATGACACTAATGCAAATTGCATGGAGCAGGTTCACACTTGTACAACATGCTTAAAATGGTGTAATTGGATTTATATCCTCATGTTAAAATCTCACATTCTGCTGCCAGTTTCTAACTGGTTATCTACCTGAGCATCATTGCAAAACACTGACAAAGTAGTGATGAAGAAGACATACTAATCTGGTTGCACAGCTGCCACTGAAGCACATCTGCTTTTTATCACGTTGTTGCAACATGTGGCTTCCAAACACAGTCAGTGTGATTTTATCCAGATGCTTCTGCCAAGTAATGCTGCACTCAAAGCTTACACTGAAGCACTGTTTTTTATGCTTTTCTTATCAGACTGCATCACTGGACTTGCTCCAACAGATGGGAAGTTGTTTACCTTTTGGTTTAGCAAACTACACGTCGCACAAGCTTGGTTTTAAAACATGCATGCACATGGTCATTTCCTTAATCTTTCATGTTGATTAGCAGTTTGTACAGGTTGTCTATTTGTCAATTTGATGTTTTCTTCTAAGGATCTGGATTCATTACTGAATTTGACACTGGTCCAATATCTAGGATTACTCCTCAGAACTGGCAGGCTGGATTAGATATCCAGTCTTTGTGGACCACAAGGGTCTATTAAGGCCATAAAAAGAGAGCAAAATATAGCATCTGACAAATTAAGCTCTGATTTTAATTAAACTTGTCACTGGTTTTTGCCTATTTGTGGTCTGGGAGAGGCCTGTAACACCTGTCGGCACAGAAAATAAAATCACTTTGTTGGATTCTCACTTTCAGTGATAACCCAATTTTTACATGCATTTTTTTTATTATTTTTACATGCAAAATATAAAATAAATACATATTTTCAAGGATGCAATGTTTGTAAAACAAAATGACACAATGCAAATGAGGATTAATTTGGGACCAAAAATGATTGGTAGTGCTACAAAACAATGTTGTGATGCTTTGAATAAATATAATTCAATTTTTTTTGTTTGTGTGAAGCCAACATTAATCGAAAAAAAAAAAAACAAGAATCAGCTAATGAAAATATTCAAATTGGCCAAATAAATAACAAAATATATGTTAACGAGACGTTAAATATCTGTTAGATTAAATAACAAAGAAATAATCTACCAGTATAAAGAAAATGCTTTTTCTTGTCGTTTCCAGAGCAGAAGAACCTTTTTTACTCAAACGTCAATAAAATAACTAGCAATGCTTTATAGAATTGTTATTGCCCATTGCCTTGGCTGTCAAAATGTTAACTGAAGATTGGGTTTGGGGAGGTCTCTCAGCTATTACCACAATAAATCTGAGCTCAGTATCTCTACATTTACTGAGTTTTAGCCACTTTTGTGTAAAGCTTTGGTATCTTAAAACAGCTCAACTCTAAAAGTTAATTAGTATTGACCATTAAATGTTGGGACTATAATCTTTAAAACAAGTTGGTATTTTGATGAAGAGCCTTACAAGTGCTGCATGCACAATTTTGCTGATCCTAAATAACAAGAGTTGATGGAAACAGCCGGTAACACGATGCTAAAATATGCCAGTTTGTAAAAATTAAGGAACATTTAGTTTATAATAAGTAAAACCATCACATGTAGAGATGCATTGTGAATCGTAGCCACAAGCGGATTCTTCTGCTGAGGGTTCTGAAATGGCCTGTCAGGGCTTTTTAATTAAACATGAAGTGAAAGAAACAGAACATCTGTGACCACCAGAGATTGTGTACAGAGCGTCAGGTGCAGATTTCTTTTTAGAAAGCCAAACCGAACCTGTGAAACTTTTTTCCACATGCTGTTGTTGATGTGAAACTTTGGTATAGAGGTCAATTGATGTGCTCTGCAAGAAGGGCAGGAATTAAAGTAGAAACCATTAGCTGCATATACATACACCTTTCTGTTTATTTCATGAGCAGACAATCATCCTGAAATTAGTGCTAGATGATGTTTGCTGTGCAAATGACTGTCCATATTTCCATGGCAGCAGCCCAGCAGAGCATTTAGGAATGATTTAATATTCGATAGGATGCCCTTTGTAATGGAAACAGCATGCCTTAGATGCAACTGATAGAGAGAAGATCACAACATGGAGCCTGCAGCTTCTAAAACAAAAGAAAATAGTCTTCTATTTGCTTTTGAGCAGAAAAACTCTTATGTCCATTTGCTCTTTGTGGACTTCACATCCGCCTTCAACACCATGATCCCCCAAACCCTGATGGACAAACTACTCACACTAGGACTAAGCCCCTCCATTTGCAACTGGGTACTAGACTTCTTAACAAACAGACCACAGTTAGTGAGGATCCACAACTTCTCCACCATAACCCTCAGCACTGGCTCTCCTCAGGGATGTGTGTCAAGCCCCCTCCTGTTTACTCTGCTCACGTATGATTGTGCAGCTACCCATCCAGGCTGTCACATTGTAAAGTTTGCAGATGATACAGCGGTGGTGGGATGCATCACAAACAATAATGACTCCAGCTACAGGCAAGAGGTGGAACACCTGGAGAGCTGGTGCAAAGAGAATAACCTTCACATCAATGTGAAGAAGACAAAGGAGATGATTGTGGATGTTGGAAGGAACAAAAACACCTACACCCCCCTGAACATAAGAGGATCTGTGGTGGAAGTGGTCTCAAGCTACAAGTACTTGGGTGTACACATGAATGACAACCTCAGGTGGAGCAAGAACACCACCAGCCTGATCAAGAAAGCTCATCAGAGACTACTTCCTCAGACGGCTGAGAGGAGCTGGTCTGGGAAGCTCAGTCCTCACCTCCTTCTACAGGTGTGCAGTGGAGAACATCCTGTGCTCGAGCATCAACGTGTGGCATGGAGGCTGCACAGCTGCGGAAAGAAAAGCTTTGCAGAGAGTAGTAAAGGCTGCACAGAAGATGTTGGAGTCAGCCTCCCCACCATCACAGACATTTACACCTCCATGTTCCTGTTTTTAATTTTCTACATTTGTCTTGGAATCTAGCTGTTTTTTGTTTTGTTACTTTTTCCTTTTAGCCATCCTATTTGTTAAAAAAAAACAAAAAACTGTAGTATGCTTTTTTATAACTGTTTATTGTTGTTGCTGTTGTCCATTGTTGTCATCTTTCTTTGTTGAAATCAGGTCTCTCTTGTAAATGAGTCCTCAAGGCTCAATGGGATTTACCTGTATAAATAAAGGTTGATTGAGATGCAGGAAGAGAGCCACCTGCATCATGAAGGACCCCACTCACCCAGCACACACAATTTTTGCCCCGCTCCCCTCAGGAAGGAGGTTGAGGAGCATTAAGTGTAGAACCACTAGACTGAGGAACAGTTTCTACCCTGATCTCTAACCAGAATAATCACTGTGAAAAATCACATCATGTTGCTGCTGATCTGTT
This sequence comes from Nematolebias whitei, assembly GCF_014905685.2. Classification (NCBI taxonomy): domain Eukaryota; kingdom Metazoa; phylum Chordata; class Actinopteri; order Cyprinodontiformes; family Rivulidae; genus Nematolebias; species Nematolebias whitei. Next base: position 35,778,956 of record NC_056515.1, on the reverse strand, counting down.
TCATGTTGCTGCTGATCTGTTTCAGTGTTGATGTGTTCATGCGTGCACATCTGCTCACAGACTCATGTTCTTGTTTGTGCTGATGCTCAATGTTTTTATGTTATGAGTGCTTGGTGTATATTTAGTTGATGCTTTTCTTAGTTCATATCTTAGATCTTATTACTGTTTTTCTTGTACATTTTATTGTTGGATGTAACTGGGACCCTGTGTACATAATTTCGCTCCACCACATGAGGTGCGAATGACGATAAAGAAACTCTGACTCTGAAGTGTGCCTATATTAATTTCAGCAATATGGAATAAGTACTGATTTGTTCATTTAAAACACAAACGAGAAAAACTATCCCCATGCTCCAAATCATCATGCCCATTAATGTCCTTATTTTGAACTTGTGTTTTGTGTTTTATTTATCCAAGTCAAACACAGTTTCCATGAGCACCAAATTAAATCTATTGCCAAATTCGCTGCATAATGAACAGCAATCACCCAGTACTGAGTTAATTATCAGTCACAAATAAATATGTAATTGAACTTCACGTAGATAAAGAAACAGAGACCCGACACACCCATTTAGAGTAAAGTAATGAAAACAGCTGCAGGCAAAACACAATGTCAAAATGATCAAATTATTTTCCTTCTGCACATCCTCCACAATTATAGTGCAGCTGCTTCCATAAATTACCGGATTTGTTAATATGTATAATGACTTATGCTGTGAATTTCACAGTGGCACAAAAAAAAGTGTATGAATGGCATGTGTGATCGAGATTCATTTTGTTTAACAAATCTACAATGGTGCATGTTTTTATACGACCACACAATGTTTTTTTTCTTCCAAGTTATCATGATTTAAAAGTTCATCTACAGCAGGACTGTTCAACTAAACTGCTCAGGGGGGCACAGTTTCTTAAAATCAGCAGCTCAGTGGCTGGACGTCCAGCGATTAAAGTCGTTATGTAAATAAACCAAGTATTACAATGATCTGTTACCTTTTTTTAATTTGTTTATTTTATTGCATTGCATTATAAATGCAATAAACAGAACCCAACACCCCCATTTCACTTGTTTTTAAATGTTTTTTTATGAAATCATTTGTGGGCCGAATTGAAGTCATCCACTGGCCAGTAATAGCCCATGGGCCGCCAGTTGAATAGCCCTGATCTACAGTACATGCATTCTATAAATAACTGATAAGATATAACTTTATTGATCCTGCAGGAAATTGTTGTGCCAGAGGTTCAGTGACACAAGAAATCACACAAGAAATAAAAATAACATATAATGTAAAAATCCCAACAATTAAGTTCTAAACAGGTGCAGACAGAGACATTAAAGTGTTTATTGTGGTGCAGGGTTAATTTTATTGTCCTATGTGTAGAAAAGGGTGAAGAGTTGAAAAGCTTGATAGCCACAGTGATGCAGTCCTTCATGTGGTGTTCTGTGGAGCACCTCGGTGGTCTCGGTCCACGACTGAAGGTGCTGTGGTAAGAGTCCAGTGTGTCATGCAGGGGGGTGGTGACGTGTTGTTCAGGATGTGGAGCAGTTTCCTCAGCATCCTCTGCTCAGACACCTCTGTCAGAGACTGCAGCTTCACTCCCAGTTCCATAATATGACAACTGTGATTTGTCTACAGATGTTCACTTGTGCTATTTTGGCAACATAGAGGTTAGCACTGTTGCCTCTCAGCAGAAAGGTGCTGGGTTCAATCCTTGGTTTGTACCTGGGCTCTTTCTGTGTGGAGTTTGCATGTTCTCCTCGTGTTTGTGTGTATTTCTTCTGTGTACTCCGGTTTCCCCCCACAGTCCATAAGCATGCATGTTAGTTGCCTTCAGAGTGAGGCCTCCCTTGAAAAAGAGATCTGTGCTCTCAAACGGGATTTGCCTCGTTAAATAAAGGTTACTAATAAATAATTTGGTTGGGTTTGAGCCTGTAATCGGAAGGTCGCCGGTTCAATTCCCCCTGACTGTAATATCCAATGTGGGTGAGAAAGGTGAAGCAACTACATCTGTCTCCACCTTCATTTGCCCAACTCTGGACCCTTGAGCAAGGCCCTTAACCTCCCAGACTGCTCCCCTGGGTGTCTTAGTTGTCAGTCCTTTGATACAAACTGCAGTAGCTTGATGGTCTGTAGTTGTGTCAGGAAGGGCGTCTGGCATAAAATAAATTAGTCAAATCTTTGTAGAGGTTTGCTCGCTGTGCCACCCCATGAAGAAGGAAGCAGCTGAAGAAAAAAAATAAAAATAATAATAATAATAATTTGGCTTTTTTTCTGCTGGTTCAACAATTATCAATACCTATCTAATTGTTCTCTTTTTCTAAATGAAAATAAAATTTGGAGTTCAAACTAATGTTTCTTGCTTTGGCTTGGTTAGCCAAGCTGTTGGGACTTGTTTCCTATAAACAGACCTCAAATGGATTACCAGCAAATGTATAGAACCACTTCTCCTATTTGTCTTCTCACCACTCTAATCCAACCTAAATATAGAGTCACAAACAGGGAAATGATCCAAACACTCATCCACGCATATATTGTCGCATGACGCTTCTCTTCGTTGTTTACGGATAGTAATTGTTGGCCCCTGCTGCTGCCAAGTGAAATGATTTTTTTTAACTAAATTTAGCAACTTTTTTTTTGTTTTAATTTAGTTATTTGTCTTCCTAATTAATTCTACATCAGATTTCCAAGATTATTTTGCAAACCTTTCGTCAGTATTATCGCCCACTGCTGAAGGCAAAAGAATAATCATGTTTACACGTCTTTGCATGTATTAGTTTGTCAGTAATGTTAGCAAAATATCTCACAAACAACCAAAATGGTTTATTATAAAATTAAACTTAAACAACTGATTTTAACTTTTGGAGTAGCCCTGATTCAAGATGGTCACCAGCACAATCTTTGATCTTAGAACAAACATACAACTATCGATTTTACATATTCCAAGCTAAGATTGGGTGTGGTAGCAGCTGCAGGCATTCACAGCACATGTATCACATGAAATGTTGAAATATTGCATGAGATTAAGCAAAATGTTAATTGTAAGATTTGGTCAGAATAGCTATAACAAGGTGATTTTAGTCCAAAATTCATGTGAAAGGCAGTGAGTAGAATGTATTCATTCACTTTTTCCCATCCATCCATTATCATTGCCTGCTTCTTCTTTTCTTGGTTTTAAGGGTCAGTGGTGCCCATGTCCAGTACTTTGAGGCCGGGTACATCCATTTTATGTTTATAACTGATCATTCAAAACTTGCCAACACTGGAACGCGATCACCAAGCTGTCATCTGGTAAGAAGAATGAGCTGCCATAGAACTTTGACATGTTTTCTTTCCTCCAGCAATTCTAAGACAAGTTGTGACACTAATCCGTAAGTTGAGTATGCAGCATCACAAAAGTCTATTTTTAACCTGCATAAAACGTCTTGTCAAATGCTAAAATGACTCGCTAAACTCCAAACTGCCATGGCGACACGTGTATTATTTAGATGTCTGGCTGTTTGCAGAAGAAAGAGAAAACCTGGAGATGACACCCCGTCATAAAACACAAACACCTTGTTGCCACATCACCGCATCAGCTGCGGCTCTCGCTTGTGCTTGAGTAAGAAAGACGTGTTTAGCTTGCATGCATAATTGATCAAGTCACTGGGTTTAGATAAAAGATGGATATGCTTTTGTGCTTAATGAAGAGGTGGATGAAAATGTTTCCTTCTGGTCAAGCCCTAATGTAAAAAGGAAATTAACTCCAGCTTATTGCAATCAAACAATAACGCTTGTTTTGTTGGGTGAAGCAGCTCGGTCCATCGCCAAGTTGGCTGCATGGTAGTCAAAAGGTCAAAATGATTTTTAAATGTTACTGTTTATCAAGTCACATGCACAAGATCTGAGCACTTGCAATATTAGATTAAGGAGAAACACAATGAAGCTAAGAGATGAGCCATGTTCTCAGAATATCAGACTTTGTACATTTAGATGGGAATGGTAATAAAGCAGAGTTGTGTGGGTTAGAAATTCTACATACAGCCTTTGCATCAAATGTTTATGATATATTGGCACCACAATAGGAATTTTTTTTTATTATTATTATTTAGTATTAAACTAATATTGTAATTGTATGAAAGTAGCATTCCTTTAAAGAATGCTTATCCTTGATGTGGCATGCTGAGAAAAATCTTATAGCGCTCAGCGTTATGCAAAATAAATGACTCACAATGACCACCATTATAATTTAATTCATAAATCAAAAGGTATGACACTTTTGAGTTGATTAGGGTGACAGTCATCTTAAGGTTTGACATGAAAAGTAGATTAAACTGTTTAAAAAAGATATTGTCATGGTTGGAATGAGAAATGGTCCCAGGAATGCAGACACACATGAACATGATAGCAGATCCATGGCTCAACAAGTGAGGTATAACCCTTGTTTTTATTCATTCAACCTAAATCACACTGAGCCTCAAAGACTCCTTTACAAGTGAAACCTGTTTAGACAGACAATGAAAGTGGTGAGAGTGACATGGGTTTTGGAGACAAAAAAAAAAAAAAAAAAAAAATCCTAACGTGCTCAATCTTTGGCTGAAGATTAAAAACATGAAATTAAGAAGAAAAAAAAGTCTTGTATACAAGCACATAATGATGCCGACATTCCGCGGAGATTGCAAAGGTGGTGAGCATGTCCAGAGACAACACACAGAGGCACTGTAGAGTTCAGACGAGAGTGGTTAATTGCTCAGTTTACATAGTTCCCTCTGGAGAGATCCGTACGCTCTCGGGAGGGTGCCGAGGACGGCCAAGGACGACGTCAGATAGAATCCAAAGAGTCCTGAAATGATGACATAATGTTTATTCAGCCGGGCCCCTCTGATTGGTCCGTAGACTTCCTCGATGTGAGGGAGGGGGTGGGGGGGGGCAGAGCATCAAGGTTTACAGAGCTTCCAGGTAAATTAAGATAAAATGGCCTCTCAAGGACAGTCAGGGAACCGAATTCAGATAAACACGATTATTTTGGGGGCAGACAGAACTTTACGGATTATGTCTACCTTGAGTCTGTGTTGATCCTCTAAGTTCCAAAAAGTCCAAATGAAATGACCACACCAATGGACTGTGCCTGAGAGTAATCCCCAAGAGCTAATCCATACTGCCAAAAGAATTTGAGTTTAGGTGCTCAAGGCAGGAACCAAGCCATCACATAAGGAAGGCAGCCTGACCAGGGCCATAAAAAAAAAAAATGTCCATGCTCAATAATCCAGATATACAATCCAACAATTTTCAGTCAGGTCATCTGGACAGTTTTTTTTTTGTTTGTTTTTTTTTCTGAAACATTTCACCTTCCATCCGGAAGGCTTCATCAGTCAAGGAAACACACAACACAAAACTGATTCTTCCATCTTACTCCAAAGTGGAACAAACCAGTTATGTTGGTGCTAAGATGGTGTCTTTGTCACGCCCCCTCCTCCGATGCTGGCCCTCTTCCTCATTGGCAGTCTTGTCAAACTGGTTCAAAACCAAAAAAAGTCCATGATGACCTGACTGAAAATTGTTGGATTGTATACCTGGATTATTGAGCACGGACTTGTTTTGGTTTTGAACCAGTTTGACATGACTGTCAACGAGGAAGAGGGCCTGCATCGGAGGATGGGGCGTGCCAAAGACACCATCTTAGCACCAACATAATTGGTTTGTTCCACTTTGGAGTAAGTTGTTTGGGGGAAGAATCAGTTTTGTTGTGTGTTTCCTTGACTGATGAAGCCTTCTGGATGGAAGGTGAAACGTTTCAGAAAAAAAAAAGAAACTGTCCAGATGACCTGATTGATAATTGTTTGACCAGGGCCATATTTGCTGCATATTTGCTACGACTTCCTTGTTTATTGCTAAACCAGGAACCAGCCTAATACCAAAAGCAGGAAACCAGTTATCATAAATCCAATTATATATGCGTCCTTATCAGACACATCATCGAGTCTTCCAAGTTGATGAGATATCCAGCTGCGTGCGTGCCAACAGGGCAAATCGGCTTACCCAAAGCCCGTCTTTGCTTCGAAGAAATGTTATCAATTGCGTGTTGGCTAAGGTCAATTAGCTGTGGCAGCCAGCTCAAATTGGGTTGACTCCATGAATATACATCCCAAAAAATATTTTGTAAATGCCATTGTTTTTTTTGTTTTTTTTTGTTTTTTTTTTCAGATTTATTCTAACAGGCAGAAATAAAATTGAATTTAATTGAAACGGTTTGGTTTTGAATAATAGTTATCAAATGTATCCAAACAAAGTTTACAGGCTTATTCCAACATATTTTTTGTTACTTAGTCCCTTATTTTGTCAAACTGCATTGGTTGATGAATGATAGAATGATTGTATTCAGTGTCATGTGACTGATGTTTACATCTTCATAGCAGCAGGCAAATATTGACTTTTCCCTTTATTTGGCAGTTACATTTAGTGATTGACTGGGAAATTTCAAAAAAAGTACTTGGTTTCTTTGTAAACATTTACAGATGTGATTTTTTTCTGCTCTACCCTCACAGATTCATGTGATACTTTGTTGAAGCTGCTCTCGGACTGTAATCTGTCATCTTCTCTGACCTTGGCTCTTTGTAATCTGTCTGTATTATGCTGTGAAATGGATTGGAAAGGCAAGCTAGACAGACAGGTACCTGAACAGTGCTCTAAACGGAATCAAAAGTTTAGAGAATAGCAACTTTTCCAACACTTTATGTGCCATTAAAGTAGGGTGAATACATATGGCAGCATATACAATAAATGGACGTAAATATTTATTTTTTGCTGTTGATAAAAACAAGACTAAGCTCATCTATAGTGTTGCCATGCATAAACTTTCTTATTTGTCCCATTCTGACATGTGTGTGTGCTATAATGCGTTAGGATCAAAGAGCATGCACCCAAAAGATAATGCACAGTAGCTGAACCACATCTTGTATTTGGTTTGTTTATTGCATCTATGTTTAGAGATATTAAACAGCTGAGGTAATGGAAGCCATTAGTCCATGCATATGTTTTCTGACCTTGTTAAGCTGAGCTCTCTGATTTAAAGCATGGGGGATGACTACAGTACATTATTCCCAAAGTCAAATTAGCCCATGGAGCCATATGAAAACCAAGAGTTATTTTAAAGGTTGTGCAGTTTCTTTCTTATCTTTTCAGTGAAGTCAGATTTTCACAGAAAAACTATTTGGAGAGAACTGGAAACCCATTACATACTATTTATTTTACCATACGGTACGGAGTCTTCACAAGAAGATAACAACTTGCAAATGTTAAAATTTCAAAGCAGATGAGTTAAAATTGTTGTCTCCTCTCTCTGCTTTGCGCTCTATGTTTGCATCTGTGTTTGACTGTATACAAAAAAAAAAAAAAAAGGAAAGATATTGGCGGGTTTCTGTGCTTTAGACTGTAACTGAAACAACTTACTGTATTTTTCGGATCATAAGGCGCACTTAAACTCATTCAATTTTCTCAAAAATCAATAGTGAGCCTTATAATCAGGTGCACCTCATGTATTAATGCTGATGGTGCTTACTGACCTCAAACTGATTTTATGTGGTTATTGTGAATGAGTTGAATAAAGTTCGACTTATCTGACTGTTTTGTTTCACTTATTGCACCTTATAATCTGGTGCACCTTTTATGTATGAAAACAGACCCATTCATTGATATTGTGCCTTATAATCTGGTGCACTTTATAGTCCGAAAAATATGGCAATTACTTTCTATTGCAACTGACCCAGTCTGGTTTTTGTGTGATAAATTGTACATCTCAACCTCTCCTTCAACGTTTGAGCCATGAAGTAACGCTGACATAGAAAGTCTTTTTTTTATGTTCCAAGTAGTTCTAAAAATATACGGCTGTGTCCTCAGGGCTGCAGAAGGGTTTTTAGAGCTTGCTGGTTTTCAGTATTCAAACTTGGCTCTACATAATTGTTGAGTTTGTCAGAAGCATTTCTGCTGTCAGTCTTGTAAGTCACAGCTTTACTTCTATCTGTTCTCCAAGTTGCATCAACAAAACCAAGACTTTATCAAAATGATGTTAGTAAATATGCATGTTCATTAAATCTAAGTAAAATTCAATCAAATTCTTAGTATATTTTGATTTTCTTTTCCCATTTATAGAGGTTCTAGATGCATCATACTTCCTCACCAATAATTCTGTTTTTCCTATTTCACATCAAAACGACAGGGAAAAGAACTAACGCTTTTTGCAGGCTCTGCAGGGCATCCACTTTCATCTTCTTGTCAGATGTTCTGTCCTTGTACATTTCTCCACAAATGCTGCAACAGTTCTCTCAACATTTCGCCATCTTGTGAGGTTTCCTCTTTTTCCTAAAACTGTTTGTGGAGGCAGTTGGATCTTGTTAGTTTGAAGGAAAGGCAAACAAAACACTCTGTTAAAATCTTAAATAAATGTTGACTTAGAATTGCGTTTGATTAAAGGTTATCTGTGCCACGTTAGACAAATTTAGGGGGTTGATTTGTAATTACATCTGTATATGTATGTGACCACTGGAGATAGACACCAGCACCCCCACCAACCAGAAAGAAAAAATAATGGAATATGGATGGATGAATGGATGGTGTCAGGGGGGTTTTGGTCAAGGTTTATGGATGTTTTATCACTACTAATGCATCTGTTTGAGATACCAGAGAGCTCTATTCTCTCTCAGAGAGGGCTGAATGAGGAGCTTATTTGATCCTGCATGTGCAGCTGCATGAGGTCGAGGTCATCAGGGCCTGACTCTGAGCCAAGAACTGATACGTGTGTATAAAAACAAACCTCGCACACTGCCCGGTGCAGATTCTCCTGACTGGGATCTATGATGTAGATCTTTCTTTATACAGCAGTGTAACCAGTGATGAAAGTCTGCCCTTGCAAGTAAGAACTGGTTAGAAATATTACTGTGTCCTTGAGAGGCTTCCTTGAGTAAGTGAGATGAATACATATATTTTTATCCAACAGATATTAATGTGTTGTCATCATTGTATGTTCCCATACAATGGAAAAAATTGGCTTCTGCATTTAACCCATCACACCTGGGATACACTCAGGTGGAGCAGTGGGCAGCTATTGAAAGCACCTGGGGAGCAATTGGGGATAGGGTGTCCTGCTCAGAGACTCCACGAGATGTTCAGTGACTGGGGATCAAACCTGGAACTTTGGGGTTTTGAGTCAGCTGCCCTGCCTCTACCCCATCTCAGCCCTTAATCTGGATGGATGGATATGAGTGTGGATGGGTCTTGGTGGTCTGTCAGTAATTGGATTTAATGTTAAGTTGTCAATACATTTTAAATAAATCAGTGGCTATCTGGGAAAACACCTGTGAACTGTCAGACCAGGACAGGTTGAGAGTGTTCCAACTATGAAGGGATCACACTTCTTAGTCCACCTAGGGAAGTTTACTCCAGGGTAGTGGAAGGAAGGCTACAATTGGTTGTTGAACCTCAAAATCAGGAGGTGCATCTTGTTGGATGTTTAAATCTTGTAGAGCTGCTAAGGGGGAGATTAACTCTCCAGTCTGCATGCATTTTGTGGATTTGGAGAATGTTTAAAGCTGTCTTCCCCAAAGTAATATATAGAGGTGCTACAAGAGTATGCAGTGCTGGGGTTGTTTTTTGTCCCTGTATGATGAAAGCAAGAACTGGCAATCCACATCTTGGTGAGGGTTGGACTCTTCCAGGGCTAAAGCTAGTCTCTGATCCTGTTTGTGTTGTTCATAGATAGGATCCGTAGATGAAGTCATGGAGACAAGAAGGATTGAGAGTGTTACTCTGGTCTGCCATGGTAAAGGATAAGTCTAGCTGAAAAGCAAAGCTCTTGATTGACTGGTCCAATCCTCATCTCTTATCATGAGGTATGGATCATGGCCAAAAGAATGAGATGCCAGATACAGGTGGCTGAGGTGGATGTCCTTTGCAATGTGGCAGAGTTTAGCGGTAGCAATAAGGTAAAGAGTTCTGTTATCTGGGGGAGCTCAGCGTAGAGCCACTGCTTCCAGTGAGAAAGCCATTTGATGGGGTTTGGGCATCTAATTAGGACACCTCCTGTATGCATTCTTTTGAAGGTATTCCAGGCATGTCTTAGTGGGGGAAGACCCCAGGTCAGATCCAGATCTCACTGGAGGGATTGTGTGTCCTCTCTGGTGTGGGAATGCCTCCTCCAAGAAGAGCTGGAGAATACAGCCGGAGAGAAGGACCCAACCACGGATAAGAAGCAGAAATGGGTTAATGAATTGTCACAAACTGGAGAATACCCACAAAAACAAACAATCTTGAAATGTATGACAACAAAATTCCACCGGATGTGGGAATGTCCTGTTTCAGATGTGACACAGAACTAACTGTGGCCAATCGAAAAAATTATTGTAGTACCACAAAAAAAGCCATTTCTGAAATATCCCAGGAACATCTTATCTCTTATCTCAGCTAAAACACAAGCTTGGTTTATTTTTAGAAGTTGGGTCAAGATTAAATCAGAAAAGTTGTTCAACACAAGAATGTCGTAATGAAAGTTCTTTTTCACAATAAAACATTCTCCCAACCGTATTTTATTACATGGTTAGACCAGGCCAGAAAAAAAATCAGATGACCCTAAAGAGGATAAGAGGTTCTGCAGTTAGAAATTATTAGATTTGACACAAAGTCTAATTTTATTTGCTCTTTAATACACATAAATATAAACATTACAGACAAAGGAAATGGGGAATACATTTCAATAGTTTAAGGAGCAAGTCATCATTTTCTGTCTGGGAAAGCCAATATAAAAATGTGACATATTGGGTAAATGACATTTCAGTTTTTAATCACCAATAGTTTTTTCCATTGAAATTATAAACCGATACTGGAAAAGATGTATGAAGCAAGAGGAAAACTCTTAAGTAAAGCTTAACAAGTTTAACAGATGTAAAAATGTGGACATAAATCTTTCAGCTGACCCCCGTGACCCAAAATGGAAGAAGCAGGTAAAAGATAATGAATGGATGAATGAAGTCTTTCAGCCACAGAGGGACATTGGAGTTTAGTGTACATAATGTTTCTTTATTTATACTTTACATTTTTGCTATTTTCGGTGTAACTGGGACCTTGAGTACACAATTTCGTTCCACCTCATGTACCACACGTGGTACAAATGACAATAAAGAACCTTGAAACTTGTAGAAGAATGGCAAGTACATTATTGTACCATCAATGCATATTTTAATGGATTTGATTAACATACTTCAAGCAGGTGTAAAATGACTGATTAGAAGTAGTGGAGTGATAGGATTTATGTTTTCCAGGTGTGATAACTGGCAACACATTTCAGACGTCAAACATTCAGGTGAGTGAGCAGATTTGGAACACAAGCATTTCCTGAGGCGGACAAACGGATCAAAGCTACAAATCGACAGACCTTCACTGAGCGCCTGCTGCAGAAGACATACAGTAGGTGAACTATCTAACTGAAGAAGACTGGCAGGCAGACCATCAGGTGCTCAGTATGATTAGTTATAGATTAATGGAATCAGATATCAGTGCACAGTCAACCACAACTGTGGAGGTCAGGAAACTAGACATAGATAAGAAACAATAGAAAATGATGCAAAAAGTAGAGAAAGACATTTAAAAGTATGGGTGAGATTGTTTTTTTTCCAATTGACACACCTCATTAAATAATTTTGAATATGCTGTGTAAATGTGTATGGCTGCCACAGGTAATCTAATTTAGCAAACACAGAAAAGGCAACAGCTCATTTAATCTTAGATATGCTGAGCTACAAATTGGTGTGGTGGTAGTTAAAAGTCACATCCAATACATGTACCGTACACGTTGCATCGCTATATAAGTTGTATCAGTCCAAATATGTCTAATAAAGTGGACAAAAACATAAATAAGTCACTTTGCCACATAAGTGGCATCTATTATGCGTCACCGCTGACCAGTGTCGTGGCAAAAAAATCTATTGGCTGCCAAATGGTGAATACGGGAGTGTGCATGGGAGGACTTTAACAAGAACTGAACAAGATTAAGACTTAAAACAATTATTTGTTTGCTCGACATTACAGTAAAGGTGTGTCTCAGTTGAACTTTTCTTTAATAAATGCACTTTAATGGTCAAATCAGCTGCATTTTGCCTGGGTACCGCGGCAAAATGCAGCTGATTTGACGTTTGATCCAGGAGTTCCAGAGCGAGACAAAAGTAGCTTGGTATGGCAGGCAAAGTGTCTCATTAATAGCCACTTTTACCCATTAATGAGACACTTGGCTTGCCATTTTAGTCGAGTGCCCTCTAGTGGCTGAAAATGGTATTGTTCAATATTTTCCATATCGTTGAATGAAATTGTCAGATCTCAGCCAACAACTGGGTTATAAATATGGGGGGGGAAATCTTTTCGGTGTGTAAGTCGCAGGACTTGCAAATTTATGCACTCCGATTTTATGTACTTGGAGCACCAGTAACTTATGCAAAATCTTAGTTTAAAAGTAGGGCATGAAAAGATGCTTCTTCATGAAATTTTAACTTCATTTTATCTCATGAGAAGCATAAACTTGAATCATGCATGTACAAAGTACATTAATAATAAGGAATTGTTAATTGGAGGTTACTGTGTACAGCTGCAGCAGTCATTCTCAGTGCCAAAAAAAAAGCTGCAAAATGATTATAAAGAAAAGTTTTTAATGATTTTCATGCAAGATAATAAAAGACAAAAAGAAGAAAATTGATGGATCTTTTTTCTCCTTGCTTTAGCAAATCTCCCTATCGATCCTCCCTTCACGAGGAAATAATTGGCTGAGGTTTAAGAGCCTCCTCTGTGTTGTTTAGCTCTCACATCCATTTGTGTTGTCTCTCAGCTGCCTACCACTGCAGTAGTAATATGAATGTGACATACTGCTCAGTGGTGCCCCCATTCCCTGGTGCATGGACTTTATGATTATAGTCCCCCCAGGCTGTGTGTGAGATTAGAATCAGCTCTGAATGTCATGTCATGACTTCTCAACAGCACTTAAAGGAAGGAAAAGGGAAATAAGCGACTTAGTCAGTGTCCATTTTTTAGTAGACTTGTGATTTTTCTGACAGACAAAGATAAAGTCTCTTATACTTCACTGCTCCTATAATCTTTGACCTTTGAAGGTGCACTCAGTAGTTTGTAAAAGGTAAGTATATCTTAAAAAAAAAAAAAAAAGCGTGGCTGTTAAAGAAATATGCCTTATTCACTTGTTTATCTTACACAATCCTCTATTTAAACCGTTTTTGAGATAAACTTTTTCTTAGAACCTTCTGCCAGGCAACCTTTACCTAAGGTGAAACTATCTTGCCTATGGGTATTTCATCAAAACTCTCCATGTTTTAATTATTTTTCTTGGTTTACAGAATCCTACGGGGCATCTGCTGTCGGCTCTGTCATAACCTGATGTCCCACGATGAAGCCTTTGTCCTTGTCTTCAATGAGAGATAAGATTCTCTGCTTTCAGATAGGAGCGTTTATTTCTCTCGAGGAACCTTTGGCTGTGAACTTGGAAAAGTGGTTTGGATGCTCTTTCACTGAGGAGAACCGCTGCCGGCTGAGTTCATAACTTACGGTGGAAATAAGAATAAACTAAATAAACATTATAAAGGCTTCTCAAGGCACAGTTGCTGTGTAGGTCACTATCGTATTGAAATGTTTTCACTCTAATTTTGTTTCAGCAAGAATGTTAATGTTTAGACAAAAACAGTTTATAAATACAAACATATTTGTTTGGCATACAAAGAAATAAAAGCCTGGATTAATAGCAGCTATAAGTGAAGCTGTGTAGTTATGAGTAGGTCAAAGCTGTGAGAATCAGCGTTTTATTCATATTTTGTGTTCTTTGAGATTCTTGTGTTTATTTGACTTATTTACTTGTGTTTCCTGCATTCCCCGGTGTTTCTGCCCTCATGTTGCCAATTCCTGCTTCACCTGTTCCCAATCCCAATCACCCCAGGTGTTCATCATTGTGTCTCGTTAATGTCTCTTTAAGTTTAGTGTCTGTGTTTCCACCTTGTTTGTGGATTGTGCTTCCCACAGCCAGTCATGTTCTGTTCCTCCACGTTTCCCTGAGTTCTAAGTTTTGCTGCCATGTCAGCTTTGTTTTGTTCTTTTTAAATAAATTCCTTTTCCTTTGTTTTACCTTTAAGTCCCCACTATCTGTCTGCACCCTGGGTTCTAAAACTCTTCAGAACATGTTAAAAGCTAGCTAACTTGTTGCTATGCTTGTTTCACTTAAGTCATTATTACACTTGCTACAACAGTTGACCAACTGAAGACATAAAAGTGCAATACTGTATATGTCTGAATTTCCTTTGGAATCACAATGAATCAGCAAGTTTGTCAAGATTTTGAGTCACCAACTACTTTTGAACAATTGCAGCCCAGTGACAGTCACAGTTTAGTTTCATACATCATCAACCCCCTCACAAGTTGTCTCTCACAGAAAAACAAGAACCTTGAGCTTCTATACATTTTGGAACATTCCTCACAAATGTCCTTTGCGATTTGATGCCAGCAACAGAGGTTAAAAAGTCCAGTGTTAAAAAGCTTCTGGCCGGCTAAAGACTTCTAGCTTCCAACTAAGGATTTGACAGTCAATATACATCATTTTAATATCTGTGACTTTAAAAAAAAAAAAAAATTTATTCAATCGATTCCCTTCATCTATCGTGAGCAGACATGTTTTGGACTGAGACGACAAAGCTTTTCCTTAGTTTACACATTTCCCAGGAGAAATTGATATGTCATCCTGTTTCGAGGCCAACCAGGGAGTCAGATTCGGATAAGCCACAATCCACCATTTTTCAGTCAGGTCATCTGGACAGTTTCTTTTTTTTTTTTTTGTGCTGAAACGTTTCGCCTTCGATCCGGAAGGCTTCATCAGTCAAGGAAACACAACACAAAACTGATTCTTCCCCCAACAGCTTACTCCAAAGTGGAACAAACCAGTTATGTTGGTGCTAAGATGGTCTCTTTGTCATGCCCCCTCCTCCATTGCCGGCCCTCTTCCTTGTTGACAGTCGTGTCAAACTGGTTGAAAACAACAAAGTCCATGCTCAATAATCCAGGTATACAATCCAACATTTTTCAGTCTGGTCATCTGGACAATTTCTTTTTTTTGCGCTGAAACGTTTCACCTTCGATCCGGAAGGCTTCATCAGTCAAGGAAACGCACAACAAAACTGATTCTTCCCCCAACAGCTTACTCCAAAGTGGAACAAACCAGTTATGTTGGTGCTAAGAGACCATCTTAGCACCAACATAACCTTCAGCAGCCTGACGAGGGCCATTTAGCTGCGTCTGTCTTCTTTGTTTGTTGATGAACCAGACAATTCCAAAAACAGGAAACCTGCTATCATAAATCCAATTATATCCAAGGACACAAGATTTGTTTCTTGCATTGATCACTACACTCAGCTCCTTGGAAACCACTGGCAATGTCCCTTTTTCTGGCCTTGCAATGACAGAAACACAACTGGTCTGAGATACAGGAGCAAACTAAAGATTTGCTAACAGTGTCTATGCATTAATGTCTTGCAATGACACATAAACTCTATTGGATTGAATTGTACAAGAAAAACTCAAATGGAAACCAGCAGAGTAGGAAAATAATAAATTCCTCCTGTGAGGTTTAATCCTCTAAACTATGTACATTTGTAGATGAATAGACTTTGTCTGAAGAATGCCAGCAAATCTGAAAATAACTTTATTCATTTGTATACTTATTTGTATCAGTATTTTTGGAAAATCTGAAGATTTTGTTGGTAACCCTTTGAATCGCTGTTATTTTTGATTGATTTTTCAGAAACTCTTATGCTAAACACAGCGATTCCAGTTTAATGATTGATGCGAGTTACTATTGGTCGACAAAAAGGTTGCAAAATTGATCTGAGGAATAATGATGTTTTGATTCAGTTTGACACATAATTTGTCAAAGGAGATTGTGCAAATATACTTTTTTTTTTTTTTTTTTTTTACCTGTCACCTACTATAGCGTCCTGTGCTGTGATACATGGAGTTTTCAGAATGTTTTCATGTATTTCTTGTTTAGGAGAGGATCCCAAATTGCACCCATAAAAGCAGCCTGTATAGTGTAATCTCAAAGGGAGATTGTCCAGCTTGCCTTGGACAGATGATGCATTAGTGTGCAAAGGTTGTAGATGGAATTCAGAGACTGTGGGGGTTGACAAGCAGTCCATTGACATCATCCATTAATGTAATGTGTTTCTTTCCACTCAGTACCCAATGCCCCACAGACTACTTTGTCATGTGCTCTTCTGATTTCAAGTCCATGTTTTACTCAGGGAGATGAAATATATAAAACAACATATTATCTTTTCAATCAACAACACGTACACATCATCTATAAGCTCCCTAACTAAAGCCTCTAAGATACATTCTGTTAATGGATCAAAGAGATGGAGTTCATTCAATGATCACGTTTGCAAAATATATTTTAAATGGATTATTCAGATGTATTTAAACTGCTCATATGGAAATAGAGCTCTTTAAGTTGACATATTAGATCCCACCTTGTAACAGTTCTGTCACAAAAATGATACACGGGTATAGAATCCTGCTAGTGCCAGAACAAATTTAAAAAAAAAATAGATGTGGAAATCTATTTTAGTTTATAAACTGTACTCCATTTCAGGTTTGGCGAGATTAGCCAAACTCTCACCTCCAGCATCACAGAACAAAATATGGCCTTAAAACTACTTTTTGCATTTTGTTTTCTAGTTTGACAACAAAAAAAAATCTTTACTCATGACTTTGATTCAATTTCAGTGCTGAAGCTACAGTAACATATGCTTCCCAGCTGTTGCAGCTGTGGGGTTCAGGTCTTGATGTTTCACACAGTTAACATGCAAAGATGTGATAATGAGCCATGCAGAAGAAAGGGACACCATGCATCCAGCTAACACTACAAGCTACACACAAGCAGCTCAAAAGAAGTAAAATCAAGCTCACAAAAACTGATTGATATTGCATTTATATCAGCAGGTACACTAATGAACGTTTTCACAAACTCTTTCATCAATTTGGGTTTTAATTTTGCACAATAATAAATGTTGGAACGCTAACATCAACTTCTAACTATGTTGTTTCATTGAAACCATTGTTACTTGTAGGCATGCCACAGCATAATTAAATTAAATTCAAACTTTTTTTTAATTTATACAGGTTAGTCTCATTGAGTCTCGAGAACTCATTTACAAGAGAGACCTGTTTTAAACAAAAAACACAGATGACAACAGTAGACAATCATAAAAAAGCATAAAAGATTAAACGTAAATAAAAGAAACAATATTAGAAAACAAAAACAGCTACATTGTAAACTACTAAAATCAGAAACATGTCTGCGTTGATGTTTCCCATGAACTTAACGGATGTTTGAAGCCACTTAGAGGTCAAGGTCGAGAGCTTCAGATCTTTTTACAAGATATTCCAGGAAACAGGAGTGGAGTATGAGAAGGCCCTTTTGCCTTGTTCAGTCCACACTGAGGGAACACTGCAGGTAATAATGTCCTGAGAGCGCACGCTGTAGCTGCACTCACGTAGTGACATGTAGGAGGAGATGTATGAAGGTAATAAACCATGAAGTGATTTAAAGATGAAAATATACCAGTGAGAGTCTACATGAAGTTACTGATGTCCAGTTAACCAGTGAATACAGGGTGCAGTGGTGGGTACGATAGTTACAGCCAGTTATGAATCTTAGTGCTCATGATAGACAGAGTCCAACATCTGCAGAGGAGCGTTCATGTAAATAATGTCACCGTAGTCGGTGGAGGAATGGAAAGTAGCAATTACAAGATGTTTCCTAGTGTTCAGAGTTAGACAGGATCTATTTCTGACAAATAAACCCAGTTTTACTTTCAGTTTCTTTACAGAGTTTTCAACCTCAGGTTTAAAAGAGAGATGTGAATCGACCAAGATATCCAAATATGTGTAAGAATTGACTAACTCAATAGGAGCGCCATTCAAAAATAAAATGGTAGGAAGAACTGCTGGTACCGACTTCCTGTTCGAAAACAACATCCCTTTGGTTTTATCAGCATTTAGCACAAGTTTGAGACGGAACAAATCTGACTGGATGATGTCAAAAGCAAACGGTAAAAGCTGGAAAACATTTAGCAACTGTTCTAGTTTGACAATAAACAGCTGTATCATTGGCATAGAAATGTAGGATACATCAGGAATGATCTGACCTACATTACCTATGTAGATTGTGAAGAGGGTATGTCCTAAGACTGAACCTTGTGGAACACCATTGTTAACAGCTGGAAGAGGTATTGTTATGTTGAACACATTGCCTCAGATCTGAGAGATAATTAAGATAACCAACCAATAGTGACCAACTGTCATGGAGTCTTTAAATAACTCTTGTCCAAAACTTTCTTAAGCTATATATTTTTTTTGTTTTCTGATACGTATTTTATTGGATCTGAATAAAACCACTAGAATCATTGTTTAGCAGGGGTACATTATGTTAAATGTTTTATTCACTAATGTGCAATAGCTGTTATCATTTAAAACAAGACTTTAGAAATGTGGTATCATCCTAGTTGATCTGCTAGCTTGTGAAATTGGAGACTTCAGTGCTTTTGCTCAAGGCCAGACATCTGGAGTTTGCCACGTCAGTGAGTTGTCACTTTGGGACGTCAGGAGCCACAGAAAATTCAAATATTGCCCCTAGAGAAGTTGCAGGAACAGCTGATGCTAATTTGCCCCATTACCTGGCAGCTGGGGAAGTAGAAACATGCCAAATCACCCAAGAGTGTTGCTTTGTCACATCTTTAATTTCCAATTCACAATTGTATAGATGTCTGTGAAGTAGATGGTTTATTTCACAGGCGTTTGTGTTCTGACAGTTGCAAAACATGTTACCTCACAAGTAAAACTGTGTAAAAACTGTGACTCAAGCTTCCACTTACTGGTAGTTTTCTTGTCAGATTCAGCTCAGTGCTTTGTTTACGTCAAGCGCGTACCTGCATTGGAGTTCCGCATCGAAATTAAACCTGCACCACTTGACATGGTTCATGGAAAGCTTCAGATTGTTTAATTAATACTGATGACGACAGGATAAAACTTTCCAATTGCTACAAAACAAGCACAAGATTTACAAAAAGATAAATTGTAACAAACTGCCAAACATGAGCTAAACTTGTTATTTTTGTATTGCACGTGTTGCTTGTTTTAGCCTAACTGCAGAAACCCCTAGGTTTTATCTCTACTAACATGATTGCCTAACATGCTTAAAGGATTAATAAAAAGGATTGAAGTGCTGACTGATAAAAGCCTGTATGGTCAATCGAAACTGAGTGCTCATGTGAATGCACGGGGGGAATAATGTAAAAGAATTACCTCCACTGCTGTGTTGGAGGAATATCTGTGTACTGAATTAGGTAGCATGTCATCATCAACTTGATCAGTTTTGTGAGAAACAGACAGGACATCGAAATTATTTGAAAAATGAGAATGTAATGCCAGATTTGGAAGGAGTTTCATGTATGGACAGAGATTAAAGCAAAGGTGGAAACCTTTTTTTTTTATTTTTCTATTATTAAACAACGGTGACCCTCAGGTGTAAATGGACAAACAATTGAAAAAATGGAATTACATTTGACAAAACAACAAAAACACAACAATATTTGAAAAAAAAATAAAAAAAGAATTACATTTAATTACATTAAGCGAAAGCGGAAGTGGCCAAAACGGAATTACATTTGAAAAAAAAAATAAAAATGGAATTGCATTTGAAAAAAAAAAATGGAATTACATTTGAAAAAAAAAAGGAATTACATTTGGGGAAAAAATGAATTGCATTAAGCCAAAACGGAATTAATTTGAAAAATTGGAATTACATTAAACCAAACTGGGAGTGACAGTTATTTATACAGTAACAGTGTGCACAGTTGACTAGGGACTCAATTTATTTTTAATAATTTAAGCATAAACATATTTTAATATCATAAAATGTCATTGGATGAGAACTGTTATAAATAGTGCTATTAAAAAAATTATTTTAAAAAATGACTTTTTTTATTATTACTTAGAATTGTGCCTTAATTTCAGGACACATGAAATGGACATGGCCATAAACCCAAGTTGCATTTAAAATTAGATTTAATTATTTAAAATACATTCATCTTGTGTACATATGGTTGTGTTTTGTTGTGGGTGGGGGGGTCAAACATATAAGATGAGATTTAAAAAAATAAATAATTGCCCACATTTAAACAAAATATATCACATTATGGCATGGGGACTCAAAAGGCACCAAATAGTAGGAATAACCCTAAACTGTACATTGTTCTGTTTTTATGTTGTTAATAAAGTTTAAAGAGAGAAAAACAACATCACTTCCGGTTTGGCTTAATGTATTTCTGTTTTTCCAAATGTTCTCTTACACCTCAGGGCCACCGTATTAAACGAACATGCATTTACATTCTCATTTAGAGTCAGTCTAATTGAACATGGTTGCCATGATGAACTGAACATAAAAAAACAATAATAATAAATAAATCAAATTGCTAGGATCGATTTAAGATACTGGGTTAGAATGTATTCAGATTAAATGTCAGATGTAGGAGAGTTAAGGAAAAGTGTAGAGTGCTGTAGGTGTTTCAGACATCATCTTGTCTCTCTGCAGTCGGTCGTCCATCACTGAGCTCCTCGCTCAGTGGCCTTTTTCACAGCAGGCGTTTAGATTTGTCTCGACAGGAGAAGCACAGGTGTGACAAACGACATTAACAATGGATCACGTCTGTGTCCCGGGAAACTGTGCTAGTGTGACGAGTGAGCCAGCGTCCTGAATGCCAAGTTCATGAAACAGAAGCAGCTCATGGAACTGAGCCTTGTCAAATGTGTTTGACAAGATGTCTTCTGTCAAAAAGATCAATTTAAGCCCCTGCTGTGCCCCCATTTTCTCCCGGTTCCACCTGTTCTCATCATTACCTGAGCTCTAAATTGGCACAAACACATGTTGCCAGTTCTCTAATCAGCTCCCTGAAAGCCACAGCTCTTCGACATATTGTCACTTGACTTGTTTGCCTGCCTGACTTGTTTTTCCCTTTCCTGCTCGTTGAAGCTTTTGTCTTCTTTGCACATATTTGGAGCTGGTTTTCTCTTCCGACTGCTTTTTCCCACACTTTTCCTGCTTCTTGGCCGAATAAATGCAAACTTTCATCTTCGAACATCTTTCATTTTTAAACTGTGTTCAGTTAAACAAAAGTGAACTATTTTTAGATGCACGGTTACATGTATATATATATTTTACTAACCTTATTCAAGCACATTTTAAATTGATAGTTCAGATCTTTTGAAGTGAGGTTCAATGGAAAAGTTTTGAACAGTTTATAATTTACTTGTTCTGATCTTTGAACAGCCCTAATTGAGATAAATCAAGCTAACAAGTTACTGTGCATTAATTCTGAGGTATTTGCTTTTGAAAACTTTAATTCCTCTTTCTTCTGGATGTAAATCGCTCTTTTCAGATGATTGTTTCCTCTGGTATTGGATGTTGTGCAGCTGGAAGGATTTTTACTGAAACCGTTTTACTTTTGGACATTTGTTATGATGCGTAACCATGGCAACAAGGTGGGTTTTTTTTACAACAAGGAGCAGCTGATTAACATCTCAAAAGCTCAAATACCTCAGCTATAGCCACAAATCCCAAAATGAGTTGAAAAGGAGGCGCCGTGGACGAATTCCCGTCAACCTGGCGGCAGTGCTCAAGTGTCTGTTGCTGGTGGGGAAACTCTGCACGTGACAAAGGGAGGACAACGGTATCATCACCTGGCACCTTCAACAGTCTGTCCATGGTGACGAGGAGCTTGGCAGACTGCTAGGAGGAGTGACCATTGCTCAGGGAGGAATTCTGCCCAGCATTTGGGCAATTCTGCTGCCCAGGAGGACCAAGAGGCCTGCCGGATCTGACAGCAAGCTGGATCTGGGTGGAGGGATCGATATCTGTGGCCAGATTCTTCTGATTCACTGTAGGAAATCATTTCTGCCCACAGTTATCGACATCTATAACAACTCTTGAATGAAACCAGGAGGATGAGCTACGACAACACTTAATATCCCTTTGGGATTAATAAAGTATTTCTGAATTGAGCATCATAATGTTCTTCTCACAGAAATATTATGATTTTCTGTAGAAACTGTCTTCAAATTGCAATGGCAATACTACAGCTAGCGGCTGCTGCTATTATCCCCTTGGAATTACATATAAAATAAATGCACTATTTCTATGCAATGCAGTGACTAAATGTAAATGGACTGTATTTATATAGCACCTTTCTATCTTATCAAGATACTCAAAGCTCTTTACAATCTGTGCCTCATTTACATATGCAGCACTCTACTAGATCTTTACAAATAATAATCAGTGCTTTACCACATTCATACACCGATGGGACACACCTCGGAGGCAATGAGGAGTTCAGTGTCTTGACCAGGGACACTTCAGCATGTGACTGCTGGTGGAATCGAACCCCCAACTCATGCATTGGAGGACGACTGCTCTGGCCACTCATCCACAGCTGCCATGTAGTCACTTTTCTTTGCCCTGGACCCCTTTAAAATATTAAAAGATCATAAATAAGCCACATCTGTCAAGGCTCATGTGAGAAGGCAATTACTTGAGGAAAAATGTTTTCAGAGTCAGAGATTCTTTATTGTCATTCACACCTCATGTGGTACATGTGGTGGAACAAAATTATGTACACAGGGTCCAAGTTACATCCAGCAATAAAAATGTAAAAGAAAAACCGTAATAAGATCTAAGATATGAACTAAGAAAAGCATCAACTAAAAATACACTAAGCACTATCCATCCATCCATCCATCCATTTTCTTTACCCGCTTATTCCATTTTGGGTCACGGGGGTCGCTGGTGCCCATGTCCAGCAATCACTGTGCGAGGGGCGGGGTACACCCTGGACGGGTCGCAAGTCCATCACAGGGCCACATTAGAGACAAACGAGACAAACAACCATTCACTCTCTCACTCACACCTAGGGACAATTTAGAGTTACCAATCAGCCTAACATGCATGTTTTTGGACTGTGGGAGGAAACCGGAGTACCCGGAGAAAACCCACGCATGCACGGAGAGAACATGCAAACTCCACCCAGAAAGGCCCCTGGACCGGGGTTTGAACCAGGGACCTGCTCGCTGAGAGGCAGCAGCTCTACCAGTTGCGCCACCGTGCTGCCCACACTAAGCACTAGTAGCATAAAAAAACATTACGTCGAACATCAGCATGAACATGAGTCTGTGAGCAGAAGAGCACGAATGAACACAGCAACATGAAACAGATCAGCAGCAACATGAAACAGATCAGCAGCAACATGAAACAGATCAGCAGCAGCATGAAACAGATCAGCAGCAACATGGTGTGATTTTTCACAGTGATTATGCTGATTAGAGATTCATGAGTCTAACAGCCTCAGGGTAGAAGCTGTTCCTCAGTCTAGTGGTTCTACACTTGATGCTCTTCAACCTCCTTCCTGAGGGGAGCGGGGGCACTGGGTGAACGGGATCCTTTTTTCAAAGGCATAAGTCAAGAGCTTTTTGAATAATCTGAATCAAATACTGGGCTCTGTTTATGTCTCTTCACAGGAATACACCTTCAATAGTCTGTGACTGATTCATCATATTCAAATCTAAGAATAAGTGCAGCAGAGTAAACCATGGAGAGAAGGGATATACTTTATGATTGTCCAATAAACATAGCAACTTCTTTTTTTTTTTATGAATTCATTAGGAATTTCGAATATGTTTTAATTTTGCCTCAAGCATGTCACACTGTTGTAAATAGGGCGTCTGTGTTGCAACTGCCAGGTTTGAGAGCATGTCTCAGATTGGCACCTTGTTTTCCCCTTGGAGGATGCAGAAAACCAGAAAAACTGATGCCAGATTATTTTTTTTATCTGTTTTCTGTCTCATCATCCAACTTAGCAGCTGCTCAGGAACTCCTCAGCTCTGTGACCTTTGAAAACCAGTCCACAGACATGAGACAAATCCAGTTCCCCCACCAGCACAGAAACCTTTACCAGATTTTAAAAACTGCTAACATAGATCTCGTCTTCCGTACACGCACAAACACTGTTGGATGAGATCACTGTCTTTTCTCAGCCAGTACTTTTCACACTTCAATCGCCTACATGATTGAAATATATCTACCTTTAGTCTGTTCGAAGTCTGATTCTCACCATGTAATCAGTTTATGGAGACTGACTGAACATACTCTTCTCTGTAATAAGACGGGGACATATCTGACCTTTTAGAAGACAAAAAAAAAAAGGAAAACTAAATATAAAGGTGGTATGTCATGTTTTTTACTGAATATTGGCAATAGTTCCTCTGACTGCTCCTTGGCTGAGGCCTGAACGTCCCAATTAACATCTCATTGTTCTTTCTTAAGCTGCGATCAGTCACTGTGTCTTGTGTCGCATAAAGAATCAATAGCATGAGAGCACTATTGCATACCTGTCTGTGTGTTTAATGTTTATAACATTAAATCATCAGGATTAAAATCTTCTTTCAGCCTTATTGATTTTTAGCCCTTTAAGGTGATTATCTACGAGGCAACATGGAACCAACATGCGCCTCTTGTTTGCTCTCACATCTTTTATTTATGAACTGTTTTGTATACTGTTTTTAACTATACACACTGAATAAGTTGCTAACTCCTATCACCACAATAATAAAAATACTCAGTAATCAGAGTGTTCAATCATGATGTCAAGATCTTCTGACTTAATTTTAAAAAAACGGGTGCAAAAAGTAAAAAAAAAAAAAAAAAACTACAAGGATTTACTATGTTTATACTTTGAATATTTTTCAAATTGATTTCCCCCCCCCCCCCCTCATATTATGGAAAAATCCCTGCCAACATGGTTCTAACAAACTTTTAATTACATAACCACACCACTATGTGGCAATAATGTCCAGATTGATCACTTATTGAAATAGAAAGAAAGAACATTCTTAGCTTGACTCAAGATTGTACTAAACAAAAAACAACAACAACAAAAAAAAAAAAAACTATTAGTGTGAAATACTGCAAATTTGGTATTGAATAAATACAGGTCCAGTATCGCCGATACTGATACTTATACCGATACCGATACGATACTTTTTTGTTTACTGTGAATTTTGATGACGTTTCAGTGTTTTGTGATTTTTCCTTTGGATCATTCTTCCACCTGATTTTTATGTACTTGTATAAATTTGTTGTGTTACCACTGTATCTTACAGCCTTTTTACAAATCTTGCCGTTGTTTCATTTTCGGCCTGAGAATGTAGCCACGTAGCGCTCCTCTTCCCCTCTGTCATTTCTCCGCTCCGTCTCAGCGCTGCTTATGCGTGTATGCTGCTGCTGGGTCGGGCCTGCTTGCTTGCTTGCTTATCTGGCGCCGCTGAGTCACACATCAAAACACTGTGGGTAGGGGCGGAGCAAAGTTGCCTGCTCTGTGCTGTGACGGAAGCGGCACTTACACAGTCGGCTCGCATCTTTGATGAAACCGCAGCAGTGCATACAGGAGAGAAACTGAAGCTAAAGTATCAATCTCTTTACACTGGCATTGATCAATATCAATACCAATGATGGTATCGATATTATCGATATTTGGATAGATCTGCCCACCACTAACAAAAACACCTTAATTTCTTGTAAACTATTACCTGTAACCATTTCAGCACAAAGTTTCACTAAAACATCATCAGGAGGAAAAAAAAAATACAAATTTTATTCATTTATGCATTTGGTAGTGACACACCAAGTTTTTTAGTAATGTGCATTTCCAGCTTCTTTTGACACTAACCCCCCCCCCCCCAAAAAAAGGGGGAAAAAGATATTGAGCTATATTAAGTAGCTCTGCTTGAGTTGTCATCGTCGTCTTCTTCTTTTAGCTGTTCCTTCTTCAGGGGTCACCACAGCGAGTCATCCTCCTCCATCTCACTCTGTTCTTACTCCAACTACCGGCCATGTCCTCTCTAACTTCATCCATATATCTCCTCTTTGTCTTTTTCCTGCAAGCTTAATTTCTAACATCCTTCTACCAATATACCCACTGTCCCTCCTCTGGACATGTCCAAACCATCTCAGTCTGGCCTCTCCATCTTTATCTCCCAGTTGTTCATCCTGTGCTGTACCTCTGATGATCTCAGTCCTGATCTTGTCCAATCTTGTCATTCCTAAGGAGAACCTCAACATCTTCATTTCTGTTACCCCCCAATTCTGTTTCCTGTCTTTTTGTTCATGTCTCTGTCTCCAAACCATACAACATAGCTGGTCTCACCACTGTCTTGTAAGCTTTTCCTTTGACCTTTGCTGACACATTTTTGTCACAAATCACTCCTGATTTTTTCTTCGTCCACTCCGTCCTGCCTGGACTCTCTTCTTCACCTCTTTACCACACTCCCCATTTTTCTGGACGGTTGAACTTAAGTACTTGAAGTCCTGCACCTTTGTGACCTCTGCTCCTTGTAGCCTCACTGTTCCACCTCCTGCCTCTCATTCACACACATGTACTCTGTCTTACTACGACTGACTTTCATTCCTCTTCTTTCAAGTGCATACCTCCACCTCTCCATGTTCTCTTCCAGCTGTTTGATGTTCTCATCATAGATCACAATGTCATCTGCAAACATCATCGTCCACGGGGTTTCCTGCCTGACCTCATCTGTTTGTCAGTCCATCACCAGAGCAAACAAGAAGGGGCTCAGAACCGATCCATGATGCACTCCCACCTCCACCTTGAAGAAATCTCTCTCCTACAGCACATCGCACCACTGTCCTGCTGTCCTCATGCCTGTCCTGTACCAAACATACTTCTCTGCCACTCCAGATTTCCTCATGCAATACGAATTAGCCCTGAATGAGTAAAGGACACAATAAGCATATATTATGAGAAAATGCAAGATGTCTTATGGTTGTCGTGTTGGCTGAAGGGTGTTAGCAAAATCAAACAGAAAATGGACAGGTTAAAGAAAATTCAAATAATTACTGACAAGTTTTGAAGACTGTGTTTCTAGAGAACACCTTAATAGTGAGCATGCACAAAATAGGCTGCTATGTCATTGTTTAAAAAAAAGCTCCATTGCTCTAATTCACAAATACTGTGCATTAAAACTACATTTTAAAATCTGTTATTCTCACCAAAACTCAGTGTATATATTGTTACACAAAACTGACAGAAACCCTAAGGACTGCCTTTCCTATGATTTTGAGCCACTATCAGCGCAAACATTTGCTTTTTTTTTGTTTGTTTGTGTAAAGACATTCTTTCTGACTGTTCATCAAACTAAGTGTATGAGAACACACATTTTAACAATGGTGGAATAAAAAGCAAACAAACCATTTTCTACTTCTTCGGACAACAGCCATAAATTTCCTCCTCTTTCTGCACCACAGCGATAAGTTTCTACCCTCAGGCACGGATTGGGTCCTCACTGGTGGTTGGATGGAAAAAGTCCTATGTTTTATGTGTCCGTACAACCACCCTTTATGCATCAGTCACGTTTAAAGGGTTCAATACTGTGCTTAGATATTTCACTTTGAACACAAACTGGATTGTCCTTCTAAAAATTTTGTACATGCTTTTTTATAAATGTAGGTTGGATGATTCATTGTAAACCACTAATGCATATTGAGTACTTTAAAGGTAAACTTAACCCTAATCACCTCCAAAGAAAGATTCTGAAAACATTTACTTTTTGCTGGTATGAAAAGAGAACTGTTCCAAACTGCCTTTGGGGTCTTTTTTGCAGTGTGCTCACATTTTGCCAACACAATTGATCTGCAATATCTCAGAAAAACTCTGCTGAGAGCATTGAGTACAAACTTTGTTCTCCTTAATAATGGATAAACACATTTAGCTCCAGAGTCTCTCTCTGCTTTTGATAAAGTAACTCTGAGCTTTTATTTGTGGGGTTTCATTGCTCCGCTGAGCATGTATTTGCCGTCTATGCCTGCATTCGCTCCATCCTATCTAAGTACATCCTTTCAGGTGTATAATGCTCCGAATCTCAGGTTACAGTTTTGTTTAGATCTGTATAATGTTATGTTCTAATCTTTTTCTTTTTCTGTGATGCATATATGGTTTGCAATCCTGTTTAGATTCTACAACTCTCTGCGCAATCTGTTTGGTTCTTTAATTCGACTTTCTGCACGCTCTCAAAAAGAGCTTCGTCTTAAATGGAGAAGCAAAACGAATGCGTTGCATATGTTTTTGAAATGGGAAATTTGAGGACAGAGAACTGATTTTGACTGAAACACATTCAATTTGACTGAACAATCTGAGTGTGGTAGTAGCTGAGAGTCATTTACCACACCAAATTTTAGCTCAATATGTTTAAAACAGATAGATAGCTATGTTTGTGTTTACTAAGGTTTTTAGCTGCAACAAACAGTCTTATTAGCAGCACCTTCTCATAGTGGATCAACCTGTTTGCTGGTGACAGCCAACCAGGTGAAAAGGAGAACCTCAAACCCAGAGCAGTTGTCATCCCATATATTGTAGGCGTTTCAGAGAAACTGAGATGTTTATTTTTCTAAATATAACACCACAGCAGTTTTCAACCTGAAAAAAACATTACAGCAAAGACCAACAAAGTCCATGCTCAATAATCCAGGTTTACAATCCAGTTATTGAGCATGGACTTTGTTGGTTTTGAACCAGTTTGACATGATTGTCAACGAAGAAGAGGGCCAGCACCGGAGGAGGGGGTGTGCCAAAGAGACCATCTTAGCACCAACATAACTGGTTTGTTCCACTTTGGAGTAAGCTGTTTGGGGAAAGAATCAGTTTTGTGTTGTTTCCTTGACTGATGAAGCCTTCTGGATGGAAGGTGAAACGTTTCAGCACAAAAAAAGAAACTGTCCAGATGACCTGACTGAAAACTGTTGGATTACAGCAAAGACTGTTTCATCCCAAAGATCCGGTCCTCTGGCACAGAGTAATACTGTGTATGCTGTTCAGTGTCAGGAGGGCTGTGATGAGTTCTGCACTGGGGGAACTAAACTGCCACTGGCAAAAAGGATGGGCCAGCATAGAAGAGCAACATCATTAGGCCAGTAATCTGTGGTTTACACGCATCTTGAGACCAGTGGTCACTCTTTCAGGATGGAGGGATGAGGATGTGCACATCTTTGATATTGAGGATTGTTGGTTTGAAAGAAGAGTGGAGGAAGCCATCGTTGTGAAGACAACCCGTCCATCATTAAACAGAGGTGCAGGTGTCCAACTATCCCTCATACAATGCTGTTATTGCTATTGCTATTATCACTCAGCCCTCTGTGAATAACAAGTGGCCATCAGGGTGCTAACGATCCATTGTTAGGCTGATGGTCCTCCTTTATCATGTGAACAGCTAGTTTTGGATGTCATCAGCAAACTGACTGATCCACTATGAGAAGGTGCTATTTATAAGACTGGGTTTGTTGCAGCTCCTCAGGCTGAAGACGTTTTTTTTGGATAAAAGACGAAACATTTCAACAAAGAACCCGTCCAGAGGACCTGACTTAACCTTATTCGATGTATCTACCTGGATTATTGAGCATGCATCAGGACATCACGTTGAGTTTATTTGGTTCGTGTAGCTACACTTTCATCTACTTTGTCTTTTCTTATCTTTCTGGATTCAGGTACTGCCCTGTCCTACCAGAACTCAGTCAGGAGAATGCCATATTTCTGACTGACAGGTAATTCACTGACAGTCACACAGGTAATTTTCCCCCTGAGGTGACAGCGTGCAGCCCGATGTTCTGTTCGAACTGTCATTTACTTCTGTTGATGAGTTTCCAGGAAAGGCTGCAGCAGCAACAGACACCGAGGCGACCTCACTGCACATCGCTTTAATTCAGCCTCTGATGTTTAACCCCTCAGTTACCTTACTGCATTTTCTTTTATAAAAAAAAAAACATCTAACAATAAATAAATAAAAATGACAAAAGACTTTTTTTTTTTCCATTAGAAAATATGCCTAAATTCAACCAAATTTCTTGCAACTTTGAGTACCATGTGCAATTTTGTCTATGGCAATATCTTTTGTTCACCTAAATGTACCCCCTTTAACTGGTGAAACAAACTTTATTACTGCTCACTACCAAAAGGTAAAAGCAGACTATTGTGTTTGTGTCAATAAGCATAAAACACTGGATACATTTTAATGAAACACAGAAAGTAATCATATGCACATCTATAACTGATTACATTTTGGGGTCAACCCAGTTCAACATAAATGAGCTAATAAACGTAAGCCAATAAAAATGACTATTAATAGCTCAATTTAAGTTGTTTTTACACAGATAAAATGTATTAAAAACTAATATATTGTCACTGAACGAGCCAGAGAAGGTGATGACAGATGTCAGGCTGGTTTTCTGTTGGATCCTCAGAGGAAATCTTAAGCCTTTCAAAGTGAACTCGGTGTATAAACGGCAGAGAGGAGCACAGTGATGGTTCTTTTTATCCTCATTACTGAAATTGTTCTGAGAATAAAAGCTGCTGCATGCTGAAAGTGGTTGGATAGCTGTCCAAAGAGTCTATAATGAAGAGCAATTAGAGACGTTTAGAATGAAAGCTTGGCATTCGTTCTGGTGTTCACGTCCAAAACAAGGACGACCTCAGCTGTTTTTCCCTCTCTGCTGATACAAACTACATTTATAATGAGTTAGGCATTTACTCAACACATAAATTGGTTTATTTTATTGCAATTATAAATTCATACACATCAAAAATGTACAGCAGTTAACTTTTTTCCACCTCTGTTATGTAACTTAAATAAGCGTAAAGTGAATTATTGTTTTTATGAAAGAAAAGTATATTTAATTTAAGAGCACCTTTATTTCAATTTTAATAAATACATAGATTAAAATCACTAGGACAGCAATGCTGTGCCTATACAACTATCTGGCTGTGCAGTTGTGATGTTTTTCTGGTAGGCTATTTTGTTTGATTCCCTGAGTTCATATTTTAGTCTTGTTGTTTTTGTGGTTTTATTAGTTCTTTAGGATTCCCTTTGCCAGTTCTTTTTCACCCTCAGTTAGTTTATTCCTTAATCGGCCACCCACCTGTGCCCACTTCATAATCACCCAGGTGCTTCCATTTTTCCATTCACCTCTGCTCTACAGAATCAGTCTCTGGTTCACTACTCATCAGTTCTGCATTGGTCCACCATGTATCAAGGAGCCCTTTGGCTTCTACAGGTGCTGGTCATAAAATTAGAATATAGTGAACAAGTTTATTTATTTCAGTAATTCCATTCAAAAAGTGAAACTTGTATATTATATTAATTCATTACACACAGACTCGTATATTTCAAATGTTTATTTCTTTTAATGTTGAAGAGTATACCTGACAACTAATGAAAACCCCAAATTCGGTATCTCATAAAATTAGAATATTGTGAAAAGGTTCAATACCGAAGATACCTGGTGCCACACTCTTAATTAGCTAGTTAACTCAAAACACCTGCAAATGCCTTTAAATGGTCTCTCAGTCTAGGTCTGTAGGCTACACAATCATGGGGAAGACTGCTGACTTGACAGTTGTCCAAAATACAACCATTGGCAACTTGCACAAGGGGGGCAAGACACAAAAGGTCATTGCTAAAGAGGCTGGCTGTTCATAGAGCTCTGTGTCCAAGCACATTAATAGAGAGGTGAAGGGAAAGACAAGATATGGTAGAAGAAAAGTGTACAAGCAATAGGAATAACCGCACCCTGGAGAGGATTGTGAAACAAAAAACATTCCAAAATGTGGGGGAGATTCACAAAGAGGCAGCACGGTGGTGCAACTGGTAGGTAGAGCTGCTGCCTCTCAGCGAGCAGGTCCCTGGTTCAAATCCCAGTCCGGGGGTCTTTCTGGGTTGAGTTTGCATGTTCTCTCGGTGCATGCGTGGGTTTTCTCTGGTTGCTCCGGTTTCCTCCCACAGATCCAAAACATGCATGTTAGGTTGATTGGTGACTCTAAATTGTCCCTAGGTGTGAGTGAGAGAGTGAATGGTTGGTTGATTGTCTCGTTTGTCTCTATGTGGCCCTGTGATGGACTTGCGACCCGTCCAGGGTGTACCCCGCCCCTCGCACAGTGATTGCTGGACATGGGCACCGGCGACCCCCATGACCCAAAATGGAAGAAGCAGGTAAAAGATAATGGATGGATGGAAGATTCACAAAGAGTGGACTGCAGCTGGAGTCAGTGCTTCAAGAACCACCATGCACAGACATATGCAAGACATGGGTTTCAGCTATTGCATTCCTTTTGTTAAGCCACTCTTGAACAAGAGACTTCGTCAGAAGCGTCTCGCCTGGTCTAAAGACAAACAAGGACTGGACTGCTGCTGAGTGGTCCAAAGTTATGTTCTTTGATGAAAGTAAATTTTGCATTTCCTTTGGAAATGTACATGTATCACTTCTATTTATGTGCTATGCTGTGGTAGTTTTTTGATGCCTCAAATCGTGCCCTGTCTAGGACTAGGTGTGAGAGATCTTTTTACAAAGTATCTCCTCACGTTTTCTTCCCTTTTCTCATCTAAGCAAAAATATTATTTTTAATAAAAATAAGAGGGCCGCGCTTATAGCAACAGCTTTGTGCACTACGTCCATCTTTCGGACGACTGTACGTACATGTTCTCGTTGTATCTCAGTGCAATGATAATAAAGCTTATTCTGAAATCAAGGTCCCAGAGTCTGGAAGGAGAGCGACAGAATCCATGTTGCTTGAGGTCCAGTGTCAAGTTTGAGTGCTGTACATGCTCGTACTTGAAACGCAATGGGATTGACCTGTATAAATAAATGTTGCATGAGCTCATTCTTTTCAGTTGGCCAACATTTCTAAAAATCCTTTTTTTATTATTAGTGGTCTTAAGTAATATTCTAATTTTCTGAGATACTGAATTTGGGGTTTTCATTAGTTGTTGGTTATCATTAACATTAAAAGAAATGAACATTTAAAATCTATCAGTCTGTATGCATTGAACGAATAGAATATACAAGTTTCACTTTTTAATGGAATTACTGAAATAAATCAACTTTTCATGGTATTCTAATTTTATGACCAGCACCTTGAAATGTTACAATACAGTCAGGCTCACACAAAATGTAGAAAAGATTTATTAGTTTTTACAGGATATTAAAAAAAGAACTAGTTTTTTTTTAATCATGTGTGAAACATTTAAGATCAGAAACGAACATGTCCCATCATCACACCACCAACCGAAGCGTCACCTGGGCTGACGTCGGTACAGAAGTCACCCTTTATGACTGCTCACTTGGACACAGCAGCCTGAGGAGTTTCAACCTGAGCTTAGAACAACAACCCCGTGAATATTGTGCATTAGCTAATGACTTTAAGCTGCTGACTGCAGCTGCAGTGCACTCCCATATTTTACCAGATAATGACTTAAATGTCCTGCAGAAATACATCCATCGAACACTGCAGCCAAAAAATAAATATATACTTTAAGTTAAAAAGTAGGCACATATCACAGAAAAGTATGAAAGATTGATCTGAAAGAGAAAAAAAAGCACCTATCAGTGATTAAAAAATATGCATTTAACTTAGAAATCAATTAACAGTTTAATTACAACCGTGTAAAATCACTTAGTCAGTTCCATGTATTGGCAGTACCCAGAAACACTGGCTATAAAAAATACAGCATTAAAAAAAAAAGATTTTCATAGTTCCTTCTGCAAACTCATTGTATTTATTTATTTTTCTAACATAAGTCATTCCTCTTGTTTTGTTTTTTTTTCAATAGTGTGTTATTGCAGTATATTCAACCTCAAATGTTAAAGGAAAAAAACTAAAAATATATTAAAGGATAAATTGATTTACAGTTGAAGATTTTTTTTTTTTTACAAACCATTGCAGGCAAGTGGAGTGCATGAACCAAATGCATAAAATTAAAGGTACTCACTGCAAGTTATAAAGACTAACCAGAAAAAAACAAAAACAAAAAAAAAAAACAATCTGTACAATAGTTTCTTGTATAAATAGTTGATTTGTCCTTAAATGAAAAATGTGTAAGCAAAATCAGTGAACGGCTTCCAACTCCCACAAGCATTTGTTTACCTACGGAAACAGCCAGAGACTGAAAACAAGTCGACCATGGCAACGTCCATAAGAGCCGTTTGTATTGACTCATATTTATGTTCAGATTTGTTGCGTAAAGTTTGCAGGTAAGTTTCTGCGAATTCAGCCGAGTGCTTTGTTGACATTCAGCATGGACCCACATTTCAGAACTGCTTATCAATATAAAGGGAAACTACTCATTCATATCAGAGTTCATGCTCAATAATCCAGGTATAAAATCCAACAATGTTCAGTCAGGTCATCTGGACTGTTTCTTTCTTTTGTGCTGAGATGTTTCATCCTTCATCCAAAGGACTTCCTCAATCTGAGAAGCCACCAAACAAAACTGATTCCCACAAACATCAGTTTTGTTTGGTGGCTTCTCAGATTGAAGAAGTCCTTTGGATGAAGGACGAAACGTCTCCGCACAAAAACAAACAAACAAAAAAACCATCCAGATGACATGACTGAACATTAATAGTTTGCAATGAGTACCTTTTAATCAAATATTTGGACTTACCTACTTATTGATGAGACGTATCCAATGCTGGCACAAAATACTGTAATGTTTGAGACTTGTGCAGTTTTCACTACATGCAAACATGGCTGTTTCAGATGGGTTTCATTCATAAGTTAGAAAATATGAGAAAATATTCATTAAAGGCTCCACGTGTAACTCGCACAACGAAAGCCTTTGAAAGGCCTGGCTCAACATTTGTGATGCATTTCAATAAAAAAAACTTTTTTTTAATGTTTTATCACAGTCCTGCAATGCACAGGTTTTAAGAGTTTTCAGTAGAGTCCTGTTTGATCATCACACATGATCTTTTTTTTCTGTTCTTTTGTTTCAGTCTTCATATTCATGGCAGTTTTTTAGTGGCACAGTGAGCTCTGGTGGATTCCAGTGGAAAAGCATAAGCAGCATCATTGCTACCTGGATGCATCTGGGATGAGTTTTTTAAACCAGCGGCCCACGGCCATGTCGACTCTCAGCACTAACGTGACTCCAATCAGCAGAGATGTGCTGCTCACCAGGAACCCCAAGGCTTCAAACATTAACCTGGAAGGACAAAACAAACCATGCTCATGTCCAAACTATCCCAACCAAGTCCTTCAGAACACAAGCATTAATTAGAACATGGGGCTGTGAATTTATAAACAACTACCCTATTTTTCAGCCTATAAGTCACCTTTTTTGCATAATTTGCATGCCCTGCAACTTATACGCCAAAGCGACTTATTTATGAAATTTTCCCCATATTTATAAAACAATTTTTGGTTGAGATATGACCATTTTAATTCATTCTGACTGAAAATATTGAACACTACCATTTTCAGCCTTTACATGGCACTCGAGTAGTATGGCATGCTCTTGTGTCATGTAATAGGTAAGTGGCTATTAATGAATTGGCTTGGCCACCTTCATCCAGCTCGCCTGGAGCAAACGTCAAATCAGCTTAATTTCGCTGCGCCGCCCCGGAGATTCAGCTGATTTGATCATTAAAGTGCATTTATTAAGTAAAAGTTCAACTGAGACACACCTTTGCTATAAAGTCGAGCCAACAAATGAATGTTTTTAGATGGTTATCTTATTAAATTTCTAAAAAAATGCACAGCGAGTCCTCATGTGCACGTGCCTACTTCCGCGTATTAAGTCCTCCCATGCATGTACATTTCCGGGTTGTGATGCATAATAGATGCGACATATACGGCAAAGCGACTTATTTATGTATTTTTCCACTTTATTAGACTTTTTTTTGACTGATGCGACTTATAGGGTGGTGCGACATATACGGCAGAAAATACGGTACACCTAGATTCTGTAAGGCGCGTTTACTGAAAAGTCTAGTGGCTTCCAGTTATAACCGTGTCCAAATTCTCAGAAGTCAGTACTGAGAGTTGGAAAATCCATTCAGGCACTTACTTGGGTGCAAAGACCTTCCACACCATTAGGTGTCTCCTGAGAATTGCAGCAGCGCAAACTGATGAAAAGACCTGTGAAGAAAGATGAGACACTGAGTGCTGTTTGATGCACTACTGAATCATATTTAATAAAGAACATGATTCCAGGTAAAAGGAAAAAGAAACTCGCATTACCTTAAAATAACAACTTAATACCATCTCATATTCTGCTTGGCTAAATCATGTTTCCCATTAGTGGGAAAAGAGGAAAACTGGTTCTACTTTATGAATCTGATCAAAGTGAGTGACTGATGACAAACCTGTGCTCCAAGAATAAAGAGGTAGCGTGTTGAGAGTTGCAGAAGGGCAGAGCTGAACTGCTGGGGGTTTTCTCTCAGCCTCATTTCCATCACGGCATCCTCACCTTCCTCCCCCCTTCTGCTCCCACGCACCTCACGCACTTCACGCACCAGAGGCCAAAACAGCAGTAATGGACAGCTCACTGAAGACAAGGACAAATAAATAAATAATCTGTATTGTACCAAACTAGTGAAAAGGCCTGTTACGATAACAAATTTTTCTGGGCGATTGTCTCAGAAATTATTGCGATAAACGATAATATTGTTTGAAGTTTGACAATTAGTAATTATTGTCAAATTTAAGAAGACATGTTTGTTAATTTGTTTTGTGTGTAGTACCTTTTTTCGACCACCAGATGGCACTATAAGACTGTTTAAACCGAAAGATGGATAGCGAGGGAGCGAGCAGCGTGTCTCTTTAATAAAAATGGGAGAGAGGCCCCTTGACGTGACACGGGCTGCCTCTACTTCCTTTATTCGGTTCTCGAAATGGCGGACGCTCGGTGTGGTTGGAACTCTTTCCCATAGCATTTTTCACACAAAGCTTTTTTTTTTTTTTTAATAAAAAAAACAGTAAACAAATTCTCAGCTTATTTTTGCAGCAAAACAACTTTTTATACGAAGGCACGGGTTTCAACTGAATTTTGGAGCTTCGACAAGACGGAGGTTCTCCCCCCCCCCAAAAAACAAGATTTTGGATCGTTAAAATTGATTTTAAAGAGAAAAAAGAAAGGGAGGGGTCAGTGAAGAGCACCGGAGTCGAGCATTTTGTCATCCAGTGTCTTCAGTAGAAAGAGAGTCACGAAGAAACGATAAATCCGATAAATGAAAATGAGGTTGACACTTTTCATTTATCATGCGATTAATTGATTTATTGTTTATCGCGACAGGCCTACTCTTTGATCACTTAAGCTTCTTTTCATGAAGGACTGAGTGTGTTAAAAAAAGTACCTGCAAATAGGATGTTTGAAGCAAATGTGTTGAGGAGAACCAGTAGAGCAGGTAATACGGTGCCTGTATGTCCATCAGGGAATCCCACAAAGGCAGCACCCCACTGAATGGAGGGAAAGGTGGGCAGGTGACCAGTGGCATGGAAGAACTGTGTGACAGCTAGCGACCACACCACTACAGGAGCCCAGGGCACATTAAAATCACCTGAGGGAGGAAGTGAGGTGAGTAAGCAGCTTGTTTATAACCATGAATAAAAAAAAATGTGTATTTGTGAACATCTCACCAGAGGGAGCTCCATGCATGTCACTGAGGGTTGTGGAAGAGGCATGAATGTGCAACAAGGCTCCCATTTCTAGCAGCAGCAAGAGAAAAGACAGAGCCATTCCCTCTGGGTGCAGCAGCAGCAGTCCTATTCCCAACATGCCACAGAACAGCAGCACGGGGGCGGAGTAGACTGTTCCCAGTCCGTAGGCCTCCACAGTGGGACGGTTGTCTGCCTCAGTGCCTCCACTGAGCTCTACGGCATCCAGGGAGCTGCGCATGCGCTGGTAGATCTGGGGGATCAGATGGCGCAGTTCGGCTTGGGGGCTGATGCCGGTGCTTGCTCTGTAACGGGGCGTGGAGAGAACCGAACTTCTGGAGGAAGCTGCGGTCCTGCTCTTCACAAACACGGTGATGGGGTCTAGCCAGATCAGACCCAGCCCGAGTCCCAGAAGACAGAAAGCGGCCCGCGGGAGGGACAGCTGAGCCATTCGGATCAGCTCAGCCAGCTTCCTGAAGCTATCCTCCGAAGTGGCACTAACTGCCCAGTGCAGCGCCACGCACACGGACAGCAGTGGCAGAATCCAGTGGGCTGTGAACACAGCTCCACTTGAGGAGTTGAGATTACCGTAGTGGCACAGACAGTGCCGCAACAGATACGTGCAAACGCCAAGAGAGATGACGGAGAGAACGTAGTACAGGTTCTTCAGCTGGTTGTCCAGCAACCGCGAAAGTGGAGAAAGGAATGGCGACGGCTGGCAGAAGCCCTGCTCCTCTCTGCAGCCGTGAAAGTAGAGGGAAAGGTACACGCTGCCGAGAAGAACACCAACGCAGGCGAGGAGAATGTTGCTTTCTCTCCTCACTGTTGACGGGGACAAGACTGGGGAAGGTAGCAGCCCAGCAGACTTCAGCGGGTTGAGGCTTTGTGGGAAAAGCACATCTTTCCAGTTGAGATGGATGGGGATATAGAGAACCAATGAGAGGACTAGAAAAGTTACAACACGGCCTTCTGCAATCACGTAGCTATCGGAGAGCAGAGCGGCACACCGGATGAGTGGCGCCACCAGAGGAGGGATGAGGAGATGGCGCGGGGTCAACCACCTGGAGAGCTTTGCAGCTTTAGCTCCATTCTTTGACACGGCGGGGGCTTTGAGCCGACAAGCTCTCCAGAAGAAGGGAACTTCAGAGCTGAAAGCACCAGCTGCCAGGCACCACGCTGCCTCAACGTAGCCCCGTGTGAGCAGCTGAGCAGCAGCGGCACAAACTCCCACTGTGAGCGCCACAAGAACTGGCACCTTCAGTCCTGAAGCATTCTCCGTTATCAGCAGCAGGGAGAGTTCAGACATCACAAAACACATGAGGCAGGCAGACGACAGGATGGCTAAACCTGCTGCCATCTTTAGTGGGTTAAATCGAGCCCATGTAGCGCGGCAGGTGTCTCTGACTGAGGTGAGGTAGGCCTGCAGCGAAGAGGCCAGGTGTAGGGGGGGTGATTGACCCTCTTTAACAGAGGTGAGGTACTCAGAGGAGAGACGGGCAAATTCCTCTTTCAGCTGTGAGAGGCTCTCTGGTGGGATATCTTTGGCCATACCAGAGTATGTCTCCAGGAAACGGTTAACCTTCAGAAACAGACATAAAATTGAAAACAAATACAATTACTTAACATGCTTCAGGATATGTGAAGGAAATAATGCTGTCAGAGAGGAAAATGAAAACAGTGCTGATTAACCTTGTTTTTACTCAACACACTACCTGCTTTGCGTTGATCCACAGCGCCTCCAGCTGGCTGAGAACTCCAACTGCACCTCGTGTTTGCTCGTGCAGAGGGAATAGAGGCAGCAGGACCTGCCCTACGCTGCTGTATGGGATTGGGACCCCCAACAACAGAGCCAGGGTGGGCACAAGGTCTGTCTGTGGAACCACATCTGGTTCGCTCTGTAAATGAAGCGGAATAAAATAAATGCCATGTTTCTGATATCCAAAACTACAACAATACATGAAATATTAAGAATTTCTGTTTAACTTCTAAATATCACATGGAAATCTTTAAAATAGGATGTTCAAATATGTGACAAATATTTTGAAGACATAATGAAAATTCTACTTTGAATAGATTTCCCTGCATTTAAAGAAAAAGGCAAAGAAGTTTCAAATTGACTTTTAGCTTTACTGCATAATTTGACACAAGAATAGATGTAACTATATAATAAAGGGTATAGTCATACTTTAAACCCATGTCTTGCAATATGATTTGATTATTTCTTGTTAAAACTGACTGAAGCTTCTATGCTCACCTGAGGCGGGGGTGCTTGAAAGATAGGGGACGGACTGTAAAGGAAGAGAGCAGCATCGGTCTCCTTCTGACTTTCTCCTCCATGATCTCCATTGTCCGTCATCCCATGATCTCCCATCACCACCAAGAGGGTGTCATTCTGCAGACGGTCAATCACAGACCTGGACAAAGAGAACAAATATGAACAGTTATTAGGACAATGTCTGAGGGTTCAGTAAAACCATTAGGTTCTCACTTTCAAACCAGCTAGTATCTCTCTATATGCATCATGACTTGGTGAAACAGGCAACCCTTCCTCAAACTAAAGACAAACTGAAGGTGCAATGTGTGTAGCAGCTATACTTTTGTCTGACCTGATGACACCATCCATCTGGGTGAGCTTGTCAGCCATAGCCGGGTGGTCGGGGCCAAACCTGTGACCACAGTGATCCACTCCAAGAAAATGTGCAAGCAGGATGTCCCAATCATCACCCACCACTATGTAAATCAAGATAAACAGACATAAAAATTAACGAAGTGCAAACAAATGGATGGCATTAAATATGTACACAATGACTGTTGAGGTTAATTACATACTAGTTGTGTAAAGGTGCTGCAGGATGCCGTTATCCACAGTGTGCAGATCCTTGACATTGAAAGAAGGGAAGGGCAGAGAGCGGTGGAACTTCTTAGGAAAGAGACTCTCCCAAGTGTCATCGCCCATGAACACCACCCGTTTGCCTGTGAGGGGGATGCAAGTTTCACAAGCACAATAAAAGTTTTTTTTATTTTTATTTAGCATACATGAATAAAATATTAGCTCCAGAAAAAAAGTTTTATCGTCTTAAAGCATTTTGTATGATAGCTTTTGAATGTGAAACTCACCCATTTGCCCAAACTGGTGGATGAGGTTGTCCTCCAAAATGGCACTGGATGCAAAGTTATTACCTACATCCACAAAGGTCGGCAAGGATCCGGTTGTGAAGCCCTTGATTCTCTGCATGGTGGTCGTAGGTGGGTCTGCTCGGAAGGGGTACAAGCGGCTTTGAAGAGGCTTGGATGAGACGTTCTCCTCCAGCACTGGCAGCTTGTTCTCATAGGGTCGTGGCGCCGTGTTGCTGGGGTCAAAGCGGGCGAAATCAACCTTCAAGGCGTCGATGATGAGGACGACAGCCCTACGGAACCGCGGCTGGGCACGGCAGAAATCACCTGGCTCCTCTCCGGGATACAACACGTCTCCGCACGTGCTGGTCCTGTTCACCTCCAGCCTCACCAGCAAGAAGCCGCCCAAGAAGAGGTAGATACCCACAAAGTACACGGCACACAACCAAAGGAGCAGGGACAGCACTGGCAGTCCCTTCATCCTAAACGAGCAGTAAGGGAACACAATTATCCTGCATCATTTTAAATCGGCATATGAGAACTAATATCAGTGACTTTAAGTGATGATAAACTCTACAGCTCACGGAAACCATTAAGTCAAGTGTAGCGGGGAAAGGTGTAAAGATAAACAGGTAAAACTAGCTAACGTAGAGACGCATAAACGGTCAATATAATGTTGTTAGCAGGGCTAGCTCGCCTCTTTTCTGCCACTGACCTTGTAGCGGTTGAGTTTCCGTCCTCTCTGAGCCGGAGGACAAAAGTAAATGTGTGTGTTAATAACACAGGAGTGCAGGTGTCTCGTGTAAACAGAGAACGAACTGCACGTTCACCTTCATTGGGACAGGTACAGTGGGGTTTCAGGTAGGAACTATAAGTACTGGTTACGCGGCGGAAATTCACGGCGGACAGGTTTTTCCATAACACCAATTTCCGTTATGTTTTTGAGTCCCAGAGTTTCGGCTTTCAGGTAACTCGTACTCGGAATTGGTAGAAGAAGCAAACCTATTAGTGTAATACGATTATAAAACACATTATTTAAATACATTTATTTGGGATATTTTGTTTAAATAAGTTTTAGTTTAAAATTATTATAAAGCAGCTGCTCTAGCCTTCAAGGCAACGTAAAGGGAATAAATAATACACAAATTTAAATTCTATGGAGTATTTGAAATGACCAAATTGTAATTACAAGAATTTAAGTTTCTTGAATAGATTTTGTACCACACTAAATCTTAATGCTCCGATGTATTTAAGCATGTTTCTGCTGTTCTGTAAGTGTACTCTGTAATATGCAAGCGAATGCAAATATGCAGAGAATAGGATCTGAAATATATTAATTACAAAGCAATAATTTTATCTAGATTAACCATCACATGCAATTTAATTTTACTTTGTTGATAAAACATAGGTTGCCACCAACTTCTCAGATACGTTGACACACTTGGCATGTGACTTATGTATAATAGTTTTAAATAGGAAACATATTCGTTTCATTAGATATTATTGTAGTTTTATGTGCATAAGTTTTTAGCCAACAAATTGTTGTATAATTTGTAATGGACCACATTTAAAGTTAATCTGACTTCTCCTTAAACATTAGCTCTTCTTTTTCAAACTCATTCATTTTGTTCAAGTTCAAGTGAATGATTTATTCTTTTTAAAACAGTTCAACGTGGTAAACAGCAATTGCTATTTTTATAATTTTCATTTAAAACATAAACCAAATTATTTACCAAAAATGTATATTAGTTAAGGTGTTGTCACTGAAAAAAAAAAAAAAACGTATATAAAAATGTGATGCTTCCACTGAGCTCATTTTATAACGAACAATTACACATAAACTAGTTTGAGTAAATTTTGGAGAGAAAACAAACAAAAAAAAAAAAAGAGTACACATCAAAGACACATTTGTAGTCAGTGAATCTGGTTGAATGGTAAGATTTATGCTTCAACATTATAGGGACAAATATAATGCATGTACAGGAAGATGAATCAATGACTGGGCCAACATTTCCATCAGTCACAGGTATAAAAAATAAAACCTATAGGATGGTTTTAGATCCCAATCAAACAATAATAAAAATTAAAAAAAAAACAGGGAGAATCTTCAAACATAAA
Source organism: Nematolebias whitei (assembly GCF_014905685.2). Classification (NCBI taxonomy): domain Eukaryota; kingdom Metazoa; phylum Chordata; class Actinopteri; order Cyprinodontiformes; family Rivulidae; genus Nematolebias; species Nematolebias whitei. The sequence continues at coordinate 35,736,124 of NC_056515.1, read as the reverse complement.
ATGTGATATCCTACTGAGCAGGACATCAGACCACTTCAGAAAGTTTGTTTTTCCTGTTTGGTCTTGTCAAGAGAAGGTTTGTGAACACGGCTTACAAAAAAACATTTAGACTTAATCTGGTGCTTTGTGTTTAATATTCTGAGTTTAGTCAGTTCTTTGCTCTTCAGGGATTTCCGACTCTTTCCAAATCTCCTTTTTCTCCTCCACCACTTCTAGGGATGGTGCTGCGTTCGCCTTTGCCAGTGTACTGTAAATGGTCATAGCCTGAATGACAAGGGAACAAGTTAACACAAGTGTCATAACTACTTGTACTCAGTCCAGTTAATGCTTTGAAAATGATCAGACGCAGAAGTGCATGAACACAAACCTGTGTTACCATTCCACTGACATCACCAGTATTAGAGGGCAGAAGGATTGTGTTAGATTGTTTGGCCAGGTTGGAAAAGGCTGACACATACTGTTCAGCAACGCTCAGTGAAGCAGCTGCATTTCCATTCTGTAAAATGCACACACAAACATTGTAAAAATTAACCCCAAAATATCCATTACCCATACATAGACTTTGTTCACTGTTACTGAAAAAAAAGAGAAAAACATATTTACTTGCTCAGTCAGAGCATCGGACAGCATGCAGATTGCCTTCGCCTTTGCCTCAGCTCTGGCTAAGACTGCTTGGGCTTCACCTGGAGAAAACACAGTAATCCATCATCTATGTTTATAAATCCTACACATGATTTAGCTCACAAGTAAGAAATTAGTCCTCATAATACACCTACCAGCTGCTTTGTTGATCTGCTCTGCTTTTTCACCTTCTGAGGCCAGGATCTGAGCTTGTTTACGACCCTCGGCAACATTAATGGCTGCCTCTCTCGTCCCTTCAGACTCCAGCACAGTGGCTCTCTTTTTACGTTCAGCCTCCACCTTCACACACAAAATGTAATGTTTTATCTGTGATTTAAACTACGCTACTTTCCCTAAAGTCTCATAATTGAAGAGCATTTTCTAGACTACTTGAGTGACTGAAATCTGCATTCTACAAAGCTGTATTCCGTTTCTCACCTGCATCTGCATGGATTCTTTGACTCGAGGAGGAACGTGAATATTTTTGATTTCGTACCGGAGGCAGCGGATACCCCATTCATCCGAAGCTTGGTTGATGGAGTGGACAATGTTGGAGTTGAGGGACTCTCTTTCCTTGGACATACAGAACACATCATTTCAACTTTTCATGTACAAAAACAAAAGGATTTAAGATACAGCGGTAGTTTGTCTTTACCCGGAACACTTTGTCTAATGCCAGTTTGCCCAGTTCTGATCGCATAGTGGTTTGTGCCAACTGAGTGACTGCATACTCTGGATCTTCAACACCATAGCTGGCCTGGGGGAAGGGATAAAGGAGATGTTAAAAGCACTGATGTATTATGTTGGTAAGAGAAATAAATGTAATTAAACGGACTATTACTGGTATGCCAGCATACCTTAAAAGGGTCTAGAATCCTTAAGTAAAGTACTCCATCAATCTGTAGTGTTACATTATCTGGAGAACAGTGAGGGGTAAAAGTGAAACGGTAATTAGATAAGATGTGAACAAAAAATTGATTGTGTCTCAGAATGAGAAGTAAGTCTGTTGGCAAAGATGATTTTCATTGTTCAAAGATGAACTGCCTTAAATTCCTTATGAGGATTAAACAAGCAATGGATTACTCACCTAGAGATACTGCAGACTGTTCTGGGACATCAATCACTATTTCTTTAAGACTTTGCACGTAACGAATTTTGTCAAGAATGGGTATGAGGAAGTTCAAACCCTAGAGGTAGTAAGAGGAAAACAGGTTAGATTGTGTAGAACTGGTTTGACATTCTAATCTTACTTTAACCAGCACAATGTTCAAAAAAAAAAAAAAGAAAAAGAAAAATGGTATTTAAAATGTACAATAAGTAACACATTTAAACTAGTGGGCTTATACATGACCTAACAAACAAATGCTTATTTTAATTGTAGGTAAATTTTAAAAGGCTCATACTGGCTCCAAGATACGATGGAAACGACCCATCCTCTCCACCACCCAGGCTTCTTGTTGGGGTACAAACAGTACCAGAGTGTTCACGGGCAGACTGGAGGCCCATCTCTGCTGGGCCGGTGTTACCCACAGCTTTGGCGCAGTTCGCTGGGCTTGCTACAGAAACAAATAAGCGAAACAGCTAAAGAACTTAAACAATACATTTTGGATAATCACAAGAAAAGACATTTAAAAAGTCAATCAGCAGTTTAAAATAAGAGCAACGCATTCATTCATTCAACCTTTATTTATACAGGCTAGCCTCATTGAGCCACGGGGACTAATTTGCAAGAGGGACCTGTTCCAGACAGAACATATAAAGTACAGACAACAAAACAGTAAACAATAGCAATAAACTACAGTAAAAATGCAGTTAACATAAGAGAAATGAGCAAAACAATAAATCAGGGTACCGTAAAACAGGGTGAAATACTAAAAAAACAAGAACATAGCTCTTTTAGATTGTGTGGTTTGTCAAAAATGGTTGCCAAACCAGTTTTTTTTCCTAAATAATAATAATACAATTCCAATTAGAACAAAAAGGCAGTATTTTAGCTTTGTTTTTACAAGTAAATTATTAGGAAATAGACTCGTTTTTTTAAAATTGCTTGGAACAAAATGCTCTTGATCCAAATTAAAACTGATTATTCACTGCAGACCAGACTACTAGTGTAACATTTTGTGTGCTGAATGACGCACTACCGGCGGTTTGGTTCACAAGCTAACTACTAGCGTAGCAAACAGCTAGCTTACCTGCAAAATGGCCCCACTCCTCCGACACAACGTTCGCAACATTATTTTATAAATCAAATGTGCCAAAGTAAAAAAATAAATAAAATGCAGACTAGTTTACTGGACTTGATATGAACCGTGAACTCACGAGAGTCACCCTCGTCAAAGAGGAAATGCAAAGTTACATCAGTAGTGCGACGCTGAAAAACCTCCGCCGAAACGACAAACAGACACCGTTGTTGAGCGATGGTTCCGCTAGAAATGTAACTACAGCTTGTAAGTTTTAAACTGTAAATAAGCTCTGTTTAACACTTTTGTAAACTATATAAACTATCTACAAATCTAATGCTAATTATTTACCTAATGGGACATACATTTTATGTAATATTTTATACATTTAAGTGACTTGTTTTGTTTAATTATGTATGTGCGTTTCTGGACCGTTCTCTTTAACATTTTTTTTATTTATTTATTCATATATATTTTTTTGTATATGTTTATGGAAGTCAGGTACTTTTAAAGTATTTTTTTTTTGTTTAAAACAGATTTCTTTTGAAAATGAGTCCTCGTGATCATAGAGATTAACCTTAAAAGTTGAATGAAAATTAAATGCACTCAATGACTAAATCTCATGTATTGACATATTAATTCCACAAGGTGAGGATGTTTGTCATGTTTTCTTTTAAATCAATTACCGTACACCAAAAGTTTACTCATATTCATTGCCATAACTTTATACATGTAAACATTAATGGTCTTTACAAAAGTAGTTTTAATAAGAAGAATGATGTCAGACATTACAGATGTCACACAGATGGACATTTGCTTCGTTTAATGGTGTATTAACCTAATAAAAAAATACAAATATTTAACTAAGGGGATCCAAGGAACAAAAAAAAAAAAACAAAAAAAAAACTTTGTAGTCAAAGTCAACTTTATTATCAAAGCTGCAATATGTACAGGACATACACAGGATTTAAATTTCATTACTTTCAGATCCCTGGTGCAACAATAACCATTTAACATTTAATAAACATTAGCATAAAATAATAAAAGTATGATACTATCCTAAATTGTAAGTATAGTAGTATAAATATAAAAAGTATATTGTAGTAACTTGGTTTATTTTTATAGTATGAGTGCGTCACTTACCCTTGTTTTTTTTTTTATGCGCCTGTCGGTGATTGGTTGATCGTCCCAAAAGGCCCCGCCCTTAATCCCGAAGAGCTTCCCTCTGATTGGATGTCGCACACGCCAGTAACAGGTGTCTTCTCCGCCTTTGTTTCAGAGCTCTCCGGCTGTCGGTCAGTCTGGAAAACCTGTGATGGGAGTTTTAATAATGGCGTGGACGTGGTGGGGGGCTGCCTGTCGCTCTCTGCCCACGTCTGTTAACATTAAGACGCTTTTAAGCATCAAAACCAGATTTTATTAGAGCATTGCAAACAGTTTTAACGAGTTTTAATATGTTAACTCACTTAGTAAATCTCGGTTGAAAGGCTCATCTACAAACTGTGAAACTACTGGCTTGTTTGTGGAAGCGCTTTATCATGTCGTTATTATGTGTCAGAGGTAAGTTTCATTTATATATTTTTATATTGTTTAAACTTTTTTATAAGCTAAACAAATTGTTTTTTTATGGAGTCATCTGCTCAAAACAAGAGCAGGCGTTATTCCCAGGCGGAGTGATCTGAATCAAAGTGACTTTTAGGATCTACCTGCGATTTTTACTGGACAAACTAGTTCTAAGAGAAATATTAAATGGACTGCTCACAGGTTGCTTTTCTAATTTGGATGGCAATTTTATTTTCCCCGTGCACGCATCGTACCAGCTGTTTGTGGTTTATACTGTTTACTTTGGCATATGACAGAAATATGTACAAATACAAGCGTGATATATTATGATTTTACTGAAGAACTACATTTAGGAAAGCCTATTTTAACTGGTATTGTAAAACAATTAACAAACAGGTATGCGCCCCCCCCCCCCCCTTTTTTTTTATTATTATTTTTTAGAAACATAAAGATTGCAACCCCTTTATTGAGCTTATGCAAGTGAAAGTGTTTCTTTAAAAAAAAAGTTTTAATCTTAAATAACAGTTGAAATAAATGAAAGTGACAGCTTGTTCTGTCTTCTTGTGCAGCTGGGGGTAAACAAAAGGGGTGGGAGCAGTTTAGCATCACTTGCAACAGCAAAGCACATTATGTAATATTTAGTTTTATGAAAAAAAAAAACTGATTTGGCCAAACATTATTATTATTATTTTTTTTTATGATGGGGAAAAATAAAAATCAAATAAGCTGCAAGTTCAAAACAAACAGGCCAGGCTTGCCCCACCAAACTGATTTAAAAAAATACTGTACTGTATTTTTCAGACTATAAGGCACACAAAACAATCAAATAAGTCAAACTTTATTCAACTCATTCACAATAACTCAACATTTTTCATTTGTATCACATAAAATACAAAACAAAACACTCAATACAAAACATACACATTTTTGAGCGCTGTGTAACACATGAAATCTGGTCGAGGTCAGTAACCACAACCAGAATTATTAAATAAGACGCACCAGATTATAAGGCTCACTGTCAGAAAAATGAAATGGATTTTAAGTGCGCCCTATGGTCCAAAAAATATGGTAATCTTTAGCAGTATTGAAATAATTCCATCGCATTGGCAGGCATCTAATTGTTTAACTGTTTTTATTGAAGATAATGTTGGACATATTTACTTTTTTTTGTTAAAAGAAAGAGTCATTTTCATATTTAACCACCAGCTCATTTGCTAACTTTTAATAGAACAACGTCTTATTTACCAAGGAAGTGGTAGAACTTTAAGTCATACATATCAAAGCCATATTTGTTACATTGGTTGGAGGAAAAAAAAAAATCTAAATGTTGTCTGATTACAGTCTGGTGTGTTTCTGTAGAAATGGCCTCTCAGAGGTTAGGAATAAAATGCCACTGAGCATTTGGGTCAAATGAGCTTTTATTGAGTTGAGAACTTGAGATTACAGTTGGCTTCATTTTAACATGGTGTTTAATTTCAGTTCTGAAAGAATGGCTTTTTGTGTTCTTGCAGATCTTCCCTTTTACCCCCCGCCTTTAAAAGTCACGCAAGCGAAGGAAACCATGTTAAATGGGTCAGCCTAAATCTCCAAAGCCTGTCTGAAAATCAGCATTTGTTGCCAGACGGGGTTTATGTTTGGCCGATCATCACTCGTCATTTGGATGTTAAAAATGCCACATGATGTTTTGATCTCCTCGTACTGTCTGTGCCAGGCTCGCACGAATGAATTAAAGTTCTCCGTTCGTCTCGTGTTTTAGAGTTTGAAGAAAACAATCGCTCCGTGTCACAAGAACTTTGAGCCTCGTGGCATTTAACAAACTCCATGTAATACTGTTCAAACGTTCTTTAAATCCCTCCACAATGTGATTGCGCAGCCCTGCAAATATTTACTGTTAGTCTTAAGTTACTTTAACACTCTTGTAAATGTCTCCAGGTCACCGCTGACTTTTGCAGCTCTCCTCTCATGCAGTTGTCGTGGAAATCACTAAATCTCTGATCCCAACCTATGAACTTCCCTTTAAAGTGAATTTCAGTCGTTTTTTTAGGAGGTTAATCAGAAGCGCTTGGCTGTCAAATAGACTTGTGTCTGACTTTAAAGGTTTCTGAACAGAAATGGCTTGGAAAGGCCAAGTATAATAAAAGCTAACCTGAAAGTCAAAGAAGACTTCACTACCATTAAAACGTGCAACATGATGAGTATAAAATTATTCAATTTCATAATGTTATATTTATTAGGAAAGAGGAAAGAGTGTGAGTAACCTGCACCATTGATTTATTATTGGCTGCCTGCAAAAGGCAATGGTGGACAATAATGTTTTTGCCTCTGCATGTGTTTGTGTATGTTAACAACTTATCTTTGATAGCATTAAAGCTTCCTTGAAATATACCCTATTATTAGTAGAGCTTGGCCAGTTGCTTTGGTGTGCATATAATTGTAAGGAGTGCAACACAATCTTATTTTCCATCTTGGCCTACTTTCTTTATTGTAAGAAAATATTGTTAACCCAATGGAACCTGCAGTAATGTATAAAGAAGTGATACTCATAAATAAATAGTGACAGGTTCATGTTTGATAGGATTGGTTCATGTGGTTTACAAGAATTGCCTCATTACATACATAACTGTTTATTTAATTAGGCTATAAAAATGAGCAATTTGGTGTCGGAATATACCGACATCTTGCCATGGCACAAGCAAGTTGTATCGTCTGAATAATTGTTTTCAAGTCTTCAGGGAGAACCATGGCTTTATAAAAACCTCCTAAAGTCTGCCAGGGTTCTCACTTTTGGACAATTTAAAAGCATTTGTGAAGCTCGGAGGAGGTTCACAGAATAAGAACAACACTGATCGGTGTTTCTCCTCAGTCACTTGGGTGGGTTGTGGGTGAAGGACATTTCGGCTGATAAATAAATTAAACAGAGATCACTGGGATTTGTATGAATTCAAGTTGGTTGTCCCAGGATAAAACATTTCAGTGCACTGCTACAATCTCAGCCCTTAAGTTCACTTGTTAAAATTTAATCAGTTTATTTTGCCCAATCTTTTTTGGATGAACCCAACCCAGTACCCCTTTCCCTAAACCTAACCCTCTGACCTTTGTCTTTAAACCAAACCCTGACCATAACCCCATCCTTTGACCCTAAACTTAATCTCGACTGCCAAGCCTTAACTTGGACACGGACAGGAACACTGCGTCCATCACCTATAAAATGCTTTCCATCCCCGAAGCCCTCGGTGGAGTGAGGTCATAGCTAGAGGCCTGGGCGGGGTGATAGGATTTGTGCAGGGGAGCTGGTGCAGTTATGGACTGCGGAGTGAAAGTAGTTAGGGTTGGGTTGTCAAGAATGAGAATCTTGAGGTTTTGGGTTTTTATTTTTAATCTTGGGATTTTACATTTAACATCGGTCACATGCTATGGCATTACTACGTTCACAGTCCAGGACATGGCAGAATCAGTAGCTATAGGCAGAGGCCATGCTGGTGTAAACGTGATGGAGCTGCTGCAGGATGGTTGAATGGACCCAACAACAGTTTAGTGGAATTATGAAAAAAAAAACAACAGAGAGAGGGAGAGAGAAGGATTGCTTAGAGATTGCATGAGTAATCTCCTGCCCATCTGTTGCTCTCTTTCGCTTCAATCCAAAGGCCACACAAAGTGGAAGTAGAACCCCACAGCGGTAGCTGTAGATCCTGTTGACACTTCCTGTTCAGACCTTTCTTTTCACAGATCACATTCTGTTTGGAAAGACTGAATTTCTTCTCAATTTTCTGTCAAAATTTGAACAGTGTTGATCTATCCATATTTGACATTTTACTTTTTTCGTAGCGATTTAGACATATATATTTTATACATTTTAACTGAAAATTAACCATACATTCAGTGGCTTTAAAGCCTCCCCAAGTTACTACACAATTAGCCAACGACTTAAGGTTAAAAATTCCCTTATTTTATATTTATGGGGCGGCTGTGGCTGAGTGGTTCGAGCAGTCGTCCTCCAATGCAAGAATTGGGGGTTCAATTCCACCAGCAGTCACATGCCGAAGTGTCCCTGAGCAAAATACTGAATCCCCCATTGCCTCCCATGTGTGTCCCATCGGTGTATGAAAGCACTGATTATTCTTTGTATAGATCTAGTAGAGTGCTATACGAATGGGTAAAATGAGGACACAGATTGTAGAGTAAAGCGCTTTGAGTATCTTGATAAGATAGAAATTGACTATATACGTATAGTCCATTTACTTATAGGTCTTGATGTGAATAATGTACTTCAATATTATTTTGTTTCACCTTTTCTAAAATGTGTATTTACTGTCACCATGATTTCTTCAGTTCTTTGGCATTTCGACCTATATTAACAAACAGAATCATTCCAGACATGGTGCCTACCCTACCATTATCCAAGGAGGGCACCCCGCCCTGTCAACAGTCATTCATTCAACCTTTATTTCTACAGGTTAGTTCCCATTGAGCCTCAATGACTCATTTACAAGAGAGACCTGTTGCATACAGACATACAAAGTAGATTAGGAAAAGAGAACACAAGAGGGTGGATGAGGTCAAAACAATCATATCTCACACCATGTCCTTGCCGGGGCACAGTGAAAGTTGCAAAAATAGACCTTTCAACATAAACGGCAACATACAAGGACATCATAACACATTTATGCAAGAGGAGGTCAACAAAGGTGTTGAGTTGTCCGTGGACACTGCCATAAAGTTCCATAGTTCTGATAAGATGGTACAGTGTCTATCAGCGGCTCAGTTCTGATAAGGCCCACAGATGTCCGCGGGAGAACCGGGTAGGAAGGGGGAGGAATTGAACCAAGTGCCCTGCCTACCCCCGTCAACAACCACCGGCATTAGTAACGTAGCACACCGCTTCTGCCAACTGCTAGCTCGGTACCTAATTTACCCATGGGGCGGCTGTGGCTGAGTGGTTAGAGCAGTCGTCCTCCAATGCAAGAGTTGGGGGTTCGATTCCACCAGCATTCACATACTGAAGTGTCCCTGGGCAAGACACTGAACCCCTCGCTGCCTCAAATGTGCGTCCCATCGGTGTATGAATGTGATAAAGTTGATTAATCTTTGTTGAGATCTTGTAGAGTGCTCTATGAATGGATAAATGAGGGCACAGATTGTAGTGTAAAGCTCTTTGAGTATCTTGATAAGATAGAAAGGCCATGTATGAATACAGTCCATTTAACAGTTACCATTTTTTCATAATATTATTCATTTAGTCATAGTACTTCCACATAGTTTTATTGTTTATTTTTGTGTCCCACTAATCTTTTTTTATGTTTAATATTTTGTAAATCTTTGAATAATAGATAAATAAATGCTAAAACAAAATGACTTTCTGGATGCATCAAACATGTTCTAGCAATGTCCCTCTACAGTACCGGTAGTGTGTGTGGCTTATACTCAGGTGTGCACTATTGATCGGAAAGTACTGTAATTTGTACGTTCAAAATGTGCAAACGATGTATTATGTGATTGCAAAATTTAGACACAACATGTATATGGGAAAAGGTCCAAACATCTGTGTTTTTTTTTTTTTTTCACTATTATCTATTGTTACTTGAACACGTATTGAGACGATCAAAGGCACAGCACAGGTTGAACAACTAGGAGATAACGTTAGAGAGGCCACACTGACATGGTTTGGATGTGCATGTTAGAAATTCAGCTTCCGGGAAATGGACAAAGAGGAAGGCAAAGAGATAAAGAGGACATGGTTGGAATGAGGACAGAGGACAGATTGGGGAGGATGACTTCCTGTGGCGACCCCTAAAGATGGAACAGCTGAATCAAGAAGATTTGGACGATTCACATTTTGAGAGCTCTGAAGCAGATTAGCTACCATATTCAAACAATAAGCTAAATGGCCTGTAAAGCCCCAAAAATAAACAGATACGCATCTTTTTCCATCACAATGACACCCTGGTTTATTCCACTCATGGTCATTCAGTGCTCCCGTCTTAAACAACACAATGCAAATTAGACTAAGGTCACTGTGTCAGCTCATTTACTTTAGTGGAAAGTACCAAAAACCTGTTCAATACTCCACCGCACGTTTCTGCTCCACTTTAAACTACAGGAAATGCTGGACATGATAAGTCACTTCTTTTTTTTCCTACTGATTTGATAATAAGTTGTTTTTTTTCCCCCTCGTTATCTTCAGCTATCAGTTGTTTTCACTTTTTAAATTTCCATTTGTGCTGAGAAAGTGTTTGTTTTAAACATAGGTACTTGTGTGAAAGGAAGAGTGCAAAGGGGGCGCAAACTTCCTCTCAACTAGTTAAATGTGCTCGCATCCAGGGCAGAGGATGTTGGGTAAAAATATGAAAGCACCATTTTTCGCCTCTGTGATCTTATCGTGCCCATCTGGCATAACAGGCTTCAGAGATTTATTATTACGCCTGAACACAACCCTGCCACAGCAATCACAACTAATCCCTTCCAAAGTGCTTTGCAATCCCATAAACTGTATTGTATGGATCCATCAGGAGGCTAAAAATGAATAAATAAACCCAAATGTAGCAGCAAGCGTTTTTTAAATTTTTTTTTTTTTTTTTACTTGGTCATTTTAAGAGGTTGTAATAAATAGTTGCAGTGTTATGGTGTATGTTGTGCTACCCAGCTGCCTCAGTTGTTCTATTGTTTGACAATTGTTTACCAGCTGTTGTTTCGTGTTGCATCTGTTGCGGCTTATGCTTCATGATTATACTGAAGTTGGTATTTTGCAAGTGAATAAAGGAGAGCATGAACCCAGAAGTAAAAAAAAAAAAAAAAAAATACAAAAAAGTATTGTATTTCACAAAATGTATCTCTCATTATAATACTCATCATTATACATTAACACATATTTGTGTGGAGTACTTGTCCAGAGGTTTTAATTAGCTAGTTTGTTTCTTAAAATGTCCAGCTCTGTAGTTTAGGGGTTTCTTGCTTGAAAATAAACATTATGAATATCTTTGAAATTAAATCTCATTTATTAGCTATTTCAAAATAAAAGTAAGTAAAAAATAGGAGGAACTCTCCAGTGCTGAAATATGTTAAATAGTATACTATGTTTGCACACATCTGTATATGAAAGGTGCCCTTATGGTTATAGCCAGTGATGGGCACGGTTCCACTAATCCGCTTGTAGTGGAGGTAACTTTCCATGTAGTCTATTAGCATTTTTCCTTAACTTTGAAAACCTTTGCGGAAATAGCTTCCACTACTTTTGAATCTGGTAAATTCAAGTCTACTAATTTTTGAAAAGACAATTCTTCACACTGCAAGTGTTCAGGAGAATGGTGCACACAGCGATGCTATGCTATGCTACACAGAGTTCAGCAAACGTAAGCACCACCCTGTGATGTCACCAAAGTTTCAGTGCTTTAATCCTCTTCATGGTAAGTTTCTTTCAGCTACTCCCTTCAAGGGTCACCACAGGAAGCAAACTCACATGAAGGATTTGGCAATTTGTTTTATGCCAGATACCCTTCCTGACACAACCTCTGGATAACAAGACTGCACCACTGACCACCAAGCTACTGCAGCCCAGCCTTTATCCTTTCCATACCTGTCACAAACAGTTTGACTCATGGTGTTAGTTTACAGCCAATAACAGAGACTTTAATAGAAAAAGCCAAACCAGAACAGGAAAATAAAATGATTAAAAAAAAAAATCACACTCAAACTTCTTAAACAGTCAGAAACATTGCACACATAATTCCTACCCAGCATGATTTGCAATGCTCACCCGGTCTCTGGGACGTGACTCTCGCACCTTTCACACCTCTTTACTTTAATACAGATTTATTACAGAGAGAATATTGATGATTCACAGCAACTTTGTATTTTATAAAAATACTATAATTAAAAACAAAGAGGGTCGCCAAATTGAGTTAATTCATTTCAGTAAATGACACGATGGTAGATGTCCTACACACACTGAATGCATCACTCTGCTTCTGCACAGCAGAGGTGATTTATGAACCGTTTAGAGTTGCGTTCACTTACAAGGTTGTCACATTACAGACGGTCTTACAGCGTCAGCAACGGTATGAGAAGTTAGTTTACTGTGAGCTTCTGCTGATTTAGAAAAAAAATCTGTTTAGCGGATTAGCATTGACAAAGCTATTTTTTTAGTTGGTGAATGAAGCTATTTTTTGGTTAGCTGTGCCAACCACTAGTTATAGTCGCACCTGGAACTCGTCCACTAAGTGTTGACTCTTTAAATTGTATTTATTTAGTTTTAGTTGACCACTCATATACTGTTGCTAAAAGTTTATTTTTTATTTATTTAAGAAGTACTTTAGGAATCCAAATACCATTTTTTTTATTCTGACAATTTTAATGTTCTTAATACCAAGCATTTTCAGGGTTCCTGCTTTGAGTCATTGTGCTAATGAAACTTTAAATTTGCTTTGCCTGACCTTTCCTGACAATTATCATCAGTCAAAGCTCAAATACGTTCATTAAAGTCTAGGTCTTGGTAGAACCTTTAGAAACTCGGAACTATTGGGAACTTTCAAAGTCAGAAGTCAGTTAATTATTTCCAATCATAAATTTTCATTGGAGTTAGTTTGATATTTCAATGTATCACCATAACTGAGCTTTTTGGTTCATAAACTTCCAAAGATAGTCCCCTCATCTTTCTGGTGATAAAGGGGAGAAAATGTATTTATGTGAAAACAAAATTCACCTTGAAAAGCGAAAAGTGGCGCTCACATGTGAGATTTATATTTATTTGTCTGATTTTAATTTATGTAACAATAAACTTAAATAGTTCACTCTTCAGCAGTATTTGATCTGAAAGTTTAAAAATTACAAAATCAATAATAGGTATTATAACACTGAGATGATTTTTTTTAGGAGTGAAATCACTTCACCCAAATAGGTTGATGAAGACAACATGATGTATTTGTCTAAATTGGTGGTTCGTAATGTTGGGGTCAGGTTCTCACAATGGGTCAAGTGTTGGCACTTGGAATGATTTTTAACAAAAAATATATATATTAGAATTGTTCTGCCATAATTGTTAAAGGTAAAAATGTTGCTACAAATAAAATAAAAATAAAAAATCTATAACGATGTTTGTGGTAATACCTTTACTTAATTGCAATGTTAGCATTTTTTTCAACCCAAGATAGTTGGGATCACAAGTTGCTGCAGCTTTTATTTTTTAGGTCAGAAGCTAAGTTTGGGAATGTTTGATCCAACTAATTTGTAGCTCTTTCTTCTCTTTAATCGTGTTTTTTATGAGAATTTTTTATTTTTTTTTCTCATTTTCTATTTCGTCAGGTCAATAATGTTAATTTAGGGTTCAGGTCTAGGTTAAAATCCCTGTTTTTGTTGACAGAACTACCTTAAGAGAAGCGTAATTAATTAATTTTGAAATAAGTAAAAAAAAAAAAAAAGTATTTTTCACCATATAAGTCACACCTTTTTGCATAAATTTGCAAGTTATGCGACTTATACGCCAAAGCGACTAATATACTGTACGTTTTTTCCCTATATTTATAACAATATTTGGCTGAGATCTGACGATTTACTTCATTCTGACATTAAAAATATTAAACTACCATATGGCAAGCCAAGTGTCTAATTAATAGGTAAAAGTGGCTATTAATGAGACACTTGGCTTGCCATACAGGTCACCTTCGTCTCACTCTGGAACTCCTGGAGCAAACGTCAAATCAGCTGCATTTCACTGCGCCGCCCACATGAAATGCAGCTGATTTGACCATTAAAGTAAGTTTATTAAGGAAAAGTTCAACTGAGACACACCTTTGCTATAATGTCAAGCAAACAAACAATTGTTTTTAAGTGTTAATCTTGTTAAATTCTTGTTAAAGTCCTCCTGTGCACGCTCCCGTGGCCACCATTTGTCAGCCAACCGATTTGTGGCACAACACCGGCCCCCGTTTCCAGGTGGTCAGTGGTGACGCATAACAAATGCGGCGCGTCAGCGGTGACTCATGATTGATGCGACTTATACGGCGGTGTGACGTGTACAGCGACACGTACGGTAGCTAACTCAGTCTTTCTTTGTGTTTGTTTTCCAGTGAAGAAAGCCAAGCTCCAGGGGCCACCAGGTAAGAAATAATAGTCTGATTAACATGACATTTATTTTATTTATTTTTATCCTCCATACCAAAAAAGTTAGATGTTTTGTTATCATGCAGGTGATTATTGTAAGCTTGTCATTTTCTCATGTAGTCTTATTGGTTCAATTCTGTCAAGTCACTAAAAGCAGAGTTGATTTAGCATTATGTAATCCTTTGTCACCTGGCTACGGTAAACTGTGGCCAGGTGAGCTTAGATTGCTTACTTCAAAGTCTAATCCCCTATGCTCTCCACCTAAGCAAATCCTCCCTGTGTCCATGATCACACCTTTCTTTAAGCTCTGTGACAGTTCTGCCAAGAGCTGACAGCACGGACAGAAAGTCACCTCATTTTTAGACGTGCCAGTGATATCTGATTCTCTTTTGCTGTAACCGTAATCATCCAGCAGATCGCTGCATATGTTCAGCTCCTCATTTGTTGGTGATAAAGTAGATAACCTTGCAGGACCTGTACATCATCCCTTTCTTTGCGACCTCTTCCCTGTCATGAGTGACACAACATGTGACACCTATCCCAGAGCAAACATTAACAGTAATACAGTTAAGCTGGTCATCTCCCAGAAGTGAGATGTTATTATAGGTCACATAAAAAAAGACAAACTGCGGTGGAGAATACATGGAAAAAAAACTTTACCTGATTTGTTGCTGTGCTTTAAAAAAAGGAATTAAACATTTTTACGGTTTTACATTATTAGGATTTTACATTCTTCATTCTGTTCTGCGACTCTGAACGAATGTAGCTAAAATATGATGAACATTTTGATTTTAGATCCTTGGTTTTGAGTTTCAGACTTTTTTAATAGATGCACTGACAAATTGATGTAGCTGCAGTGTGTATTCATGTCTAGTTTCACAACGGTATCGGTTTACTCTGCAGAAATTAATGCTTTAAAGCACATTAATCTAAAATTTCCTGTTGAAATGCAAACATAATGGGGCATGTTTCTCAAGAGCTCTTGAGAAAGCATCGATTTACAAAACATATAAATCAGTGAATGAGTCGACAGATTATCATCCTCTTGCGATGAACTTTTGAGTCTACCATAATAAAATGGTGCAAAATATTGTTCTGCTGCAGATGAAATAGATTTTTGGAAATTATTTTAGGTAAGTGTGTTTATTAATTACTTTTAGAGGAGCAGTTTCAAAGAGTTAGAATTGATCATGTGATGCAACATGCTACATAGCATAAAAAGTAGTAAAAGGAAAGTGCACATATAAAGGATGCAACAAAATTATGTGAATTCCTTTTAAACTTGTGAATCAAAAAAACAACAGCAATAACTTTTGTTCTAGTTTTTTTTTATGCTTAATTACAGTTATTTATCTGACATTTTGTTTTGTCATTTATCCAAACTCAAGAACTGAATTGATATCCTTTGGTTGCCATATTGGGGAAAAAAAAAAAAATCTTAAGCCATTAAACCTGAAGCATTGCATCAACCAATCAGATCAGTAATATCATAAAAACCCAAAACTGCGTCTGCAATAATAAACTAATAAACAGATTTATTGTTTTTTCCGGGGTTGTCGCGGCTGCTTGTGCAGGGAGGCCCAGACTTCTCTTTCTGCAGCCACTTGTTCCAGCTTTTCTGGGAGGACTCTGGGACTTTCTCAGGCCAACTGGGAGATGTAGTCTCTCCAGCATGTCCTGGGTCTTCTACCAGTTAGACATGCTCAGAAAGCCTCCCTATGGTGGAGTCATGGAGACATGGAGACATTCGTTCAACCTTTATTTATACAGGTTAGTCTCATTGAGCCATGAGGACTCATTTTACAACAGACTTGTTTTAAACAAAGAACACAGATGAGGTACAGACAACAATAGACAATCATATAAAAAGTATATCAACTGAAAAGGTAAATGGAAGAAATTATATAAAAATGTAACAACAACAAAAAAAAAGCTACCTTATAAAACGTAAAATACTAAAAACAGGAACATGTCTGTGTTGTTTTTTTGCCACAAACTTAGCAGTTGTTTAAAATCCCTTAGAGAGGTCAAGGTCGAGAGCTTCAGATCTTTTTACAAGGTGTTCCATGATACAGGAGCCGAGTAAGAGAAGACCCTTTTACCTAGTTCAGTCCGTGCTGAGGGAACACTGCAAGTAAGTATGTCCTGAGGGCGCACGTTGTAGCTGCACTCACAGAGGGACATTTAGGAGGAGATGTATTAAGGACACAGACCAAGGAGTGATTTAAATATGAAAATGTACCAGTGAGAGTCTGCATGAAGTTAATGATAACCACAAACAAGGTTGAATCATGTCATCTGGACTTCCAGTCCAGATGACATGATTCAACCTTTTTTGTTGTTATATACCTGGATGACTGAGAAAACAAACTTTGTGTTAATGATAACCAGTTAACCAGTGAATACAGGGTGCAGTGGTGGGTGCAATAGTTAGTCAGTTATGATTCTTAGCGCACCGTGATAGACAGGATCCATCATCTGCAGGGTGCTTGTAGGAGCATTCATGTAAACAATGTCACCGTAGTCAATGGAGGGAAGGAAAGTAGCAGTTACAAGGCGTTCAGAGCTAGACGAGATCTATTTCTACAAAATAAACCCAGTTTTACTTTCAGTTTCTTTACCAAGTTTTCAACACGAGGCTTAAAAGAGAGAGGCAAATCAACCAAAACACCCAAGTATTTATAAGAATCGACAAACGCAATAGGGACACCATTCAAAGATAAAATAGAAGGAAGGACTGCTGGCACCGACTTCCTGTTTGAAAACATCCCTTTGATTTTGTCAGCATTTAGCACCAGTTTAAGACGGAACAAATCTGACTGGATGATGTCGAATGCAGACTGTCATAGCTGTAAAACCTTAGCAACTGTTCTAGCTCGACAATAAACTACTGTCATCATCATAGAAATGTAAGGATGATCTGACCTACATTACATAAATAGATTGTGGAGACGGTGGGTCCTAATACTGAACCTTGTGGTACACCATTGTTGACAGCATCAGAGGGCTGTGAAAGCTGCAGAATCTGATTTTATGTTCAAAATGATCACAGTAAATACCCTCAAACCAGGAGTTCTTTAAACCTGTTTTAAATCTGTCTGACCCTTCACAATGCTTGGCTGTTTTTTCAGCAGTTTGAGCCTGTGTCTGATTCCGTTTTAAAGGAAATAGTTTTTAAGACCTTCTGATTTTCCTCTAGATATCCTCCTCTATCGACTTTTAAAGGAAGCCCTTCATATCACCGGGCCTTGTATTTTACTCACATGCTGTAGTACAAACAACTATCAAAAGCAAAACTTTCATCCCAATGTTCTTTCTAACTATAGTCCAATATCTAAATGACCTTTCATGTTCTAAGTTTTAGAATAGGCTGTTTTGAATCAACTTCAGACCTTTCTAGACTCTCTTGAAATATGTGAAGCTTTCCAGTCTGGTTTTAAATCCTGTCACAGTGTTGTGCCGGCACTTTGTGGGAATGAAGCAAAGGATCTTTTTATTTATTCTTCCCTTCCTCAGTGTAAATTCTTCTTTCATTTTTTTCATTGTCCTCATTTCCTTGTGATAATCCCTGTTTGCTCTTCTTAGGAAGATGTGTGGAGGAGGCCTTAAAGTTTACATAAGGTTGGTTTGTGAGGGGTGTTTGCGTTGTGCTTTCATCACATCCAGTTGGATGGCTTTTTGACCTTTTTTATGGAACTCTTAAATATGGGTGTTCCTGAAAACTACTGTCCATGTAAAACTGAGTGTGACCTTGGGTGGGCCAGTGCCCAGCTGTGTCGCTTTCCACTGACTGCCACAGGAAACTGGAGCTAGATAAAGACTGGATTGATGTTGAACTGAACCGTGTTCTTGCCGACATGTGTAGGTGATTAGTATTTCTTATTTGAAAGCCATGATTTTAGCGTGTAGAGTAGAATGCAGATTTCCATGTGGAAAAGAAAACTTTTTATGATGTAGTCTAAAAAAATAACTCCTTTTGCATGCAACATTTATGAGTGGTCTGAGCTGCAAATGTCAGCCTTCCAACTGCATGCATTTTTCTGACTAATTTATTGAAAAACTCAACATCAATCAATAATAAACGAAGACCTCAGACTTGAGGGCTCGGGCTGAGTGGGTGGTTTAAAGACAGAAAAGATGACTTCTGCCTCAGAACATCATCCTACAATTCACTTAATGTAATCCCTAATTATATATTTGCAAATGGCCCCACTTCTTTATGCATAAATGTTTGTTAGTGGCCAACATGATCCTAATGGAGATCAAATTACTTTTGCAGAGTGATACTTCTGGCAAATGTAACGTGACCTAAATTCTATAATATGAATAAAAGAACTTTGAACATAAAATGCTTGCGGGACGTTCGTTTTCACACACACCTTTCATAGTCCACGAGACACAGGCGCAGAGCTCCTTGGAAACCCCTCTCGCTGCGGTATACGTCACCACACAGATTTTTTTTTTCCCACCAGTTTCTCCATTCCGTCCCTGTATCTGCCATTTGTGAAGAAAGCAACGCACTTTTCTCAGGCTGACTCTTCCAAACACAATGTCTGCATCATCTACAACCAGGAGTTTTTGGCCATTTGACAAATTTAGTGTATTCGTTTAGTCGTGCAACTGAATGTCTGAGTGCATTTCCGCATTGAGAAACACGCCCACAAACTTCTGACCAATCGCACAATACTTGGCGCATACGCCTGTGAGGTAAAGTTAGGCCTGGGCCTTTTTTCGAGAAGGGGTGGGCAAAATTGCTATGCAAATAAAATGACGCCATTTTTGTCACGCAACTTCAATAATGAGAGCCGATTTTGGCACTTCGGATGGAGTACGCAGGGCCCTTAAGATGATTCAGTATTTAAAACAAACCGCAGTTAGCTTGTGCAGCAGACCCGAAAAAAATTTAATTGTTTATATCCACATGTATAAAATGTGCAATATTTTGTTTAAATTTCACCTGTTTTTGGAGCTGATTCAAAGAGCATGTGGCAGAATACCCCCCCCCCCCCTTACAAGCCTTTGTTACAGTCAAAAGAAACAAGTCATGTGAACAAACTGTGCAGCATTATGTACTTTTTAGGACCGTTTAGGTTTGTTCTGTAGTGGGGAAGTCCTAGAGCATTTTTAATGAGGACATACCAGTTGTTTTTGTCAAAGTTCATGCTCAATCATCCAGGTACCGTACAAAACCCAATAATGGTCAGTCAGGTCATCTGGACAGTTTCTTTTTTTTGTGGAAAGACGTTTTGCCCTCTATCCTGAGGGCTTCATCAGTCTAAGGAGTCCCATGTAAACAGTTTCCCCCTCTAAGCAGTACACTCCTTTAGTGAAGCGTGTTAGATTATTGGATTTTGTACCTGGATGACCGAGCATGAACTTTGATGTTTTGAACCACTTTGGCTGTGGCTGCCTGCTTGGGAGGAGTCGACAGGGGACAGGACAGCCCCAGAAACCATTTTATCACCAGCAAACTGGTTGGTCCACTAAAGGAGTGTACTGCTTAGTGGGGAAAACTGTTTACTTGGGACTCCTCAGACTGATGAAGCCTTCTGGATAGAGGGTGAAATGTCTTTCCACAAAAAAGAAACTGTCCAGATGACGTGACTGATTATTGGATACCAGTTGCTTAATCTAAGATGGGACACATCACACCATTAACCTCAAGAATACAATGAAGAATGATGAATCAGATATATTTTTTAATGCAAGTACTGATTCTCACATTATTGTTTGAAAATGTAAATACTACTATGTAGATATAGTATTTGGAGCTTGCTGGAAATCTAGAATGTACTACTGTCATGCTGATTCACTTTTTGTATTTTTTTTAATGCTACTTCCTCTTCAGCAGTGCAGATTGCATTTGGTGGTTAGTGGACGGCACCTGTTGTAAAAGGCCCACAGCCTCTAAGTGGCTCTTATCTAATCCATACATCCTCTTCCCTTATCTGGTATTCACAGGAGCCGGCCCAAGTGTGGCACAAGGCATGGACTATCTAATTAGGGAAAGGCTTGAGCATCCCCCAGGCTCCTTTGTAATAATGCCTGTGTTTTGTTGCTGCTGTTCTCTTGAGACGTTAATTAAGTTTGTAGTCCGTCACTCATCATGGTTCTGGGATGTCGAGGCCTGTGTGGGTGCTTTCAGTATATAGCTTTTTATTTGGAAGCATGAAGTATCTCCAGTAAGAACCCACCTGTTTCAGCTGTTTACTGTCAAGAGTTTACTTATCTGGCTCCTGTGCTACAGGCTGCTGCAGGGTAAATGTTTTAGTGTGTTGCTGGGGTAACCAAGAAAATCTTTGTTCTGTGTGGTCATGGGATTTGTACGCAAAGGAACAGCTGATTGCTCGCTCTTGTTTCCCAAAGACTATCCCGAAGGTGGATAGAATGTGCATAACTTAGAGCAAAAAGCAAGTTTAAGGATTTTATTTTTTTAATTTATAACAACACATTAGCAATGCTAAAACGAATATAAACAATTAAGTATCAGTTTTGATTATGCAATTGCAAGTATGACAATAATAGATTTAAACCTTAAAGCATCCAGATGTTTATGTGAACGTTGTTCTAAGATGCAAAAGTTCATGCTCAATAATCCAGGTATAAAATCCAACAATGTTCAGTCAGGTCATCTGGACGGTTTATTTCTTTGGAGCTGAGATGTTTCATCCTTCATCCTTAGATTCTTCGATCTGAGGAGCTCACCAAACAAAATTCATTCCCACAACAACAGCATATTCCATAGTGGAAAAATAGTGTTGGGGCCAAGATGGTGTAGATGACAGCCGACTCAGGACCCGAAGGTGCTGGGTTCGATTCCCGGTCATTGCATATCTCGTGGTGTCTCTGAGCAGGACACCTAATCCTGAATTGCTCCTGGGGCGCCTACATAGCTCCACCTGGATGTATCCCAGGTGTGATGGGTTAAATGCAGAGAGCCAATTTCATCGTTGTATGGGAACATACAATGATGACAACACATGGCACTTAAAAAACAGTTGGTTCTAAGATGGCCTCTGGGGCCCGCCCTCTCCCCCGTTAACTCCTCTGAGACAGAAGAAGAAGATCGAAGAAGTACTTTGGATGAAGGACAAAATGTCTCAGCTTAAAGAAACCACCCAGATGACCTGACTGAACATTGTTGTATTTGTTCTAAGATGTTCATTTTCTTCATTTTTATATTTGTTTGTTTTTATAGACTTTTCCAATGTTTGGTTCATTTATATATTTAGGCTTCTTACTGATAAAGTATAAAATGTGTGGACATGTTATGCTAAGGTCTGTTTATTATAAGGTTTTTCTTATGAATTTGTTGCATCGTTGTTGTTATTATAACCCATGTATGATTTCTTCTGTTTTTCTTAAGCATGAACATTCATATCCCAGCCTTACCAACATGAATTATTTCCAAAAACTAGTCAGGCAAACCTTAATCTCACATCCTCAGATACTTCATCCGGTCCCTGACGTTCATAGTTTAGGGGTGGGGCAGTCACTTTTGTGCTTTTAGTGGCCTGATGTGGGAAAAACCACCAGGCGTGCACTGACCTCTACTCAAGTGGAACTGCTCACAGCAGCAGACACGTGTTGAGACTTCACTCGCCCTTCTGCAGGAAATGAAAAGCTGACGGTTGTGACATGGGCCGTCTAATCCCCCTGCACTCAACGCCTCTCACCCCGCTCCACGTTCAGCGCCGACAGCTGGTGCAAATAGCCGCTGTGGCTCCACTGTCTATCACTGCTGGCTGACAGGAGGCTGACAAACATCACTGGGTGTGAAAGCGCCGAGTGACAGATAGGCCCTATAATCAATGTCTTATTTACCAGTTGCAGCAGCCAAATAGTCCGAGCAGTGATCGTTTACCCTGCTATGTCACTAACAATAGTTACCTGTCACATTTAAACTTTGTGAATTACACTCTTTATGGTGGTTCAGTCACCCCATCACCTTTGACTCTAGGGGTTTTTATTGTTTCAGTCTTGATGGTATTGGGGCTGATTGAAATGAAACCTTTTGTCTTCAACAGTAAGAATCGGTGACTGACTTTATTATGTCATTTTGTTGCATATTCCATGTTTTTATACGAGCATCAAGGCTATGTTAAAGATCAGCTGTAATTCACTGTGCAGAAGAGACATTTTGGAGCCTATAGTTGTGACGTACGAGGGTGGATCTCATTGGGAGATTAACAAGGTCAGTGTGCTGGCCAGGGCTGGCCTAGCCTGGTCTGGCTTGGCTTGCAGGGGGGAGGAGACTTATCTGCTTTTACTCTCACTGATAGTCTTGATCTTTTTTTTTTTTACCATACAAATCCAAAGCAGATTTAAAAGCCCTGTTTGCTTTACTTGCAGTAATATTTAGCACACAATCATGACTAACTGTAATGTTGGAAGTTTGTTTTTTGAGATAAAGCTATCAATTACATTGGAACAGAATGTGAAAACAGTATGTTTGCCCTATATGCTTCCATAGCTATTCAAATAACTATATTAGTACTATCCATAATATTCAATGTACATAAATTATATTTTGAAGTTTGAATAAAATAAGCATTATACCTTTGCACTTTGACTCATCTTATGGTAAGATGTAACCTATACAAATGTATGGGAGACTATTGGGGTCGCATTAATTTGATTTGGTACAAAACACAAAACAGTGTTTTAAGTTATCAACGATTCCCCATCTAACTGGTCACCAATAGATGGGGTAGAGGTAGGGCAGCTACTCGAGACCCCAAACTCCCAGGTTCAAGATACCTAATCCCTAATTGCTCCCCAGGCACTTGCATAACTGCACACTGCTCCACCTGAGTGTATTCCAGATGCCATGGGTTAAATGCAGAGAACTAATTATGCCATTGTATGGAAACATACAATGATGACAACATGTAAATAGCATTTTACTTTACTGAAACCAAATCCAATTTTTGTTTTGCTAGATTTGGTGTGTATTTTGTATCAAGGTCTAGTTGTCATCCCCATAATCTACCTTTTTTTATTCATTTATTTTTCAGATAAATTCAACAGCTACGTGACGCTGAAGGTGCAGAATGTTAAAAGCACAACGATCACTGTGCGTGGGGATCAGCCCTGCTGGGAACAAGATTTTATGTTGTAAGTTGCATGTTGTACTATATTCAACCTTTTGTATGTCGGGCAGCACAACGGTTCAGTGGTTATCACTGTTGCCTCACAACAAGAAGGTCCTGGGTTCAATCTCCGGTTGTACCTGGGGTCTTTCTATGTGGCATTTGCATATTCTTCTTGTGCTTACCTGGGTTTTATCCGGGTCCTCCGGTTTCCTCCCACAGAACAAAAACATGCATGTTAGTCTGCCTTCAGGCCCAGACCTCCCTTGCAAAAGAGATCTGTGATCTCAATGGGATTTTCCTGGTTAAATAAAAGTTAATAAATAAAAATATTCACATTCAAGGAGCAACATTATCCCAAGAGCTAAATTAGTAGCTCAGTTCAATCAAAAGAATTAGAAAACAAACAAACAAACAATATATAATTCTGACAGGTTGTTACTGGACGGTGTTGTTTCTGTGTCTCTTTGCATGCAGGGTACCAGTGGTGCAGTCTACATTTGTGTAGTGGGTATACTGTGCTTAGAAACCAAAGTACAGCAGTTAGTACAATGTATTCATTAATTTATTTTGATTTTTAAGCATATTGAACATTTAAAAAAATATCTGATTTTATTTGAATAAATGTACAACAAACTTTGTACAACAGTTGGCTTAGTATTAAACATATGTTATTGAATTTATAAAACGGTATCAAAGCAAAACATGTTCAAGTATTAAGCACAGAAGTATTAATTATACAAAATCAGGTTGAACCAACTCACTGTGTGTATAAAATGTTCCAAATGTGTTGACTTATCAATGCCAATGATACGTGACATGGGCTCATATCATTGGGTACTTTTAAGTGGGTATATTGAAATTCCCAAGCTTTCCCAGTGGGTATTACTCCATATACCCGCATATCACATAGACTACACCACTGCAGGGTACCTAAGTTGTTATTGTCCAGTTTAAAATATGTTTCATTTGGCTTGAATTTGGATAAAGTTATTTATTTATTTTTATTCACAACTTTAAGAAGTAAATTACTGAGCAGTTGATGTTCATTTCTTCCATGTTTTAATTTCCACATTTTTCTTTGCCAGTGAACTGTATCTATGGTGACAACAGTCGACGTGTTTCACATGTGTCATTGTTTGTTTTTGGGGCACTCGATGTAACGGTGTTTGTTTTTCCAGACCTTCATTTTTCCTTCTGTCCATTACTGATGTGTCAGTTGGTGTGATTCATCATGCAACATAAGCATTCGTTACAGTTTCCAGCAAATGTTCGGGGCCATCTGTTGCAGCAGCTTGGATCAAATCTTAAAATGGGAAATCCATATTGTGGCAAAGCCTGTTGTTTTATTTTGTAAATGCAATAATAAAAAAATATATATATATAATATTATTTGAAGACCTGAACTTTTTATAATTTTAACTATTGCCTTTTAAACACATTTAATTTTACTAATGCATAATTTAGTAGCTGAATATCTGTTTTTGCCCTTTAATATTTTAACATAAAAAATAAAGTTTTCAAAATGAACAGTATAGTTTATTATTTTGAGGTTTTTTTTTTATTTTTTATTTTTTTCTTGCAGCAGTAACATTGAGTTAATGATACCGTTTAGTCGCTTTACGTTTTGGGGAGGTGGATCACTTGTGTCCCCTTCTAACCATAAACTTCATTTTATTTAGTTTCTCTGGACCTGCAAATTCCTAAATTCTCAACCTAGACATCATATTTTTATTCTACTTGTTTCTGATTTATGTTGTAAAATGTTTATGGTTTGCACAAAAAGTGATACACACCCAGTCAAATCTGCACAATGTAATATAAAAAAAAGACAAAACAGACACTCTCTAATAAGTATTTTCCAGTTTAATTCTAAAACCTTGTTACCAGGGGGCAATTCAGCCCCCATTGCTGACAATGGCTCTTAGCTTGAACAACGTGGTGGCCGTTGGTGTCAGACGCATTCATAATGTAAAGGAGACACACTTCTGGGTGTCCTCCCCCAGAAAATTTTGAATAAAATAGATGCCAGTTCCTGCATTCTGGTGTATTTTAACGAGTTGTTAAACATCTGCATTTACCTACATCAATAAACAATTAATTCAATAACTATTTTAAAGAGCTCGGCACAACAAGAAGTAGCGCTAAGGTAGCGGCGTGAAATACAGACACGGTAGCTAAGATGCTAACGACGTAGCGCTCAGCGTTAACATTATACAGCCTGATAAACGCGTTGTACAAAATCAATTTAACAAATAAAGAATAAACTTACGCAACTAGACTTTGCAACTTGTAGCTACATACAGAATGCACACACACACAAAAATCTAGTTTTATGCATTAAACTTTAATTAATTCAACCTTTATTTAGACAGGTTAATCCCACTGAGCATCGAGGACTCATTTAAAAGAGAGACCTGATTTATTAACAAGGAATGATGACAGCAGTGAGTAAACAACAACAACAGTAGACGGTCACAAAAAAAAGTATACAGGCACAATGTAACCATTAGGCGTACTGTACAGTGTAATTATGACAAAAATGGAGGATTTACCTCAAGTCAAGTCAAAGTTTATTTATTTAGCACATTTACAACAACCACAGCTGACCAAAAGTGCTTCACACTAATTACATCATAGATAAAAATATGATAAAATGAATAAAATTGAGTTTAATAAAAATTAAAGTAGGATAAAAATTTGCAGTAAAATACCAATAAAATAATAGTACAAATGACAACCAAGACATACTATTTCAGTTGCTGCAGTTTCCCCAAAACTCGAATCGATCATGTACTACTACCTACAGTTACCTTCGTACGATGAACATGTTCCTGTTTGTTACGGTTCTATTCAGCTGCTCATGAGGTCGGCCGCAGGGCTTTATCATCTTTTACATTTTTCCAGACTCAGTTTAGGTTTTGGAGTGGTAATAAACTGTATTCCACCCTCTAAAGCAGGGCTGTTCAACTAAACTGTTCTGGGGGCCACAGATACTGAAAGCCAGCAGCTCAGGCGCCGGACATCCAGGAATTAAAGTCATTGTGTAAATAAAACAAGTGTTACAACGACCTGTTACCTTTTAAATTAGTTTATTTTGTTGCATTGAATCATAAATGCAATAAAAAGAACCCAAACCCAGAACTACCCCCTCCACCCAAAAAAACTTTACTTTTCAGGGATGCTAAGTTAAAATTTAGGGGTGCTTGAGCACCCCCCAAAAAGAGGCTAAAATCACCACTGCTTGTTACATTTTTTTTTTTTTTTGTGCAATTTTGCAAGAGCAAATAATTTAGGGAGCCTTTTTTGTTTGCACCTGGATACTCTGGACCCTCGTCGCCCTCCTCTGCACATCCCTCAATTATCTGCTGTCTTTGATTATCTTTTCTCGCATCTTCCTTTTGTTCACCCTCTCCATGAATCTAAACTGCCACAGTTGAGAATATGCAAATGCCTTCATTGTGCGGCTCCTTTCAAAATGAATATGCCATTCTCTTGCTGTCATCAAGCTTTTATTTTAATTTTATCCCTTTCAATAGCTTGTTGAATGAAACAAGGCAGGGGTGGACTATACAAGCTAAAACACAACAAAAGGTGGTTTTTGTTATCAGACTGGGAAGGACCTGACAGAAATTTCTGTTTCATTAATTGTGGAATAAATGTCATTTTGGTAAAGATTTCATAAGTGTTCCAGAATATAAACATGCAGATTTTGTATCCATATTTCTTTTTAACTTTTTTTTTTTTTTTTTTAGTTTTACTATTTATTAACATTGCTCAACCCTTGATAACTTCTTTTTTGTTCCTCAGTGAGATCAATCGGCTGGACCTCGGTCTCATTGTTGAAGTTTGGAACAAAGGTCTCATTTGGGACACCATGGTGGGGACAACCTGGATTCCTCTTAAAAGCATCCAACAGTCGGAGGAGGTTAGAATAGAAATCATCACAAAAAACGCCTGATTTCAAACTTAATAATCCATGGATTCTAATACAATAAGAAAAAAAAAAAGCCAATTTCTCTAAAATCTTCTCTCTACAATCTCAAATGTACCATTTTGGGAAAATAACTGATGGATGGAAAGGAAAATGGACACAATAAATTAATTATGCCCATACATATTCATGTTTGTGCAGGAAGGCTCAGGTGAGTGGGTGTTCCTGGACACTGAGGTCCTGATGAAAGCAGATGAGATCTACGGCACCAAGAACCCAACTCCTCATCGACTGCTGCTAGATACTCGCTTTGAGCTGCCGTTTGGTGAGTTTAATCTCTATATAAATAGACCTTCTTTACAAACAAACAAAATACTAATAAAAAAAAAAAATGCAAAATAAGGCTTGTATAAATTTTCACCTCCTTTAAATTGACGGCCATAATTCAACTAGGAAGAAAAAGATTATTGAAAAGTACCATACTTCCCACCGTACACGTTGCACCGCCATATAAGTCGCATCGGTCCAAATATGTCTAATAAAGTGGGAAAAAAAAAAAACATAAATAAGTCGCTTCGCCGTATAAGTTGCATCTATTATGCGTCACTGCTGACAACCTGACAACGTGGGCCGGTGTTGTGCCAAAAATCAATTGGCTGCCAAGTGGGAGCGTGAATGGGAAAACTTTAACAAGAATTTAATAAGATTAACACTTAAAAACAATTGTTTGCTCAGCATTATAGCAAAGGTGTGTCTCAGTTGAACTTCTCTGTAATAAATGCACTTTGACGGTCAAATCAGCTGCATTTTCAAAACCAATTTGCGGGAAGCGCGCAAAGGGAGGACTCGCTGTGCATTTCTTCTAAATTTAACTAGCTAACCACCTAAAAACAATTATTTGTTTGCTTGAAATTAGGCTAAATGTGTGTCTGAGTTGAACTTTTCTTTAATAAATGCACTTTAATGGTAAAATCGTCTGCATTTTGCCTGGGCGGCGCGGTGAAATGCAGCTAATTTGACGTTTGCTCCAGGAGTTCCGGAGCGAAACGAAAGTGGTTTTGGTATGGCAAGCCAAGTGACTCATTAATAGTCACTTTTACCTATTAATGAGAAACGTGGCTTGCCATATTAGTCGGGAGCCCTCTAGTGGCTGAAAATAGTAGTGTTTAATATTTTCCATGTCAGAATGAATGAAATAGTCAGATTTCAGCCAAAACGTGGGTTATAAATCTGGGGGAATAAAACATAAATATGTTGCTTCTTCACTGTATAAATTGCAGGCATGCTAATTTATGCAAAAAACTGCAACTTATGCAGCGAAAATTATGGTACATAAATCGTCAATCTCATCTAGAGTTTGCAAAACTTTGGCGTATAATAAATATTAAATCTCAACTACAGTTTGGCGCATTTTAGTCGAGACTTATTGAGTTTTCTCCAATAATTACTTTCTTTTTGCCACTCTCCCTTAGAGTTTAGACTGGTGAAGAACCCAGCAGTTGTTTTAATTACTTTGTAGAAACTTTATTCCATTTTTACATTGAATACTTTTTATTATTATTTGTGTAAAAAAAGAAAATAACAGCAATAAAAGCTTAAACCATCCTAGGGTTGAATACATTTACATGCACTGTATGCCTAGTTCAAGTAAATTAAACCCATTAAGATACACATAGACCCCCAATGTTTTTTAATAAATGTGACTTGGGCAAATTTGAATCACATAATTGCGTAATCCTCGAGTCATTTAATGTTTTTGATTTGAAAGCAATGTCAGTCGATCTGTTGATGCCTTGCTTGTTGCTAAGCTGATAGTGTGACGTAAGCTTCAGTTTATTTGCATATTGAACGTGTAACTGAGATCAAATCACATGGATAAGGATACAATTGGTGACGCACTTTAATGCCGGTCACAAACATGCATCGTTAGACATGTCCACTTGTGACTGGATCAGTCATGATGCATGTTAAAACCAGGTCACAGCCGCCCCAGTTTAATGCAGTTTTTTTTTTTTTTTTCTGAATTGGAAGGTCAAATATGTGCTCTGTCTACTTTTGCTGGACTTGACCATTCCTCTTTTGCCAATATCGTTTTATTGCTACCACTGTATCGTTGGCTCAACCTTTGTGATCAAAGGGCATCAAATTTATAGTGGGGGGGGGTGGGCGCGTATGTGTGCCGAGGGGGAGGCCGCTTCTTTCTCTGTTTTGAGAGGAGGCCTTTCAAGGTGTCCATGTGTGTTCTGTGCCACCAAAGCCATTCATTAAATGTGTAGGCCGGTGAGGCTTTGAAGTCCTGGCCTTTGTGTTGGTGGCCTTTAATGCACATCAGTCCACCGAGTAGCTTAAATCTACTTAAAACAGAAATGAAAGATTATTAAATATAATGTATAACAAAATATACAGTAAATAAATATCCACCTGCTTAATATCACTAAAATTAGAAACATTTTATATAGAAATGATGAAGAAAAACTGGTTGAGGCATTTGTCACATCTAGACTGGACTATTACAAAGGTTTGTTATGTGGGTGTCCAAATACTTAAAAAAGTCTTCAGTTAATCCAAAATGCTGCTGCCAGAGTCTTAACTGGAGTTAGTGGGAGAGATCATATCTCTCCAGTTGTAGCTTCTCTCCACTGGCTCCCTGTCAAATCCAGAATTGAATTCAAAATCTTAATTCTAATCTACAAAGCTCTCAACAACCTAGCTCCATCTTATATTCAAGATCTTATTGTTCCATATTTTCCTAACGGAGCACTTCGCTTGCAGACTGCAGGTTTACTTGCGGTTCCTAGAGATTCCAAAAGCAGAATGGGAAGAAGATCTTTCAGTTATCAGGCTCCTCTCTTGTGGAACCAACTTCCAGTTTCTGTCCGTGAGGCTGACACATTGTCCAGTTTTAAGACTGGGATTAAGAATTTCCTTTTGGATAAATCCTATAGTCAGGGTTGGCTTGTTATGTTGTTCTAGGCTTAGACTAATGGAGGACAAATTGACCTAATTTCCTCGAATGATTTGTTAAAATTGAATAGTTTTAATTGATACTATTCTATCTTAATGTGATTCTTGACCTGCCATTGTGTATCTGCTCTTACCAAACCCAGCCGGTCGAAGCAATGACCACTAGTCCTGAGCCTGGTTCTGCTAAAGGTTTCTTCCTCGTGAGGGAGTTTTTCCTTTCCACTGTCGCCTTCACGCTTGTTCAAGATGAGAGTTCTGTGATGGAGTTAAACTCAAAGCAGTCTGCTCCTCAGATATAGAAGAATAGAATAGAATAGAATAGAATAGAATAGAATAGAATAGAATAGAATAGAATAAAGTAGAATAGAATAGAAACATCCTTTAATGACCCATGGATGGGAAATTCAAGTGTAACAGCAGCAACAGATATAAAGTTAAAAAATATTGCAATATAATGTTATTATCTTACTTTATATATATGCATGAATATTTCTGTTCAGTGCCCTGAGATAACTTCTGTTGTGACTTGATGCTGTATAAATAAACTGAATTGAATTGAACTTAAATGATTTCTAACAGAACAGTAACCATCTCCCAAGCAATGGACACCATTGGGAAAAAAACATACAATAATTAAAAAAAAATGGACATTTAGTCAGTTCAACCGTGTCGTATCTTAATACAATGAATATGCTTTTATCTTTAGACTATTTTTGACGTTTGCATTCCTTAGCAGGTTCTGAAAATGAAACAAACATATCATGTTAGTCGGTGAGAACACTGTCTGAAATGTTTGTTTTGTGAATATTTTGTCACCAGACATTCCAGAGGATGAGGCACAGTACTGGACTGGCAAACTGGAACGTATCAACATGGGAATCCATGATGAGGTATGGCACATTTTATTAACTAATAATTGTTTGTTGCCTTTTTTAATATAGGCATAAGTGTATAATCGTTTTTTTTTCTTCCTATTTTGGTAATTAGGTTGCCAATTTAAATTACTAGCAACAAAGAATAGTTCTACTACATATTCTTGCATAATTTTGATCCGTGCTGATTTCTTTTCTTTGCAGTATCATCTTCAAGAAGATGAGCAGAAGGACTCGCTGCCATTTGCAGCCTCCCAGTGCTGTGAGTTTCTTCCCTTCTGGACTTATCCCCCCCTCTAGATGGAGCCAAATCATCACCTTCTTGCTTTCAGTCTTATTAGCCCTGTTTCATGCTGTATTTATACTAATATCACTGTTTAAACCAAAGGATTGTAAATTCCCAATTTAGTGTGTTCATATTGCACCACCCTAACTGAGACTCCAGTGTTTTTGTATTGTGAAGGTTATTAGAACTGCTTGTGGTTTTCTCATTGGCACATTTTTTCAACACAAGGGCACTTTTTGTTTGCACAAACCCTGCCTCCTTGTGACTTACCTCTCTTTCTCACTTGTAATATTTGCACTTTCGCCAGGCAACTATTTCGGATGGGTCAACCCAATGAGTATGTAACATACTTTAATGGAACTCTCTCCCTGGCCAACCCTTATTTCTTTGTTTGCATGTTGTAATAATACCCAGTAAAATGCCATATAAATGATTTATATGCATTTTAATCTCACTGCCTGTTTCAATTAACACTTTTTTTACTTGCTGCTTTCTTTGACGTCCTTTGGCCCTTTCTTTCCCTAATGTGCTCCTGTTCTTTTTAAATCTGCTCTGTTTTTATAACATGAGTGGTTTAGTGCACTAACTTGAAAAAAACAAGTCAGAATATAATGTCACTTTAAACCACCTAAAATTAATCTAGAAGATTGGAGATGTTTTACTGCAAAATGGGCCTTTGGCACTGTACAAACGATATTAATTCAATATCCAGTGATGCAACATAAGTTTTTTTTTTTTTTGTAGAAACAAATTTAATTTAAATTTTGTTTGTTTGTTTGTTTATTCAGTGTGTTTCATGTGAAATGCTGAGAATAATACTGTATGTTGGCACAACCACTTCCTATTACAGAGACAATTTCTGCTTAAGATCTCTGAAACTTCTGCAGCCATACGAGGGCATCGGGGCATATTTGCTAATATATTTGCAGCCTTTAATTAAAACGGAGCTGTACCAGAGACTGGTATGTTTGTGCTAGGCTCCCACTGTGTTTACTTTGATGAAATCATCTGCAAATCAAACATGGTGGCTACCTGGTAACGCTGCATTTCTACACTGACCTAGCTGAATGCTTTTTCCACTCTCTTTTTCTGATGGTGTAATTCAGATGTGTCAGTTCACCCTGTCGTACAACAACTGCCACATTTTACAATTTTATGTAATCATTTTGGTTGTTTTTGTAAGCTTATGACAAATTTGAATACGAGATTTGAAAATGCAATAAAATATGGCAGCTTTAGGATTGTCTTATAAATAGTTTTCCAAACAAATGTGCACACAGATAAAAAAAAAATCTGTTTGTGTGCTCAAGACTTAATTTGCTCTGTACTTGCTCTTGGAAAGTTAAATGCATACTGACGGTCTTTTAAGATACAGTAGTCCCTCGTTTATCGCGGGGGATCCGTACCCTGAAGACCAGCGATAAGTGGGAAAAAACGCAAAGTAGGAATAGGTAGTTTATATAAAAACTTATAAACACTTCCCACACTCTTGCAATTTTCTAAACAATGTTTCTAAACTCTAAAGGCTCTAAAAGAGCACAGAATGTCATGATTTCAGTTCCCTGCCTCCTCTGCTCTTTGCCACCTGGAAATGCTCTTGGCCACGCCCACTTCTCCACGCTGCACACTGAACAGCTGCAGCAGGAAGCTTATCCTGCACTAAGGGTTGCAGAAAGCTGCAGGAGGAAGCTTTTTCTGCAGCTCTGGGCTGCACAAATGTGCAGCAGGTGCTAAATAATTTAAAATCATTTATTTTAAATAAAAATTACATGCCAATCATGCAGCTCAGCCTTCATTCGGCCAATTGTGTGTCATGTCCAATCTTATTTTGAAAAATCGCGATAGTGAGTCCGCGATAAATGAACCGCGAAGTAGCGAGGGACTACTGTATTCCTGTTATGAACATTCACAGAATCTTATTCAATATCTCTTCCTGTTGCAGCACTGGATGACCAGGACAGTGCTGTGGATGATCGGGACAGTGATTACCGCAGTGAGACAAGTAACAGTTTGCCTCCTCGTTACCACACCACAGCTCAGCCCAACTCATCCATGCACCAGTACCCCATTGGGCCTCGGTCGCATCACCTCTCAGACTGCTGCACAGACTCCATCAACAGTTTTGATCTAAACTACAAGGACCAGAGAGGAAGCAGGTAGACAAAGTACAGGCAGAGGAATTTCTAATATTAGGATAAAACATATTTACTAATATTATGATCACCAGTGCAGTACAGAGAAGTTCAGTGACGCATTTCTCTCTGAGGATTAGAAACTTGATGGAATGCTATATGGCAGTTATGTCAAAGCTCCAAAATTCATGGTTGAAACCCATGCCTTTGTGTAAAAAGTTGTTTTTCTCTGAAAAAAGAAGCTGAGAACTTGTTTACTGATTTATTTATTTTTTTAATTAAAAGCTTTGTGTGAAAAATGCTATGCTAAAGACCTCAAACCACATCGAGCATCCACCATTTTGAGAATTGAATAAAGAAAGGAGAGGCGGCCCATGTCATGTCAAGGGGCCTTCCTCCCATTTTTATTAGAGACACGCTGCTCGCTCCCTCACTATCCATCCTTCAGTTCAAACAGTCTTATACTGACATCCAATGGTCGAAGAAAGGTGCTACACTCAAAACAAATTAACCAACACTTCTTAAATTTGCAATAATTACTAATTATTGTCAAATTTCTAACAATATTATCATTTATTGCAATAATTTCTGAGACAATTAATTGCCCATCAAAATTTGTTATTGTGACATGCCTAATGACAACATACGGTAGTAACAGACACATTTTGACCATATGCAAATACATTTTAGTCATCTATGTAACAAATGTCTAACAAGGTGTCTTGTATTGTTTTGTCTTAAGGGTAGTTTAGTTTTTAAAGTACATTATAATAAAAGTTGTTTTTGAATTGTGTCATTTCAATCTGCTAGATAATTATTGCTAATCTTGGTTAGGAAAGTTGTTTCGTTGTTGCAAAATGGAATGACTGAAGAGCATTTTTACTTTTTTACACTTGCATGATACTGTTCCTGTCTTTAATGTCTGTTTTTATCACAATGCTTAACGTGTTTTCTTTGCAACGTTTTCTTTTTTCTTTGCTTTTCTCCTGCTCTTTTATCCATTCCCATACCCTTTTTAAACCTTTGCATTTACCTAATAAGATCCATAAATCAAAAAGGAAGAATTAGAATAATACCTGTAGATTCTGGCATGGGAGTTGAAGATTGGGAAATCAAATACAAAGGGCGAGGAAAGCCTCAGCTGAGTGACTTTATAGATGATGAGGAAGACAACATGATCTTTCGAATGAGAAAACCCTACCCTGTGCCTTCAAGCCCACCAACCAGTCAAACGAAGATTCACAGTGGTTTTCATCCTGCCACCTACCCTGAAGGATATGAGACTATTGATAGACGGCGAAAGACAAAGATCATGGACCCAGGAGGACTTTCTAGAAAAGAGACAAAAAAAGAAAGGGAAGAAACTTCTCAGCCTGACTTTGCACTCTTCCATGAAAAAAGGGGTGATGTGTTAATCCGTCACGTACCAGAGATGCTGGAAGAAGAGTGTATGACATCAGGCCTCAGACCATACAAGGATGAACTTCTATATAAAACAAGGATGTGGGCTAAAAATGATCTGGACAACACTTTAAAGAACTATGTGGCATACAAAAATGACCAAGGTGGAATGAGAGTACAGTTTGATTTTAAATTAGAGAACAGTCAAGATTCAAAGTACTCTCCAGGAGAGAAAGATCTTGATGTCTTTATGTCAGAAGACTGTTACTTAGAAAATGCAAGACATTACAAAGAACGACGTTCTTCCTTGGATGAAGGCCACATAGAATATTCTCAGGGCCTTCATGAAAATAAGTGTGTTACGTCAAAATGTGGCAGCTGGATTTCAGATGCAATGCTTTCCCCTGTAGAAGAGCCAAGTGATGAATATGTAGACGCAATGGATGAGCTACAGTGTCTAGTTGAAACAGTCTCTGAATATCTTGCTGAAAAAGAAGAGGAAATTAGCAAATATGGTTCCCTTCCTAAGTCAAGCAAATCAAGACTATCTTCTCAGGGTAGTATTGGAACTGATTCCTTTGGAGGGGAACCAGTTAGTTCAAAGGAGACCAAAAGAGAATCCCAAAAGCAAACCCCTCCTGATCAGAGTGCTTTAGGTGTAAAACATGCCATGAACTCATTGTTTAGTTCTCTCACTGACAAAGTTGGAGGAGGCCTCAAACAGCCTGCTCCAACTCCACAAGAACCATCGGCACAACCTTCACCATCTGGTCTCACAAGACTTTTGTCCTTTATCCCTAAATCAAATAATACAGCTCCTGTAGCGGTTGTATCTCCAGTAGAAAGTTCTGAAAAATCCTTTAGTTATTTGCCTTCTCAGCTAACACAAGCCAAAACACAAAGTCATCAGGAAATGGGAAAGGCAACAAAGAGTCAAACCCAACCATGTGCAAGAGAAAAAACACCTGAGCTTGGAGCTTTACATCAACATGCTCCAGGAAACTTGGCTTTGGGAAAACTGAATCCTTTAAAACTGTTTTCAGCTGGAGAGAAGACTGCCTTTGAACACAAACAAGAACCAGAATTTAAATATTCTCAAGAACAGTCAGATGTAAATAGTGCTGATAAAAGTGTTCATCTAAGTGGAAAGTCAAGGACGTCTGAAAGCACTATCAGATCCATACCAGTAAGAATTCCATTACAAGATCAACCATTGAGCCATATTTATGGTAAACAAAATCCAGGAATTTGCAATCAAGAAAATGTGCAAGTTCCAGAGCCACAAAGTTGTACTAATCAAACTGCAAACACTGGATTTTTTAGCCCTTTTAAGAAGTCATTAAGTTCATTGATTTCACCAGTTAGTACAATTCCCATCCATAGAGCTCCTCCTGTGGCAGTTTACCCAGTGTTTAGAAACAAAGATGAGCCCCAACTAGATAAAAAGGTGGAAGACCCATCACTAAGTAGTAAGCCTAAACAACCTTTTATCTCTTCTGAAAATGTTTCCCCTCTGCAGTGTCCCAAAGCAGAAGAGGGCATGCTTTCTAGTTTTATGAAGTTTTCATCCACTGAAGACAATAGTGCCTCTATGAAAATACATAACAATTCACAGGGGTACATTGACTCATCTTTATCAAGCTCCACCACTTTTTCACATAATTCCGCCATACAACAGGAAAACACTGAAAGAGGATGGTTTTCCAGCATATTTAACCCCCCATCTGCTTTCACTGGTTTGAACCAAAATCATCATGATAATTATCAGTCTCAGGACAGTAAAGTCTCATCTAGTACACAGTATACATCAAATCTAAAAACAACAGTAACTTTTCATGGCATGCAGCATCAATGTTTTAGTGAGACTGAATCACAGAGTTTTAACACCAGCCCATTTAAATGTAGCTCAACTGAAAACATTTCTCATATTGACTATAATCATCCCAAACAAGGACTGCTATCTGGACTACTTAAATTTGGCTCTAACACTGATCTTTCTGGTAATGTGTCGCAGCAGGCAAGAAATCAGGGCCCTCGGTTCAATAATGCTTCACAACTCCCTCACCATTCTAGCCTACAACAAAATTCTACAACTCCACAGAAAGGTGGTCTTCTCTCAGGGTTACTGAAATTTTCATCATCAGAAACTCTACAGCAAAAAGTACAGTCTTCTGACGCTGACGAGCAAAGAAATGTTTATAGCAGTTATCCTGAACAACAACAGATCTCAGGAGGAACTCAACAAACACAACCTCAACAAAAGGGGCTGCTCTCTGGCTTGCTCAAATTTGCATCTTCTGACAATAGTTCAGTTAGTCAAACAAGTCAAGAACCTAGTAGTTTTCAGCATAAACAACAAGACAACAGTATACAAAATATTCAAGTTTCAAGTGACGGTTTCCATCTGAAGGGAAACACATTTAACCAGCAGCGTGCACAACAAGAAACATGTAAACCAAGTGTTACTCGACAACAAACTGTTCCACTTCAGCAGCGTCAGTCCCAACAAGGTGGCTTTTTATCTGGACTTTTCAAATTTGCTTCAGCTGACAACCTAAGCACACAAAATCAGTCATCAATGCAGACACATGGAATTTCCCAAAGTAAATCCAGTCATGAGCAAACAAGACTTAATAACATCCCAATTCTGAACCAGCATCAACCTCAAAATAACCAAACACAATCCTCTCAAATAAGTGGGCTGTTTTCTGGACTATTCAAATCAGCCTCAGAAAACTTGACACAGCAGCAAAATGAAAGCACCTATGAGGTTCAAACAAGTCAACACATCAAAGTGCCATGTACGCAGGCTTGCCCAGCACAAGTGGAGACAGCAAGTCAATCTGGAGTGCTCTCTG
Source organism: Nematolebias whitei (assembly GCF_014905685.2). Taxonomy (NCBI): domain Eukaryota; kingdom Metazoa; phylum Chordata; class Actinopteri; order Cyprinodontiformes; family Rivulidae; genus Nematolebias; species Nematolebias whitei. Next base: position 35,698,129 of record NC_056515.1, on the reverse strand, counting down.
GGTTATTTAACAAATTAACAGCTTCTGAAGGCACACACGCGAGTTGTCAGAAATCAGCAGAACATATGCCACAACAAACGAGTGCTTCATCTACAATCACAATGCAAACACTCTTGCCAAATCATTCACTTAAGTTAGTTAGTAATTCAACTCAACCATCCTCACAAGGACATGCAGATAAAGTGAAGGCCACAGACACTGCCAAGCAAGGCTTTTTATCTGGATTGTTTGGCAAAAATGTTTCAGAAGACCCTTGTCCTAATCAAGAACCAAAGTCCCAACAACTTGCACCCTCATCTAAGGTCTCATGGCTAACTTCCTCAAACTCTACAATGGATAAGTTGCCAAGATCTGTTCCAGAATCTTTAAATCCTGAACAGAGCAGACGTGCTTTAATTAGAGCACCTGAGTCGATTCATTCTGAGAGCTTAGACTTGCGAACATCGACTGCTTTTGCAAGATCTCTCCAGAGTCAAGCGACTCAGTACTCATTTAGTACAGGTAACTTATCCCAGTTGCACTCCGCTCACTCACCTCTATCAACTAATCCAGTGACCCATAGTACAGGCAATATTTATTCCTATTTGCAAACTCATACTACTTCTCCTATCATGACCTTGCCGTTTATTTGTGGAAGCAGTCCCTCTTTGTGTGGAGCTACAAATCGTAATCCTTATCAAGATCAGTTAACTGACAGTGGAGTAAGTCCCACCTATGATGAAAACCAGTGGATCCGTGAAAGTGTTCTTTGGCAGCAGTTTCAAAATGAGTCCTTGAATTATCATTGCCAGGGTTATCAACAAAACTGCGAAGGTATGCCATTGTCAGCAGCTGCACTTCAAAGCAGCTATTTAACTAACAATCAACAAGTTAACCATAGTCCTTGGCAAGCTGTTGCAAGTAAACAAATAGAATCTTATCAGTTTGAAGGACACAGTAATGAAGAGTCGTATATCAAAAGAAAATTATGGAACAGTTATGAAGACTTGGAAGACATTGCATATACACCTAATATGGAAGGTGTGCTAAACTTAACCACTAAGCAGAGCATTCCAAATTTTCGAAAATGGCATTCATTTAATGATGGTAGTTCTTGCAGCTTGAATGGTGTTTCATATTATGAAGACTATTATGAGGAGACCGTGCCAAGCTTATCATATTCGGCAAACTGGCAATATGGAATGGATAATGAAAACCTACAAAATGGTCACACTAATTGTACGAATCAATACGGTCATTTTAATTCAAATAGGCCAGCCAATACGAATCATCCTGTAAGTGGCTACAATGAGACGGAAGACTCTCTGTACCTTGAGGACACTGAATGGTATCAGCAGTGGCTTGCTCTTTTGGAGCAAGGAATGTGGTGGCCAGCAGAAGATTGTGACTGTGGATACTTTGTTTACACAGATCATGAGTTTATTTATGCCCTACTTACAGATGCACTAGGTGAATATGTGTATGTCTGTACACCAGAAGGTGAACCTTGGGAAAGTACACAAACATTAAATAGTTTACCCAGTGCTTGGCTTCACAATGAAATGGTTTTAGTCTGTGGTTTTAAAATACCACTTTACAATGAAGATGAGCTTCTTTGGCTTCCTGGGCAAGATCACAATGATTCTCAACTTCTTAATGCTCCTCTAGATTTGTCTGATGCATTCAGAAAAGGAAACCAGATTATGAATTTAAATCTTACACAGTTCTCTGAAATGTTTGAAAATTCATTTATGTCACAAGAGCAGCAGAGTGTGGATTTTTCATCTTACAGATTAAACAAAGTCAGGGTGGATCCAAGACAGTCAAGTTATGGCTATGAAGATTATTGTCAAAATGTCATTGACCTATCATGTCATAACAGAGATCACATGGGCCCCTGTTGGAACAACTATGAAGTTAAGAAATTTCTTTCTGAAAAGGTTTCTGTTTCCTTGAACTCTACTTGTTTGGAAAACTCAAATAATCAGCTACTTTACAAATGCTATCAGCCTAGCCAGAAGCGGCGTCCATCTACTGCTGTGACAGTAAAACATGTAGATGATGTTTCAGAAGAAGAATGGAGGACAAGAGTGTCTTCAGTTGAAGAGATGCCTAATCGTCAAGTAAAAAAGATGCCCCCCTTAATATGTTCTTTTGTGGGGAAATCCTCACAAGGAGAATTGAACAAAACTAGTGTGGCCCATTGTGATCAAACTGGCAAACATACTAAAAACATTTTGTCCACAAGTTTTCAAAATCTTAAGTCTAAAATTCTCAAAGAAGAACCAGTTGGTGTTGTGACTCAGCCAGAAAATGCCAACCAACAAATACAGAAGCCTGCTACAATACAGGAAAGAATTTTGCCAACAGCACCTGCATCCACTCAAATGACCCCTCCTTCAACAGTTGTGCACCCCTCTTCACATAAGCCAAGACTTTCACGTCAGTCTACTATGGCACAGCAAGCAGCCCCACCAACAAAGCCCACTGTAGCAGTGTCTTTCTCACTTACAGAATATCTTAATAAACCCACACAGCATGTGATTTCAGTTGATAAGCCAGAGACTAGTCCAGTACAGAAATCATCTGAACAACCACAGACAGGCTTGACACATTTTCTCAAGTCTTCAGTAGGCGTAGTTCAGACAAAACCTAATGTTCAGACATTTTCTCAAGCTTCTACCTGTCTCCCAAGCAAAAATGGAAGCAGTGCTTCAGACAGTGCTACTGAAAATAAAGAGAGTACAAGAATGTCAAATCTTTTTGGATCAATTAACAACTTATTTAGTAACGAGTCTTCTCAACAACAAAAATCACACATGAAACCTAACTTTACAGAAAGTTCACTTTCATCAGCATCTAGATCTAAGGGTATATCAAGACAACAGACAATGGACCAAAGTGGCCTACCTTTGCCAATAAAGAGCCAGACCTCAACTAACTATATAACAGATGTGTCTTCTGTCCATTCTTACACTGATCCAGCAGTTAGTAAGTCAGAAATTACACCACCCATGAAACAAACAAGCCAGGAAGCAGGAACTAAACCATCTGGGGGACTCTTTGGATTTTCCGTTGGAGATTTGTTGGTAGGATCAACACCATCTGCTCAGTCTTATACCACACCTCAGACACCATCTACAGCTTCACAGGAAGACACATTTAATAAAAGTATTTTTTCATTGTTTACTGGTTCAAGTTCTCAACAGGCTGCACCTAAAACTGAATCCATGCCTCAAGCACACCCACCTAGTCCAGCTCAACAGCCACATCAACAAGACTCATTTGGTAAAAGTTTGTTATCAATGTTTGGAGGATCAAGTCCCACCCAGCCTCCTAACCAATCTAGGACTAACGCTGAAACACTACAACAGGGAACAGTTCCTCCAAAGGGTCCTTCATCTTTAGGATTCCTTTCAATGTTTAGTGGGCCCAGCTCCCAACAATCTCAAGCTCAAACAGGATCTTTTCTAGGGGGATTTTTGCCTGGCTCCTCAAGTTCATCTGAAAACCAAACAAAGGGCTTCTTTTCAGTTCTCAGTGATTCCATCACTTCACAAACTCAACCACCAACTATGCCATCTCATCAAACAGTTGCTCAAACTAAACAGCAGTTTGAGCCTCAGACACAATCTAAACCACAAGAACAGTCTCATCCACAAGGACAAACAGCAGCTTCTGCTTTTGGAGATATATTGGGTGGTTTATCTAGCTCAAATGAGAATTCAATGAATAACTTGTTTCCCGTGTTTAGTGCTCCCACAACTCCTCAATCTCAAGGAATTGGTGGAAATGCAAACTTGTCTTCAGCTTCTGTGACTGCTGCATCAAAAGTACCCACACAAAATGTAGTCTCTGTTTTTAATAATGTTATATCACCACCACAACAACAATCTCCCAACTTAGCAACTTCTGTCAATGAACCAGCACAACAAATATCACTCCAGAAGTCATCAGATTTAAGCAGACAAATGCCAGAACCAGCAAATGCCAATGAACATCAAAATGACGTTTCAGAGACCAAAGCTAGTATTGTTTCAAGTAAACTGCATGCTATCCCATCAAATGATAATACTGTAGTTAGTACAAATACTAATAAAGAGGCTGTCACAATTAAAGGCCTAGACTTTTCATCCAAAGAACCACAATCCGAATTCACTAATTTGAACAAGGAAACCAGCAAAGTAAGTACAACCCAGGATCCTGCTCCTAAAGAATTTACTTCTTCCATTTTATCTATGTTCAGTGGATCTGGCCCACATCCTCCATCCTCAGCTAGGATTTTTTCAGATGGTCCAGGAAAAAGCTTACCTTCTTTATTTTCAACAACCAGCACTGAACCTGCCAAAACTCAGTCTGGATCTTTACCAGCATCATCAGAAACACATGAATCCCCAGCCACAGGTATATTCTCTGCCTTTGGTGGTTCTCTTTCTCAGCCCTCTCCACAGTCTGGAAGTTCTCTGTTAGGGGGGATTTTTGGAGGAACTTCATCTCAAACACCAGCTCCTCAAATTGGAGGATCTTTTCTTAGTGGTTTATTTAGGGGCTCTGCACCTCAAACTGCTTCTCAGGTTGATCCCCCTAAGACTGGAAAGTATGTCCCTCAAACTGCAGGATCTGAAGCTGGGTCATCATTATTTGGAGGCCTCTTTAGTGGATCTGCTCCTCAGGCTGCTGGATCTCAAACTGGAACGTCAATTTTAAGTGGGATTTTTGGAGGCACGTTAACCTCATCTATAGTGACTCAGACAAGTGGGTCTACTTTGGAAACCCAAAATAATAGCTCTGGATTAGGAAAAATATCAGAAAGAACATCTCTGACTGCTACAGCACAAACAATTACAAACAACACACTGGATAAAAGTTTGCTTTCTGTGACTGAAAAATCTGCTCCATGCCCAATACCAACTGTAACAAATGCATTATCTAACAATAGAAAAATGGCATTTACAACAACTGTTACTGACACTTTAACTGGTCAGTCTGTTTTGCCTGAATCCTCAAATGACAGCAAAACTGCTGCTGCTAGTGCTGAAATTAGTGTAATTGAAACTACTGTTAAAACCAAAGAGCAAGAGGAAACAAAACAACTTGTGAGTACAGTTGAGGCAAGTGTGTCCTCAACGGATGATAGTACTATCCCTGAAGTTAAGTCAACTGCTTTAGTTGATGATAGCCAGTCAAATAAATCTGAAATATCCACACAGTTTAGAGAGCATGTAAGTGGTCAGAATGAAGATATAACACTGTCTAAAGTGGAAGAGAAAACAGTCTCTTTGTCAATAAGTCCCATTGTCAAAATAGAGCAAAAGCCTCTGGAGTCAAACAAATCATCCAATGATTCATCTTTAGATACAGTTACAGGCTTCATGTCATCCCTGTTTAAACCAGCAGCTGCTCCCACTGAAACTCCCCAGCCACAGCAGCAGAATGGCATGTTTGGACTGGGAGGAATAGCAACTAGATCTTCTAGTCAGACTGGAACATCACTATTAGGGGGTATTTTTGGAGGGACTAACAATCAGTCAGCATCTCTCCAAACAGGGGGCTCATTACTAGGAGGCTTAATCAAAGCTCCTGCTACACGGTCTAGTCCTCAAACCACAACCACAAGCAATGGAGGGTCAATATTAGATGGGATTTTTGGAGGAGGATCCCCTGCCAAATCTGCAGGTACCCAAAGTGGTGGATCATTACTGAGTGGAATGTTTGGAGGAGCTGGAGTAGCATCACAGTCAAGTGGTTCTCTACTTGGAGGGATGTTTGGAGGTCCCACTGGGCAAGTTGCAGGATCACAGGCTGGAGCGTCAGTTCTTGGAGGGATAGGTGGATCACTCTTTGGTGGTATGGGACAATCACCTAAGCCTTCTGATTCAGTACCAGATGAACCAAAAACAACAACTGTTACCAGTTCACAGTCACAGATAAAAAATGAAAATGAATTACCTAAAGAAACTCTATCTGGTTGTGAGAGTAATGCAAAAGAAAATACTCATAAACAAATAAAACCTGACCACCTAACACTGTTATCTGAAGAAGCCTGCCTCAGGATAGATGATGTTACAAGTGAGTCAGTGAATTCCACAGATGACATGACCATTCAGAAAATTTGCACTGAGGAAAAAAAGATAGGTACAGACAATGAGGTAACACTTGAGAAACCCATGGCCATTAAAGGAGACCATGAGAGTAAAGAGAATGACAAGTCTGATCCATCTGTTCAAAAAGAACCAAATCTTAATAGATCATCCCCAGGTCTTCAGTTGCCTAGTAGTGCTGAACAGCCTCAAGCTACGTCTCTCTTTGATTTTATGTCCACAAAGAGTGATGCAAGAAAATCTCTAGGATCATTTTTTGCACCTTCAATTCCACAGGTTGTGTCATCTGTACCCCAATCAGAAGGAGGCAATTCTCTGTTTTCAGGATTAAAATCTTTCTCTGGAACTCTATTACAAGAGAAAAAACATGTTACTGGAAAACAAGAGGCAACCGCTTCATTATTTGGTGCAAAAATAAGTTTTCCATGGCAGGCAGAAACGCCCAACCCACAAGCTTCTCCAATTACAGCAGCACAATCACAGTTTAATGACAAGCCAACAAGTGATCAACGACATACTGTAAAAAAGTCTTCAACATCTGATGCCCATAAAACTGAACTGGTAGGTTGCTCAGATGTTATAGAGAACCCTCAGATTTGCATCTTCACTCCTGATGTAGATCCTTCAGCACCCCTGACCCTAAAGGAAAAGGAAAGGCTTGTAGAAACACACCCTTCTCCAGGTTCTACTGTTGGAGTGCAGCTGGACAACCAGTCAAAGAAGGATCTATTGAATGAAAAAAGGCTAGTAAAAGCATAATAAATGGTATCCCCTTCACCATTTATACTTCATTGACAGTTTGAAAAGTGTATACCCTGTCCAGCTCTGCTGTCCATAGTCTTTTGCTTGTGAATCTGTTTGTGTGCTTGTTTCTGCAGTTTTGTGTTTCATCTCAAAACAAAACTCCTAAACATTTTTCAAAACATTTTATTTTTTATTTTTTATGAATGGCCAATTGACAATGACTTCTACTTTTCCTCATAAAATTTAATTTTCCTTTACTTGACAAAGTTGCTTTCTTCTTTGTCATGACATTACAAACCTACCCATCTGTGACATTTCATAATTTTACGGAGTTCTGATTTGATTAGACATGCAGGCAATAAAACAAATCATGTGCTTGTCTTATTTGTGTAGTCAGTCTATTTAACCCTAACAAATTAAATCTGGTCTAATATTCTAAAAGTAGGATGATAAAGACACATATTATCTCTGCATATTTTATAACCTTCACTACTCTTTGCTTTAACTTTAGTCTGAATGTGTTTGCTTACCACTGTACACAGTGCACTTGAGTTTTTAATTATTAGATAAAATACATTAAAAAAATGCAGATTTAACTGTTAGGAATTGTACTTTTTTCAGAGTTCATTCACAAACAATAATAAATCTCACACCACAAAGTAGAGCATGACCTTTTCTGTTTCTACTTAAAAGTGTAGCTTTGACGTAGCATAAATTATACAAAGTATATTACACATGGATTGATGCACTTTACAAGTTTTTCATCATTTTCAACATGCAGCAGCCTCCTTACAAGGTTGGATATCTTGCATTTTAGGGAATAATAGTGTGTTTGTCCAGCCAGTTGAGTGAAATTTATAATACATATAGAATGCAGATGAGTGGGGTCTGTTATATTCCAGTTCACTATATTATTAAAATATCCCTTAATTGAAAATTTTACAAATTAAAACCCTTGTTTGTATATATCCCCACTTATCTGACTTTTTATATAAATGATGTAAATTTAAAAAGTCTAGGAATAGTTTTCAATACATGGCTTTTCTAAATATTTTCCTTTCTCTTTTCTTACCATTATAGTCCAGTGGAAAGTAGTCGCTTTGGTTCATCGGGGAACCTAAGCCAGACTAGCTCCCAGCTAAGTGAGACAGGCCATGAGAGCACTGGAGGATCTGAAGTCGAGGAGTCTTTCCACTCCTATCATAGCACTGGACTACACCCCTCCAATAATGGACAACTACGTACAAATGGACATTTTTCCACTAATGGACATCCTATTGGCAGTGAGAAGGAGACATGCATGCAGTCCCCTGAAGTTGGGTCAGTTTTGAAAAATGACACATCAGAAAAGGAATCTACTAAACTGCAAAGGTACTATTCTTATGCAGATTCCATCTTTGTATGCTCTACAATGTAGGTGAAAGAGAAAAATTATTGTCTCTTTGTGTTTTGTAAATATTTTTAACAGATTCCATGATGGAGGATCGCCATTACCATTTTCCCCATCAAGAGTTCGTTGGCTGAGGGCTATTAATAAAGTCCGGGTTCAGCTTCGTGAGGTCAGTAGTTACATATTTTTTTTATACCTATATTTAATAACTTCCCTAAACACATATGTCTTTCCTTTCTGTCCCACTCCAAGTACACTATCCAAAAAAACAACAACAACAAAAAAAAAAAAAGCACTTAAAATGCATATACAACACTGCAATGTCTTTGACACTGGTTGAGTTTAATCTCTAAATACAAATGATCTAAAAATGTACAAATAATACATCCATCCATCCATCTATCTATTGTCTTCTGCTTGTTCTGAAGTTGGATCGTGGGGACAGAATCTTGAGCAATGAGGCCCAGACATCTCTCTCCACAGCCACCTCTTTTAGCTCTTCTGGGAGCTCGGTGGTTATACTCAGTCTCTTGCAGATTACTGAACTTCTTACCCTATCTCTAACGGAGTCCAGCTACCCTGCAGAGGAAACTCATTTCAACTGCCTGTATCCACAATCTTGTTCTTTTGATCACTACTCAGTTTTCTAAGTCATAGGTGAGGGTAGGAACGTATACTGACCAATAAACAGACAGCTTCCCCTTACAGCTCACCTGCCTCTTCACCACAACGGACCGGCACAGAGTCCACAATACTGCAGATGCTGCACCAATCTGTCAATCTCACGCTCGATTCTTCCCTCACTCATGAACAAAACCCTAAGATACTTAAACTCCACTTGAGGCAGAACCTCACCCTCAACCTGAAGAGAGCAATCCACCCTTTTCGATTGAGGACCATGGTGTCAGATTTGGAGGTGCTGATTCTCATCCCAGCCACTTCACACTCGGCTGTGAATCACTTCAGTGAGAGCTGAAGATTATGACACGATGAATCAAGCTGGACCGCTTCATCTGTAAATATCAGAGATGGAATCCTGAGGCCACCGAACCGGGCTCCCTCTGCCCCCTGGCTGCTCCGAGAAATTCTGTCCATAAAAATTATGAACAGAATCAGTGACAACGGGCAGCCCTGGCTGAGTCTAACTCCCACCCTGAAGGGGTCTGACTTACTGCTGGCAATTTGAACAAAACTCTCACAAGACATTTATAGGGATGAGTAGCCCATAGCAACAGGCCCCCAATCCCATACTCGCTGAGCACCACTCGCAGTGTACCCTAAGAAACACGATTGAACACCTTCTCTAAGTCCACAAAACACATGTAGACTGGATGGGAAAACTCCCATGACCCCTCAAGGACCCTAGTAAGGATAAAGAGCTGGTCCAGTGTTCTACAGCCAGGATGAAACCTGCACTGTTCCTCTGGGATCTGAGGTTTGACCAACAGTCGGACTTGCATCTCCAGTATCCCTGAATAGACCTTACCAGGGAGACTATGGAGAGTGATGCCCTTATAATTAGAGCACACCCTTCAGTCCCCCGTTTTGAAGAGGGGAACCACCACCCCTGTCTGCCAATACAGTGACACTGTCCTCGATATTCACGCGATTTTGCAAACGCATCTCAACCAAGACAGCCCCACAACATCCAGAGCCTTAAGGAAATCAGGGCGGATCTCATCCACTCCCAGAGCCCTGCCATAGCAGAGTTTTTTTTTTTTTAACTACCTCAGCGACCTCAGCCATGGTTATGGACAGACCAACCCCAAAGTCTCCTGACTCAGCTTCCTCCATGGAAGCTCCATGCTGGTGGAATTGAGAAGATCTGAGAAGTATTCCTTCCACCGCCCGACGACATCACTGGTCGAGGTCAAAAGTATTGCAACTTCACTGAACACAGTGTTAGTAAAGTGCTGCTTTCCCCTCCTCAGCTGCCTGTTGGATTGTCAGAATCTCCTGGGAGTCATCAGAGAGTCTCTATTGAAGGCCTCACCAAACTCTTCCCACATTCAAAATTTTTCCTCAGCAACAGAGTGGCCTGCTTGGCCCTCTGGTACTCCTCAGCTGCTTCCGGAGACCCACCAGCCAACAAGGCCCGATAGGACTCCTTCTTCAGCTTGACAGCCTCCCTAACCTGGGGTATCCACCACCGAGTTCATGGATGGCCACCACGAAAAGTGCCGACAACCTTGTGGCCACAACTCAAGGCAGCCACTTCAACAATTGAGGCGTGAAACATGTCCCACTTGAACTCAGTGCCCCCCCGCCTCAACTGGGATTAGGTTAAAGCTCTCCTGGAGGTATGAGTTGAAGGTCTTTCTGACGGGTTCTTTTGCCTGGTGTTCCCAAGAACCCTCACTACACATTTGGGTCTACCGGATCTATCCGGCATCTTCCCCCACCATACAAATAATACATTATGTTTAATCTTTCAGAAGGTTTACTTTTGTTTTCTTAATTTAACAGCAAATTGAATGTCTCTGCAAATACATTTTCTGGACTCTTAGCATGATATCTGATAACCCTTCAAAATCATTGAGATTGAGAAGTGACACTTCTCCGTTTTTATAATTGCATTTGTAATACATTTTAGATGCAAGCTGCTTTCTTTTTTCTCTCTCCGGCATCAGCAATCACTTTTATTTCTTCAATTGGTAAGGCAAAAAATATACCAACATTAAACTATTGAAATACATTCATTATGTCTTCAATTACCCACATATTCTTTAAATGGATGGCTCACTTATGGTTCTCTTTGTTTATGATTCAGTTATTGTCCGTAACATTTGTCTTATTTTGTTACATGTTCATAACGTTTTCTACTGCATTTTTATTTTAATCTGGAAAATAAACCCATTTTTAAACAAATCAACATGTCATGGTCCAAACAAATTGGGTAATTCTGAATTAGATGGGTGTTAATTCTTTAAAAAAGCAGACAAGTATATGTTTTTTTATGTTTAAAATGTTGAATGAAGGCAGAATGGAGTAAATATTGGGTCATGTTTGTTGAATTAAAAGATCTATGTTGTTTTCGATTGACGGTTTGTCTGTACATGACAATGAATCAGGATTAAAGTCTGTATAGATTTGTCAAATCACCAACACATGCAAAAGTATACTGACTAGGATATGGCATTCAAGTCCAATAGAAAAAAATATGCACATAAGAGTTGCTCCTAATATTAGAGTTTATGTTATTGTTGTTTTGTTTTTTTGTTTTTCTTTGAGCTTTAAAATTTAATTCAGTTCAGTTTATTTATATAATGTCAAGTCACAACAGAAGTCATCTCAGGGCACTGAACAGAAACAGTCATATATAAAATAATAATTTAACACTATTTAGCTTTAAACTTGAATAAGAGAAACGGAACAGAAATGACGACAGTTACAATTCAAATCTATTTGACAAGAAGTCACACACATCTGAGAAATGGAAAAAAAAGCCATTTGTTGAGAGTGATGTCTGATATAGTCAACATTAAAATGGTGTGACTTACCCAGCTTATAGGGAATTTACAATTCATTTTAAAGGCTTTTAAAAAAATATATAAAGAAAAAAAATATATATATATCTTGTTAATAGCAGCACAATGGCTTAGTGGTTAGCACTGTTGCCTCACATCAAGAAGGTCCTGGGTTCAATCCCTGGTTTGGACCTGGGGTCTGTTTTTGTGGTGTTTGCTTGTTCTCCTTGTGTTTGTGAGGGTTTTTTTTTTCTCCAGGTACTCTGATTTCCTCCTATAATCTACAAACAACATCCATGTCGGGCTGCCTTCAGGCCCAGGCATCCCTTGCAAAAGAGATCTGTGATCTCAATGGGATTTGCCTGGTTAAATAAATGTTAATAAACTGGAAACTTGACAATAATAATAAAAAAAAAGGAAAATTCTTAGTTTTATCTGGGGTTCATTTTATCGATTAACTTTGTAACAGTGTGGCACAAAAGAATCAACATTTGTAGCCATTTCCCAACTCCTTTAAAATGATTAACTTGCATTAAGTGTACACAATTTTGTTCCACCTCATGTGCCACATGTTGTGTGTGTGTGACAAATAAAAAACCTTGAATCCTTGAAGTATAAATTGTTGAGCAAATATATGGAAAGTGAAAGCTATCTAAAGGCCATAATTTCATTATGTAAGAAAATACTAGATTGCAGGACTAATTGCACATTTGGATGATGTACACTTTCTTGTTTTTGTGTTTTGTGGGGCTACAGTAACCAGCACATGATGCTACAGTCATTAATACACATCTATTCAAACACTAGATTGACTTGAGGTATGTCTTCCAATTAAATTTACCAATGGTACAAAGACGCATTTTACAATACAAAAAAAATGTTATTGAGTTTAGGTAAGGCATTTTCAGCCATTGCCACAACTTGAAATGCTACATTCTCATGTACACGTAATAAGGCTTGCAAGGGCTGGACATCCTTAATGGGAGAGAGAGGGAGAGAGAGGGAGAGAGAGGGAGAGGGTGGGAGGGAAATTGAGATGGCTTTTTAAGAATGGGTGAACTGCCGTGCAATCCTTTATTCATTGTAACCTTCTAGATGTAGACTTAAAAATTTAGAAATTCAAGTTCCTATAGCAAGACAAATATCTTTATGTACAATTTATTTAAGATAACAGTAAATTTCTCATTACTAAGATTTAAAAATTTGACCAGTTTTGCACTATGGTATTCACTGGTTCCTCATTTTCTTCAATAAGGTAGGATTTGGATTTGCTATACCTTTCTGATATATTTATGCAGACATTTCTTGCCAGCATGTATAAAATGTTTGATAATACAGAAATTTAGTAGGTTTTACTTGACTTTCAACAGATTTTTTTTTTAAGTTAACCAATATGTCTGTTTGCCAGTAGTCATCAGAAGTATTTTGAAACGCAAAGTACTGCACTAGAAATTAACTTTATTTGAGTAAAATGTTTTAGTCCACCAAATCATCGTCTCCTAAAATCTATTTTTTTTTTATTTATTTTTTTTTGGTGCTCTGGTGCTTGTAAAAGTTCTCAAGTGCACAAATGGGTTACTGTAGTTAATCTTTTCCTCAGAGTGAATCATTAACTCATTAAACTGGAAAGTCATTTTTCATAACTAAAGCTATTTTTAAAGTTATCTTCTAATGTTAAAAAAAATAAATAAAAATGTACTTCCTTGCAGATTTTCATTAATTTAAATGTGATGAAGGTTTACTCCTAAATTTCTGAGTGTTCCAAGACCATTTACTGTATATATAACTTATTTTATTCCTAAGATTGTGATTATGCTAAAACAGCACAAGTTTTATCAAAATAAATCTGTTCAGTTTAATATGCTGATTTACAACTTCTGTTAGCGTGGAGAAAGCCCTGTTACAAACTAATCATACAATGTCTGACTTTATATTTAATTTAGCTGACTAGTATGTATCTTATGTACTATCAACAATAGCTGCATTTAATTTATTTCAACGTATTGCACCCTATCCAAATGTAGTGTAAAATCTGTGATATAGTCAATGCAAACACTTTGCTATGTCTATATCACATAAGACTTGAAACTTGAACTGTAATGCTGCTAATATATTAACATTGTGATTTGTGAGAATATTTTATTATTCACAGTGTAGTATCCATGCACAGTTGGACCAAACTATCAGGCTGCACAGATGGTTTGGGGTTTTAGATAGACAGGACTTTCAGAGGCAAGAATCGTGAAATTACTGAGCTGTCTTTCCAAAGCGTCCCAACTACAGACATCTGAGCAGCTGCTTGTTTTGTTCTTATGTTGTCACTGTACCTTTTCTGAATAATTATGGTTTTATTTAGGTGCCTATTCATTTGCAGTTTTAAGAAGCTGATGTATTCTTAAGCCGCTCCTTGAAGGAAGCATAGATCCAGTGATTTGTCCATGTGTCAAGACAGCTTATCACGAGTGCCACTTTTTAGGAATGTTTCCCAAAGGACACATCAGTGAACAGAATGAACCCGATGCTTCAGATCCACATCCTCTCTTACCCAAGACGCAAGAGCTGCAAAATAAAATATCACGGAGACGAAATGTGGGACAAAACCTGTGCAAAATACGTCCCAAGTCCCCTGCGGATGTGGACGATAATCCTTCTCATAATATATCATCAGTCAACTCAACCAACAAAGCTGACAAAGTCACAGCTGGGGAAGACAGAAGTCCTCAGTGCCAGGATAGGAGTGTAATTGGGCAGAATGCCATGTCTTGCACCAAAGATGATGCAGAGGAGGAGAAGGAGGATGAAGAGCAAGGCTCTAGTAACTTAGTAGAACATATCCTGAAAGAGTTAAAGGGTATTAACAAAATCCAAGAAGAAATCTCTGACCTAAGGCAGTATCTAACATCAGTCCGAGGCTCAGTTGATGAAGTATCTTGCTGTGTTGATGCAGTGCTCAGTGAAATAGGTGAGCTTTATGGTGGAGCTTCAGCTGCACCTCACCCTAGCCCCGTTTCTCAAACACCACACATTAGACGAGGAAGCTTGGGTAGACAGAATGCCATTACATGTCTTCATGGAAAAGTTATCAGTCCATTGTTGGATTGCAGCAAATATGGAACAGATTCACAATTTATATCATCTACTAAATCAACCAAACATTGGCAAGGGGATGAAGCCACTCTCAGATCCGTCCATCAAATAACAGACAACAACATGTCCGAGCTGAATTCAAACATGGACATGTTAAGCCCAACAAAGCCTGATCTCTGCTACCTGGAGCTTCATTGTGGCCAGACTTACCAAAGCACTAGCTCTTTATCTTCATGCCATAGTTCTAATTATCCTGAAGCAGGCTTTCTTTCTGGTGACACAGAGTGTGACACGTGGCCTTCTGTTGGTACACTACACAGTACTGGCAGAGACAGAAGTTGGAGTGAAGAGGACATTTCCTCTTGTGCAAATAGTAGAGAAGAGCTGCAGAATGATCAAGATGTTTGGAAGAGGTGCATCACTGAGGGGACACAAAGTAGCTCAGCAGGTCATTCCTCACACACCAGTTCTGAGCACCTCTCACTGTTATTTGGACACCAGTACAATTCCCCGTTAAATCCTTCCAGTAAGGTAAACTGGCGACGTCTCACACATGAAGCTGACAAAGAAAACTTGGAATGTGATTGTGTTGCAAATCGTCCATTTTCACATAGCTCTGGTTACCACACAATGGGTCCATGTGTAAATGACCTTGGCAGTGGGCCCTCTCGGAGTCTGAGCTGTTCCACTGTGCTGTTGACAGACTGTGATGATGTATACCTGGAGCCGCATTCAACTGGTGATGAATACCCATCATCTGGGGACACTCTTGATCTTGGGTCCGCTGACAGTTTGGACAGGGAGTGGACAGACCACAGCATTTCCAGAGACAATGTAGAGGAATCATTTTCATCTGAGTCTTCTGAAATAGATTTTGAGAGCATATCCAAAAACCCCAATGAAGACTTTAATGCATTGACTTTTAACCAGGTTGGGGTTTTGAGAAAGTTGGGAATACCCAACCCAGAAGAAGTGAAAAATGATGCTGAAAAAGACGGTTCTTCGTTCCCAGTCATGGAAGCTAGTGAATCTAAGGATAACCAGACCGGTGCTCAGTTTACAGAACGGGATGTTGTTTTCAAAGAGAATCTTATTCAATTTGCCTCGCCAAAGGAGAGCAGTGAAACGTGTAAAATAAATGAGAATTTGTCACTCTCCCTGCACTCATCCCCCTTCAAACCAACCCATTCTCCCAGCACCCCAGCTGAGATTCAGACAACAGAGAATTCACAAACGCATAAAGAATTGGCAACTGATAGAGAACAGTCCATCCTTGTCTTAACACCAGACCACATCCCATCAATCCAGACTGAATGTTCTCTGGGCCCAGTGCTCAGCACAGATGAGCCCAGGTTGAGTCCAATCAATGAAAATGATCTTCTTGCTGAGGAAAATCAAAGAAAGCCAACTGATGCTAGTCACAAGGAACGGATAGCTAACTTTCAGCGCATTCTGAGGGAAAAGAGGCAAACTCAACAAAGACTGTCCAGATCTACTCAAGGGTCCCAGGGGTCTCGTGGGTCTCAAGTATCACAGGCATCCCAATTTCAAGAAGAATTTATTCCAGGTATTTTGACATTCTTTTTTTTTTTTTAATTATAATCTGGATCTCAAAATACAGCGAAACATTTTTTGAGTGGTCTATAATGTCCTAATTTAATTTAATACATAATGATCAACTGAGATGGTGAACTAGTGAAATTGTGATCTCCTAATTTTTTGTGTGTTTGTAAATAAAAGTATTTTAACTACAATAAGTACTTATTTGTATACATAAACACACATTTTAGTTCATCTTATTTGTTCTTTTATTTCTTCCAGAGTATGGAGGAGAAGATAATCAGGTTATTCATCTAATTTTAGCTATATGTACATTTGGCATTTTTGAGTTTTATTTTATTTTTTAATTCATTTTAAAACATTAAATTATGGGACGTGTTTTTTTTTTTATTGCATTGTTTATTTTTAAATAAAAATATTTGTTTTTTAAGTACATATAAAACATTTTGATAAATATGCACTGTATCAGTTATAAATCACTTTAGATATTCTGCACAAACGTTTGCCGTCAGTTTGTAATAACATAGTTTAATATGATAAAAACTCATCTAGTTAAAGTTTAGACCATTCTAGTCACTAAATTCTCAAATGGGAGCACCATTATAAATGATTGGATATGCACATACCAGTAGAATTGTTGTTGTTGTCCTTACAAAGATTGGACTTGGTTTGTTTCTTCTAAACTAAAATAAAAAGTTCTAAATCTGTCAAATTTAAACTTCCTGTAAAGGTTCTATTATAAGCTCCATGCCTTTTACTTGATCTGCCATTTTGTTTTATTTATTGTGAAATGTTGTTGATTTAAATATTTTTTTTTGTTTGTTTTATATGTTTGTTAGCATTTGACACCATCACATTTTTTTTTATTTGAATGCATGTTCTGTGACATCAGAGAGATAAAACTCAACCAGGGTTCACCCTCTTGCTTTTTTCAAACTATGTATTTTTTTTAAGATCTCTAATGTGTAATAAATACAATGTTATAGGTCCGAGATGTGGAACCAAATACTCGCCAGGCCTGGGACAAACCGGGGTAAGTTCAGCCACGTTGTATTTGAATTTTTTTTTATATATTGTGTATCTATTGTGGCTTTCGCATTACTGAATGCAAAGTATTCAAAAACAAGTTCCAGTGGAACTTTACTGCTGAAAATTATTTTATTGTCTCGGACCTTTTACATTAATTTCTACTTATTTTACTGCTTAGTAGTGGATCTGGTCTGTATGGAATCGACAGCATGCCAGACCTGCGTAAAAAGAAGCCCATCCCCTTGGTCAGCGATGTGGTCAGTACCAGTCAGTCATTCTTTCCCCAGACATTCCGCATATTGTTTGTCATCTTGTGCGTTTTGTTCCATCTTTTGTGAGCATCTCTTTCTATTTGTTAAACCACCACAGAAGTTACAGTTGTGCTTTTGACGTAAGAATTTGGGATGAGCTTGTCATCAGACAGATATTGAATCAGAATGCTAATTTCTCTCTCCCTCCTCTCCTAAACCTGAAACTATTTCCCACAACTCTTGAATGCATTCACTCTTCTTGGTCAGGCTATGGTAAGTTATAGAACACAGTTGCCACTCCCCTTTTCCCTCTGAGGTGCAAAATATCAAGTAGGATAACTTAAACAGTATTTGCTGCAAGTATGTCTGCAGCATGCCAATCTATTTGAATGCACAAGTCAAATACAAAAAAAAACAAAAAAAAACATGCATGCATTGTTTTGGTTATGGGCATTCTTTCTTCCTACTTGATATAACTTTAGAAAATTTAATCAACTTGTTTTATTTTTTAGCTTTATGTTTTTCCTCACTTTAAAGCCATCAAAAATGCTACTATTTCTTAATCATGGGTAAAACACTAACAATACCTTATTTCTTTATGGCCTATATTGGTCTAATCTTTTCTATTAGTTGTTTGCTAATCATTAGCCTCCTAAAACTAACCATACTCACTTGGGTTTTCAGATCATCTTCAAGTCCACAAACAGGACAAACAAACTATGCTAACTCTACTGACCACCCTTTTTTAAAACTATTTTCACCATCTACTGTTGTAGCAATAATATGGTGGTGCTCTTGGTTTTGGGTAGGCTATATATTTGTATACTGAATGCAAATTTAGGCAAATTCTCCTTGTCGTTTCCTGCTCAGTCCCTTGTCCAAGCCAGAAAGGCAGGGATCGCCTCTGCTATGGCCGCTCGGTCCTCATTCAAGGATGAGGAGCTGGTAAGCCAAACTTTAAAAGTATTAAACATTTATATAATACTTTTGAGTTCTCTGTAAATGAACCTGTTCTATAAACATTTGTTTTTACGTTCTCTGCTTTTTTGTTTCTTTAACTGAATTATCAACGCCCTTCGCTTGGAAACTTTTGTTTTTTCCTTGTGTAGAAAAATCATGTGTATAAGAAGACCCTGCAGGCTCTCATCTACCCCATATCCTGCACTACGCCGCATAACTTTGAGGTGTGGACAGCCACCACACCGACATACTGCTATGAGTGTGAAGGACTGCTATGGGGGATTGCTCGCCAAGGCATGCGTTGTTCCGAGTGCGGCGTCAAGTGCCATGAAAAGTGCCAAGAGCTACTAAATGCTGACTGTTTACAGCGTGAGTACAGTTCCTAAAATGACGTGAAGGTGACAAAAGAAACATGAAAAGTTGGCTTACAAATTTTCTTTGAAAAGATTTTTCCCAAACTCTTAAAAACAAGAAGTTTAAATATTTTGTGTCAACTTATGTGGCAAAAAAAGTATATTTTCAGTCTAATATCTTTGGTCTCTGTTTACTTTGGTACGTGTTTAGGAGCTGCAGAAAAAAGCTCTAAGCATGGAGCTGAAGACCGCACTCAAAATATCATCATGGCCATGAAGGACAGGATGAAAATCAGGGAAAGGAACAAACCAGAGATATTTGAGCTGATCAGAGAAGTGTTCAGCGTCAGTAAAGCCATTCACGCACAACAGATGAAGACTATCAAACAAAGTGTGCTGGATGGTACCTCCAAATGGTCAGCAAAGATAACCATCACAGGTATTCTGCTGATCCAAAGATCAAAAATAAAATTGTAATGCCACTCCTTGTTATTAAATGATCAGCTCAGCTTAAAATTGTTGCTTAAATTCATGGTTGTCCCTTATGTATTTCTTTATTGCCATTTTAGTTGTTTGTGCACAAGGACTTCAGGCAAAAGACAAGACCGGATCCAGTGATCCATATGTGACTGTTCAGGTTGGCAAAACTAAGAAGAGAACCAAGACCATTTATGGTAACCTCAACCCAGTTTGGGAGGAAAAGTTCCACTTGTGAGTCATATATATTTTTGTTTTAATTAGTTTTTTTTTTAAGTAATTCTATTTTTTTTAATGTAAATTGTATCTTTTTTTTTTTTTTACACCTTTTTTTTTTTTTTTTTTGTTAGCGAGTGCCACAATTCTTCAGACCGAATCAAAGTGCGTGTTTGGGATGAAGATGATGACATCAAGTCCAGAGTAAAACAGCGACTAAAGAGGGAGTCCGATGATTTCTTGGGTCAAAGTATCATTGAAGTTCGAACGCTGAGTGGAGAAATGGACGTCTGGTACAACCTGGGTCAGTGTGACTTGTTTTCTTTGTATTGTGATTAGAGAGCAAGCAAGTTTATGGCCATGTGACAATTATGTACAATAAAATTGCAACAACAATAAATCTTCAGTACATTCATCAGCTTTAATTTTAAATGAACATGATGTCGTATGTATGAAAAAAAGATGAAATTGTTTAATTTTCTTGCTTAGAGATGCTGTTCAATTAACAATCATGCATCTGCTGTACAACAAAAACTGTAATCGTATTGAGTAGGAGCGAATTCCTTGGATGGAAAATTGCTGTGTCATTGTTAGACCTGTTTTCACTGGAATGCAAAGCATCATCGTTGAAAACCTGAGCTCCCACTATCAACAATTCCAGTTCAGTTCGGTTCATTTATATAAGGTCAAATTCACATCTAACATCTCAGGACACTGATCAAATCACCAGATTGTGTTGAATCTTTACTTCATCGCAATCTCCCATTCTGAGCAAGCGCATTGATGACAGTGGAAAGGAACAACAGGAAGAAACCTCCAGCAGAACTGGGATCAGGATGGGTAGCATTCTGCCTCAACCAGCTGGAGATAGAGAGGATAAAAACCAGTATACAATATAACAAGAATATACATTTTAATGTTTAAATGCTGTTGAAGATCTTGCTTCAAGATCTGATACATAAAGATGGAGTCTCTTGTATGATTTACTGTTTTAATGCCTCTTCCTAACCTGCAAGCACATCCTTGGCAACAACCAATGGATGTCATTAGCTTGTATTATTTCACATCTATTAATATTATTATATATATTTTTTGTGTCCAATATTTATTTTATTCTCATCATTGAGGTTGTCGTTAAATCTCAATCTTTTTTTTTCTATAGACTTTTTTCATAAAAAATATAACTTCCTTGAGGCTTGTATTGCTTCGAATGATAATAGTCTTTCTTTTACTATTGTACTTTAAAAATTGTAAATGACCCCGTCATGTCAATAGTAAAGAGCTGGGTTGTCTTTTACATAATTATTTCTTGTAAAATGTGTGTGTGTGTGTCTGTGGCGCTACCATTTAAAAATAAATGCATCAATTAGAGTTTATTGACCAGTTCTGCAAAATGCACAGTCCGATCAAAGTATATTATTTTATCCCCATTTCCAGGCACTTTCCTTGCTTATGCTACTTTGTTTTCTTAATCCTGATGTGAAATTATCAAGTGGCAGCACTTCAGTCGGAAATTGACAGTTTGGCTGACATACAAATTACACTTAATGATGTCCCTGTCAGGGTTAATAGTAGGGGTGAGCCACCAAGCCCTCCACTTCCAGAGAAGCTCCAGTGGAAATGTCTTTGGTAGTCTGGCACAGATCAACACAGCCCACTGCCATTGTCTCGCTTACGATCAGCTGGAGGACTTCTATTAACACAGCCGGTTCAGCACTGCCATCAGGCTGTAGAAACAAGCCCCCAACAATAGAACTGCCATGTTAAGAACCTATAATTAGTGTTGTGCTAACAGATTTGGTTTAATGTGCGTCCTTGAATTTGGATTTGAGTTATGAATCGAGAAGGTGCAAGTGTTACTGCAGGGTCTGATTGACAGCGTTTGTGTCTAATAACAGAAAAGCGGACGGACAAGTCAGCCGTGTCGGGTGCCATTCGCCTCCAGATCAATGTTGAGATCAAAGGAGAGGAGAAGGTGGCAGCGTATCATGTGCAATACACTTGTCTGCACGAGGTAGGTCGAGCATGAAATGCAACATCTTGCATGTATTTCTGATCTATAAAAGCAGCTTTGCTGCAGCAGCAGTTCATTTAAATTAGAATCCATATGTCCATTGCAGAACCTCTTCCACTATTCAACCGATGTGCTTGGTCAAGGTGTGGTAAAGATCCCAGAGGCTCGTGGAGACGATTCTTGGAAGGTCTACTATGAAGATGTGGCACAGGACATAGTTGATGAGTTTGCCATGCGTTATGGGATTGAATCCATTTACCAGGCCATGACGTAAGTCTTGCATATTATGGAAAACGTAACTGTCTCCCCATCAGTTCCTGGCGCCTCCTGATTAACTTGTCATGCGCTGTTGGCTTTAGAATGAATGTAGGTTCATTTTAAAAGGGCTGTACTGTATTTATCTATATGAAGTCATGCTCAGGTCCATTTCGTAGAAACATCATTCACAATAAGCACACTTCAGTGGGCTATCATTTACCATAATTTACCATGTAGATGAAAGGTAAATGAAACGACTATTTCTTGTATGAATAATTGTACTGAAATGGGATGGTTCAAAGGGTACTTACTGGTACACTCTGAAGAATCGCTTAAAATATATATTCAAGTGTGAGCAGATAAAAGATATGCAAGAGGAAGCATGCTGGCAATGTCTTTACCAAGCTCTGATTGTGCCTTTCTTTCCAGGCACTTTGCCTGCTTGTCAACTAAGTACATGTGTCCTGGAGTTCCTGCAGTGATGAGCAGCCTGCTGGCTAATATTAATGCCTTCTACGCTCACACAACTGCATCCACCAATGTGTCCGCCTCTGACCGTTTTGCTGCTTCTAATTTTGGGGTTTGTACAGCTGTAGCACACATGAAAAGCAACACATTCATTTTTTTTTTATCTCCGCCGTTGTCCGATCATTGTACTTCTGTAAGATGATGCATAGTTTCACTTTATTTGTTTGTCGTTTTTCTCGTATACAGAAAGAACGCTTTGTTAAGCTTTTAGACCAGCTACACAACTCCTTACGCATCGACCTTTCTACATACAGGGTAAGATTATGGTTACAACTGATACTGTACTGCCACTTTGTCAATTTTATCCTGTTGTTTCATAAAATATAAAATGTCCAACTTTAGTTACGTAAGCATTATAATTGGAATAAACGTGTTTTTTTTTTTCTTGTCTGTAGAACCACTTTCCTGCCAGCAACAAAGATCGTCTGCAAGATTTGAAGTCTACGGTGGACCTTCTAACCAGCATCACCTTTTTTAGGATGAAGGTTCTTTAATTGTCTTTATTAAATTATTTTGTGGTGGCATTTTCATACTTGTGTGTTTTAAACAATAAGTGCTTTTGATGTGATGGTGCAGTTTAATGTTCAAGCCAATAAATCAAGACTGTTTGGTTGTGTTGTAACTCTATTTGACACTTGATGAATAAAACTGTTAAATTGTCACTTAAGTTTTTGTTAAAGTTGCTATCCACGTTTGATGTTCAGGTCCAGGAGTTACAGTCCCCACCCAGAGCCAGTCAGGTTGTGAGGGACTGTGTCAAGGCCTGTTTCAACTCTACATATGACTACATCTTCAATAACTGTCATGAGCTGTACAGCAGACAGTACCACCCTGCAGAAACGGTGTGTTAAACGCAACTGATAGTTATTTCCGAAACTTAATTAGGTTCAGAGTTGCCTCTGCAATATTTTATTTCTCCAATCCAGAACAAGGAGGAGTTGCCTTTGGAGGAGCAGGGTCCGAGCATCAAGAACTTGGACTTTTGGCCCAAGCTCATCATGCTGATTGTCTCCATCATAGAAGAAGACAGGAACTCCTACACACCTGTGCTCAATCAGTCAGTCAATCCACTTTCGATATTTATTTATTTGTCAGTTGTACGTTCATTTCAAAATGTGCTTTATAAAGCTTCTTTTCAGATTTTCCTTAACTAATCTTTAAATCATGATGCAGGAGTTATTTGTCTTTTCTCACCCAGGTTTCCTCAGGAGCTTAATGTGGGAAAGCTGTCAGCTGAAGTCATGTGGACGTTGTTTGCTCAAGACATGAAGTACGCTTTGGAAGGTAAGTCTTAGAAAATGCACACTAGTATCTGTTCATTTATCACCCGATGGTTGCTTTGTTTGCAGAATTGTGTTCATTCAAAATAAATTGCATGGCAGCTTTAATGTATTCCAAGAGTAACATCACTGCTGAAGTTTATTGGTTTGTAAGGGATATTATAATTAAAACATCACAAAATAAAGGATTTCCTGTGTTACATCTTTAAAAAAACATACAAGTTTACCGACCGATGTCTTGGAATTTAGATTAAACTTGTTTTTTTTATAGTAAAGATGTGTGCATTATTTCCCTAATGCTTAATTCAGTTTAGTTCATAAGTTTCATAGATGGCTCAATTTCACCTCCAGAGCACGAGAAGCATCGGCTGTGTAAGAGCACAGACTACATGAACCTCCACTTCAAAGTCAAGTGGCTCTGCAATGAGTATGTTAAGGAGCTGCCAAACTTTAAGGGCGTCATTCCCGACTACCCATCGTAAGTGCACGTGACAAAGAAATAGAGGTTATTTGATGGGGAAACTCGTTGCTAAACTCAAAGCCTTTTTTTTTTCTTCTTGTAGATGGTTTGTGCAGTTTGTTTTGCAGTGGTTGGATGAAAATGAGGATGTATCAATGGAATTTATGCATGGAGCCCTGGAGAGAGACAAAAAAGATGGAGTAAGCCTCTATCATTGCTAGTGATCTGTTTTTTAAGTGGGACTCATGTTTTCAGGCGTAAACACATTCTTATCATGAGCAAGTCGTTTCATAGCTTTTTTTTTTTTTTAATCTAATATCTCACTGCTATTATTCCCCAATAAATTAGTATTATCAACAGCTATATATTGTTTTTACACCCATCTTAGTTCCAGCAGACGTCTGAGCACGCCCTGTTCTCCTGCTCTGTGGTGGACATCTTCACCCAGCTCAACCAGAGCTTTGAGATCATCAAGAAATTGGAATGCCCTGACCCCAGTGTCATGGCTCAGTACAGCCGTCGCTTCTCCAAGGTAAACGTCTGCACAGGACCGCAACGCCTAAACCCAAACCAGCTCTAAGTGCAACAGATAGTTGAATGGAATGACAGCCCGGGCATCTTTGGCTTGGAGCTGAAATCTTTTAGAGATGTGTGAATCGTGGTTTTAAGTTTTTTTTTTTTTTTTTTTATCTTTGTAAATACAAATGATTTGACTAATAATACTTGAGAAGGTCTTTAAATTCTAAATAAATACAGTAGCCCCTCGTTTATCCCAGGGGATCCATATCCTGAAGCCCTGCGATAAGTGAAAAACTGTGAATATTAGTACAAGTACCTGTAGTAGTTGAGCATGGACTGTGTTGTTGGTAGTACAAGTAGTAAATACAGTAGTCACACTCTTGCAATATTCTAAACAATGTTTCTAAACTCTAAACGCTCTAAGAGCACAGGTTGTCATGATTTAAGCTCTCTGCCTCTGGCTGCACTCTCGGCCACGCCCACTTCTCCACATCTCCGTGCAGAGCAGATATTTTATTTTATTTTTTTTCATTTAGCCTTTATTTATCCAGGTTAGTCTCATTGAGCCACGAGAACTCATTTTCAAGAGAGACCTGTTTAGGGAGCACATGGTGGGGTTAAGGGCCTTGCTCATGGGCCCAGAGTGGGGCGAATGAGGGTGGGGGCAAGTGTGGGTGTTTCACCTACCCCACCCACAATTTTTGATGTTGTCGGGGCCGGGGCGTGAACCGGCGATCTTCGGATCACAAGCCCACCTCTCTAACCTCTGCGCCACCACTCCGAGATATCCGTTGATCAACTGCAGGAGGAAGCTTCTCCCACAGTTGTGGGCTGCACACAGTTGCAAAATCATTTAAAATAATTTATTTTAAATAAAACATGCATACCGATCGTGCGGCTCATCCATCAGTCACCCATTTGTGTGTCATGAATCTTACGTTGAAAAACAGCAATAGAGCGAGTCCGCAAAAACTGAACCGCGAAGTAGCGAGGGACTACTGGACTTTGTTTTTATTTGGGACTCCCAACACGTGAAAATTACCTAACAGCTCTACGATAAAAAATTGAAGCACATATAAATGTCATGCAAAACTGAATTAATAATAAATATTTTTGCTCGTTTTTTTTTTTTTTTTTTTTTAACCACAATGTAAATCCTACCATAAACATTGAGCAGTTTCTATAAAAAGAGATGATGGCTTGTTAACGTTGTTTCTTTTTTTTAATTTTTTCCTTTTTAATGCAGACAATTGCCAAAGTTCTTCTGCAGTACAGTGCCATTCTGACCAAGAGCTTTCCATCTTACATCGATAAGGAAAAAATTGTAAGTTCTTACCATTTTTATTATGTTCTTTTTACTCACAGCAGAATATCTAAAAGTCAGTCCTGCTGCCAGTCTTGTTGCTGCTAAGCCTATAGTAAAATATTTTAAATAAAAGTCTTATATGGGGTGAATTGTCACTCATTTAAAATATGTATTTTATTACTTAGATTGCTACTACTTACATGTTTAAAAGACTGAAACGGCTCTGCTGTGTATGCGTGCTCACTAGTGATCCTGTGCTCTCTTGTAGCCCTGCGTCCTGATGAACAACGTGCAGCAGCTGAGAATCCAACTGGAAAAAATGTTTGAGTCCATGGGCGCCAAGCAGGTGAGTGAAGACACAAAACGTTGACAATGTGCAAATGGAGAGCAAAGTGCAAGGAAACATACTGGGAAACAGACGGGATCCACGTCAAACATTTGGTATAAACTTCTGAGGTGTTTGTGTTTGTGTCAGACTGCTACAGAGGAAGCATGGGTATGTACCGTACTGCTGGGTTAGGTTAGTCAAAGTAGGTGGTTAATGCTGGATTAGTTCATGTCTTGAATGGCTCAAACTTGTTCTATTACTTTCATTTCTATCTTGGTCAGTGTTATGAATCCAGATATAGTATTTGCTTAGTAATAAGCTAAACACTGGAGAATACCAGCTTTCTTCATTCAACTTTATTTATACAGGTTAATCCCGTTAATCCCAATTTAGATGCTCCATGTCTGCATTTTTGCTTCATATTAGAAGTAGCTTCTTTATCTGAGAGTCTAGTTGTTTACATGTAATGTAATATACTTACAGTAGACGTAGTGATATGTTAGTTTAGTGTTGGATTGACGTTTGGACTATAACTATCAGATGCGGTAGTTTAAGTTTCAACCAGTGTGTTTACTTCATGATTAAAGCTAAATGAAATCACAGAGGAAGAGGAGGAAGAGGCAATGGAGGAGGTATGCTTTTTCATGGCCTGTAAAAAAACCAAAGTATGTCCACATGAAGTACATATTTCTGTTTAATCAGTTTAAATGTGTAGAGTCAACCTCTGTATTGATTATTTATTTTTGCCTCTGGCTGAGACAGCAGGTTGCAACAGAGGATGAAAAAGCAAAGGTTTTGGTGGGTACTGTCAGTAGTAGTGGTTTAGTAGTTATTAGAATTACTCTTAGCGTCTGGTATTAAAGGTACCGCAGTGTTTTTGTAGTATGAGCAGTACTTTAATTTTCATTGGAACTTAAATAGTGGAGAAAACCCAGTGTGTTGCTGCTGAACCTTCATTGGTGTCCTTATGCTGAAGCAATTTGCTATTAAAAATACAACACAACTTATCTAAAAAAATATGAAAAAAAAAGCATTATATACTGTAGTTTTGTCCTATGACCTCAAACAAAAGTTTGATCTTTAGTTTAATCATTCAACAGGTTAATCCCATCGAGCCTCGTGGGACTCATTTACAAGAGACCTGAAATGTAAATGTTCTTCTTGTGAAATTAAAATGACTCCAAAAAAGACAATCCCTTCTGTTAAACATTGAGAATATTGTACTATGAAACAGTTGCTTCTTTAAAAAATGGCAACACTTCTCATGTATAAAACATGTAATACTACTTAATTGCTGCACCTAGGTGAAATGACATACACCAGTCTGTCCCAGCATTCTGACTCATGACAGTTTATACCAGTTATTTTAGGATGCAACGTTGTGCTGGTAAAATCTGCATTTTGTGACTCATGACTCTTACTTTGACACGACTCTCAACAAGCAGACTCTTGGCTAAGACACCGTCACATGGTTCTCAGTCTATGCCCTAATTGGTGAGGTGTTCTGGTAGCATACAGTATATGGGAACTGCTCAAGGTTAAACAAGTGGTCATAATGTTATGGGTTACTAAGTGTTAGAACGTTGAGGAAAACTGTAATGAATGAAGCTACACAAAGAAGACTATTTTTTAAACAACACAATAACTGACTAAAAATTAATTTTCCTGTTAATGGTTGATTTTCTCATTTTATCTTTGAGATGTGGTCGTGATAATGATACAAGTGATGGTTTATTGCTTCTGAACTATTTGAGTGTGTGTGGTACTTTTATCAAAACGCATCACGAGGTGAAAGATAATAGAAATTTAAACACAAAAGTTTGACTTTTTATATTGGTCTCAGACTGTAAAATAAATCATAAAATACATGTTTGAAGTGGTTTAGGGATGGCATGGTGGGTCAGTTGGGATGGATGGATGGATGGATGGATGGATGGATGGATGGATGGATGGATGGATGGATGGATGGATGGATGGATGGATGGATGGATGGATG
>NC_056515.1:35659280-35669426 GCF_014905685.2 Nematolebias whitei | reverse complement strand
GGATGGATGGATGGATGGATGGATGGATGGATGGATGGATGGATGGATGGATGGATGGATGAAGTAGTTTACTTATAAACCTATTATTTGTGAAAAACCGTATATCTTGAAACCCAAAGCAAAATTGGCTAGCGGGTTTAGCTACTGTCTCATGCTACACGTAATTCTGTCTTTGAATCGCTCGTTTTCACAAAATAAGTCCTATTTAGATCATTGCCAAGTTTTAACAAAGTATGTACTAGTTAGCGTATGTATTTTTCTGTGCTGGACATTCTAAAGTCTAATTAAATGCCGAGTGAAGACGGATGTTGTTTTCTTCTCTCCTTCTAGCTCAGGAACAGTATGCTAGAGTGGCAGGCAAGTTTACTCTATATGCAAACATGCTTTAAGATGCATGACTGCATATACGCCAATGTTCATCACATTTTTCTTAATAAACGTCTACGTTATGTAGATGGCAAAAAAAATGAGATGTGAAAACTTTTGTCGTCTCTACTGAAATTCCTAGTTGGAAGAAAATGAGGAAGAGGAGGAAGTGGGTGTGGAAGGGGAGGAGATAGAGGCTGAGGTTTGTTGCAGTTTGAACTGGTTCTTAGCTTCACTCATCTTCAAAGTCAGAATCATTCCCCGTTTGCCCTTTTCCTGACACAGTTATAGTTTTTCCTACTAAAATCCCGTGTGATAGTTTGTCTTGAGGTTTTTTTGCCATCTGTGTGGATTTCTACCTATCTTTACAGCATTTAATCTAACCTTCCTCAGTACTACTCTTTCATGTTTCCTTTAATACCCATCTAGATATTGTGTGTACATGTTTTTTTTTCTTACTATGTAAATATTATTTGGTTACAATAGGATGACATGGTCAAGGTGGGTGCCAGTGTTATACTTTTTTGTGTGTGTGTGTGCTCATATTAAAGTTTCAAACAGTAAAGCTTAACATTCGATTTTTATTTGATCAGGTTTCTCCACTGTTAATCACAACAAACTTTTTAGATTATTTTACTTTTACAAATGTATTCCTAGATAAATCATTTTCATTACGTGCCAACAAATGCTGCTACGTCCCTAAATAATACATTTAAAGTCCGCATGTCCCGATATATGCTCAATAATCCAGGTAGATACATCTAACGAGGTTAAATCAGGATTCATTGTTGAAACATGTCGTCTTTTATCCAAAAGACTTCTATAGTCTGAGGAGTTGCAAGCAAGCTCGGTCTTATAAGCAACACCTGTATATAGCGGATAAGTCATCTTTGTGAAGAGAACTCGTCCATCATTAAACAGAGGCAAAGGCCTCCGTGTCCAACTGTCCTCCTCTTACAATGCTCTTATTATCACTCAGCCCTCTGTAAATAGCAAGCGGCCATCACGGCGCGAATGCTCAGCCTGATGGTCTTTCTTCAAAACTAGTTCTGACTGTCATCAGAAAACTGGTTGATCCACTGTGAGAAGGTGCTGCTTGTAAGACTGAGTTTGTTGCAGCTCCTGTGACTGAAGAAGTCCTTTGGATAAAACAATTCAACAATCAAGAACCTGTCCAGAGGACCTGACTCAGCCTTGTTAAAGTCCAAATGCAAACTTTAATCAAGGTGTTTTTGTTACCCTCTACCTCTCTGTGCTGCCTTAGAGAGAAATTGCATTTGAAGATCAAAAGGTGAGTATAGGTGCACTGACCATGCATCTCAATGCAAAATAAATACGAGGAAAACATGTAAAGCACATTTCATACCTAACGGCATCATCCATTAATCACTGCTTTGTTGTACCCTCAAGCCTTCCTTTTGTGCTTAGCTGAAACCTCGTTTTCCCCTTCACTAATGGTTTTATGTAGTTCTGACAGCCCACGAATCAAAACCCCATTAGATCATGAAATGAATGAGCCACACCAAGACTTTTTCCATATGGGCCAGTCCCCTCCTCCCCAGGCCATGCTTGTTTAGATGATGCCTGAGCTACAGGAGCCGATTCGTAATCTTTCCTACTTGTCCCCTCACTGTATGCTTCAACAACATTCATCTTTTACAAACAAAACTGCTTTAATACATACAAGAGTAAAAATGTTGTTTAACGTTCAGCCCTTTGCTTTAACTTGTAGGATGGTATGCTTTATTTTATAAAACTTGATGTGACTCATAGAATCTTAATTATTATTGATCGCTTCCACATTTTGTTTTGGAGTGATGCTTTCATAAATTTAAAAGTAATTCGGGATTAGGCCTGTCACGACAACACATTTTGCTGGGCGATTTCTCAGAAATTATTGCGATAAACAACAATATTGTTTGAAATTTGACAATAATTAGTAATTATTGTTTGAGCTCTTTAGCATAGCATTTTTCACACAAAGCTTTTAATTTAAAAAAATCAGTAAACAAGTTCTCAGCTTCTTTTTGCAGAGAAAAACAACTTTTTACACGAAGGCACAGGTTTCAATTGTGAATTTTGGAGATTCAACAAGACGGAGGTTTTTTTTTTCCCCGAGGTCAGCCTGTTAGCTTAGCTTCTCAGCGTTAGCTGCTGTTAACGATCCAAAACACGATTTTGGATTGTTCAAATAGAAAGAGAAGAGGTCAGTGAAGAGCACCGGAGTTGAGCTTTTTGTCATCCAATGTTTTCTGTAGAAAGAGGGAGGCAAAGAAACGATAAAGCTGATAAAGTAAAATGTGGTCGTTAATTTTCATTTATCATGCAATTAATTGATTTATTGTTTATCACGACAGGCCTATTTGGGGTACTTATGGACAAACTCAAAGTTTGTCAAACACTTTGACTCACCTTTTAGCAAAAATAAAGTGATCATACAGTGTATGCAGTATAATTCCTTTTTCTATTTGCACTTTTTTTTTTTTCTACAGATGGACACGGAGGCCAGCGACCTTCTGAACGACCTGCAGGTGAGACTGAACAACGTGCTGGATGACCTCAGCAGTACGTTTGGAAACAGGTACACTAATATTACACTTGCAAATAATTATTATTTTTTTTGTAACCACTCATGTTTGTTCAGACTGACTTTCATTTTGTATTTTTTGCAGCTTCCAGAGCCGCATCAATGATTGTATGCGCCAGATGTCGTCCTTGTTGTACCAGATCAAAGGGCCGCTCAATGAGAACACTAAAAACCAGGTGGATGCAGACTCTGACAACATGCTTCGTCCGCTAATGGACTTCCTGGATGGAAAGTGAGTGATTCTATTAGGATTAGGACCTCTCTTTGCTCATTTATCCTGTGGACTGCTTGTGTTCTTGTCTTTTTTTTTTTTGCAGACTGACGTTGTTTGCTGCTGTGTGCGAGAAAACCGTATTGAAGCGTGTGCTGAAGGAGCTGTGGAGGATCGTAATGAGCAGCCTGGAAAAAAACATCGTCTTGCCGCAGGGCCATGACACTTTTGTAAGTCTGCCATTTGGTTTTATTCACAACTCATTTGACTTTTTTTATTGAAACAAAAGAGCAGGACAGTAGCTACTGAGCCACTCGTTTGTTTTTTTCTTTTGTCTTCATTAATTAATTATTATTTTTTTTAGGGAACTAACATTCTGTCAGCTGCAAAAGAACTTGGGCAGTTCTCAAAACTTAAGGTATTATAATCAGTCCATGTTTTTTTAATTATTATTATTATTAATTAGAAAGTGAAAATGACTTTGATTGAATTAGGTGGTGCTTTTCAGCAGGCACATTAAAATTATTATTATTATTATTGTTTTATCAGGATCACATGGCAGGCGAGGCTAAGAGCTTGACTCCCAGGCAGTGTGCTGTCATGGACGTAGCATTGGACACTATCAAGGTGAGTTCATATTCATACTGTAGGATTTTTGTTCTGAGACGCAGAATAAATGTGTAAAATAAGTTTAATCTGCGGTTCATCCTTATGTATAGAACACTGCAGAGCCAAGCTTTTATGTTTTGGCAAAAATATTACATGAAACGTTATGTTCAAATAAAGCAAATAAAGATGGATAAAGAACCCAATTAAACACTCTACATTAAAATGTTTCTTTTAACTATGAAGGAAAATAAGCCAGAACTTTATCAACTCATGACTAATACATTTAAATCGTTATGGGAATAATTTAATTTGATTATGAATTTTTTAAAATAAATCAATTTTCAATTACAATTATTTGTGAATGGAGGTCCTATTTTATTTACAAATAATCAACATTTATTGTGGTAATATATTATAAAAGGAACAAATGTGTGTTTCAGAATGGTAGTCTGAGTTTCACAAAACATTTCTTTTAACAGTTTTGGCTTGGTTGCCCTCAGACTGGTTCTGTACGTAACAAGTGACCTTCAGCCTATAACAATTGATTGTTATGCACTGATGATCTAATGTTTAGACTAATGGTTCCCTTTGAGCATGTGTAAAGCCAGTTTTGGGGAATTCCTCAGGAAGCTGGCTTGAAACGCATCAATAAGGTGCTATTTATATGACAGATTGTGTTGGCAGACCTCAAACTGACAGTCTTTCGGATGAAAGACGAAACAATTCCTTCAAGAAGAGTCTGTCCAGATGACACAATTTAACTTTTTTGTTATTAGTAGTGACAGTATGATGTTTGGGACCTACAGTGTTGCAAGGTGTCAATAAAGCTTAATAAAATTAATGGCATAAATAGAGTTGATTATACAGCAGTCCCTCATCCGTACCCTGAAGCCCCACAATAAGTGGGACACAAGTGCAGCAGGTGCTAAATAATTGATTTTAAATAAAAAAAATTCCATGCCGATTGTGCGGCTCATCCATCAGTCAGCGAATTGTCATATCCAATCTTGCTTTGTGAAAAACCGCAATAGAGCGAGTCCGTGAAAAACGAACCGTGAAGTAGCGAGGGACTATTGCATACCAGTAAGCTCTGAAGCCTTTTGTTTTATTTCCTTTTGTGTGTGTCTGTGTGTGTTTGTAGCAATACTTTCATGCTGGAGGCAACGGTTTGAAGAAGGCATTCCTGGAAAAGAGTCCGGAGCTTTCATCACTGCGCCATGCTCTTTCCCTCTACACTCAGACAACAGATACTCTCATAAAAACCTTTGTGACCACACAGCATGCACAAGGTAGTTGAAACTCTGTTTAAGGATACTTATGACAAGTAAAATATGAACTCTTTTCCCAGACTAGACCAGGAGATGGTACTTTTTGGTTAGCAAAGCGCTTTAAACCAAGACTTGGTTTTGCATCTGTCTCCTGTGTTGACATGTTCTTGCTGTCTTCTTTTTATCTCCTGTGCTGCCTCTGTGCCAGTGCACAATGGAAAGGGTATTAGAATTACTCCCAATGAAAAAATACAGCCCAGCAGGGGTAGGTCCTCTTGAAATCATCATCCAGCCCTCCTATTCTTCCCCACTCACTTTTCTTTTGTAGATTTAGTTGTGTTCTGAAACTAATGTGGGTAGGTCCATTATAACCTCATTTCTCCACTTGTATTTCCTTCTCATAAGTCTTCTTTATGAAGTAGAACTTGTGTTTCTGAGTGTGGGACCAATTGTAAGTTCACTGGTTGTGTCTGGGTATGTGTTAAACCAGGCTCCGGTGTGGATAAGCCAATTGGTGAGGTGTCTCTTCAGATTGAGCTGTACACTCACCCAAAGAGCGGAGAGCGGAAGGTTACAGTAAAAGGTGGGTTTGACATTTTTCTAAAATATTAATTCATTTGTAAGCGGTGTTGACTTGTATATATTCTTGATTTTTATATTTTATATTACAGTGATAGAAGCCAGTGATTTAAAATGGCAAACATCTGGCATGTTCAGACCCTTTGTGGAAATCACCATGATCGGGCCTCATCTCAGCGACAAGAAACGCAAATTTCAGACCAAATCTAAAAACAACAGCTGGTCTCCTAAGTTCAATGAAACGTTCCATTTGTAAGTAGAAAATCCTGCATTTGTAACTGTAAAATTCTGTTTGGCATCAGAGATTCGGACAAAAGCAATTGTTTGTTGGTAACAGAAATATTTGTTGATTTTTATTACTATTATTTGGAGAATATGGCCACTAATACTCAAGTTATATATAGAATTGGAAGCAAACTGGTAACATATTGGTTCTGGACTCTGATGCGGATGTATATCCGATTGGGCATTTATCTATCCATCAATCTAGACTCAGTTGTCTAATGTTGATACTGATCATATTTTAGCTGATGATGATCATTTTTCAATTTGAGATTATCTTCGTTTAAGATAACAGTGAGGTTTTTGACTCAGATATTCAATGGCATAAATGAGGGTGAGAAAATGCCTGAGGAATGGAGAAGAAGAACAAGGGTGATGCACAAAGTTGTAGCAACCACAGGGGAGTTAAGTTGATGAGTCACAAAATGAAGATCTGGGAGAGAGTTGTATCTGTGAGCAACCGTATGGTATAATGCCCAGAAAGAGCACCACAAATGTCATCTTTGCTTTGAGGATGCTGATGCAGAAGTACAGAGAGGGTCAGAAAGAACTCCATTTGTGGATTTAGAAAAAGCATATGACAGAGTGCCGAGGAAGGAGGTGTGGTATTGCACGACAACATCTGGAGTGGCAGAGAAGTATGTTAGACTGGTACAGTACATGTATGAGGACAGCAGGACAGTGGTGAGATGTGCTGTGGGGGTGAGAGTGCATCAAGGATCAGCTCTGAGCCCCTTCTTGTTTGCTCTGTTGATGGACCAACTAACAGATGAGGTCAGGCAGGAATCTCCATGGACATGTTTGCAGATGACATTGTGATCTGTGGTGAGAGCAGGGAACAGGTGGAAGGGAACTTGGAGAGGTGGAGGCATGCATTTGAAAGAAGAGAAATTAAAATCTGCTGTAGTTAGACAGAGTACATGTGTGTGAATGAGAGGGAGGCCGGTGGAACAGTGAGGCTACAAGGAGCAGAGGTCACAAAGGTGCAGGACTTCATGTACTTGGGGTCCACTGTCCAGGAAAATTGGGGAGTTTGGTAAAGAAGTGAAAAAGAGAGTCCAGGCAGGATGGAAAAAAGTTTCAGGAGGGATTTGCAACAGAAGGGTGGCAGCAAAGGTCAAAGGAAACATTTACGGTACGTGAGACCAGCTATGTTGTATGGTCTGGAGACAGTGCCACTGATAAAAAAAGGCGGGAGAAAGAACTGGAAGTGGCAGAAATGAAGATGTTGAGGTTCTCCTTAGGAGTGACAAGGATGGAGAAGATAAGGAATGAGATCATCAGAGGTACAGCACAGGTTGAACAACTGTGAGATAAAGTTGGCGAGGTCAGACTGAGATGGTTTGGACATGTCCAGAGGAGGGACAGTGGGTATATTGGTAGAAAGATGTTAGAAATGCAGCTGCCAGGAAAAAAGACGGAGGAAAAATATGGATGTAGTTAGAGAGGACATGGAGGTAATTTGAGTGAGGACAGAGGACGCAGAGGACAGAGTGAGATGGAGAAGGGTGACTTGTTGTGGAGACCCATGAAGAAGGAAAATCAGAAGAAGATCTTAGCTTAAAACTCTGGCATGAGATGAACACCAGACCTTTAACATTGAATTTGCAATCAAGTTGTTCACCTCTTTTGTACAGTTACATAATGACAATCACAGAACACTTTGCTCTTCCACAACAGTGTCCTGGGTAACCAGGATGGCTTTGAGTGCTACGAGGTCCAAGCCTGTGTCAAAGACTACTGCTTTGGTCGTGCTGATCGAGTGGTGGGTTTGGCTGTCATGCAGCTAAGAGACATCATGGAAAGGGGCAACTGTGCCTGCTGGTGTCCACTGGGACAACGCATATACATGGACGACACGGGTCTCACCGCCATGCGAATCCTCTCCCAGCGCTGCAACGATGACGTGGCGAAAGAGTTCGTAAGGCTGAAGTCAGAGACTCGATCAGCCGAGGAAGGAAGATGAGGACAAATAAGAGGACAGAACAGAAATGGCTCTTTAACAAGTGGCCACGTGGACTGATTCTTAAATGTGTCATAGCTGCTGTCGGCATCTTGCCAACCTCACTGGCCTAACATTCACTTTGTGTGTTCCTCAAACCCAAACGAGTGGACAGCACATACAACACACTCAGGCTCTGACCACTTTATCATTCTACCACTGTTTTTAAATCTCATCCTCATCTGCTGGAGTGGCAAAGTGCGCACGCAACAGCCTCAAGGGAACAAAATTTAGGTTTCTATGTACTTGTAACTCCCAAGTGTATTTGTGCAATAACCCTATCCTCCCTCTCTCTCACACACACAAACACACACACCCTCCCTTTACTTCTAGCCAAGTGTTTAAGCCTTACACTGTGGAAACTGTGAACGTGTGAATTAATTTGTCTTTTGCGTGCCCTTGTCTGTAGCTCTGTGTTTTGAGTACATGTGAGCAAACATTTTGTTAAGGAACGTTTTCTTTCATAGTACCTGGGAACCGTTTGGGTCGTATAATGAAAGTTATCAACTTTACTATGTAATTTCTCTAATACAAGTTTTACTTTAGAGAATGTACTGCAAACACCAATCATTAGTATATTGCTTTTCCTAAATTAATTGGTTTAAATGGGTGCCTTGCCTTGCAGAGACATTATTATATATTTTTTATTTGTATTTAAATTCACAATTAATGTGTTTTAACTTCAACTTTGCGACACTTAATTTTTTTGTCTCTATTTTAAATTTTTAACCCATGTGGCCTGGTGTGACCTGGAGGTTTTTTTTGCCATTTTATTTATTTATTTATTGTACATATTTGTTTGTGTCTGACCTTTTCAAAAATTGAAATGTGATTTGCTTTTTTTTTTTCTGGGTTGTGTTTTTTGCACAGTGATCAGTGTGAAGGAGCTGCTGCAGTTTTGTTACGAAATGAAACACACACTAACAAATAAAGTGACAAACCAAGCGTGTGGAGTTATTTACAAAGACATTTTGTAAAATTATAACATTTCATGTTGATCTTTCGGGTTTTGTTGATCTACGTACAGATCTGAACATTTAGACATGAGATCAGCTGAGGTGAACACAGTTTACACGTTCCCTCGTGCTGTTCTAATTTTAGTACAAGTGGCCTTTAACTCCCCCTCTAATGATGTCAGCAGAGTTTTTTAAGTCAACATTTTAGACTTTTTATTTAATTTTTCAGAAATATTGCCATATAGTACTATAATATACATTTATTGTGATGTATCATGTTGAGAGTAAATTCCCTCTTGTTGTATTTTTCCTTTATCTGCCAGTCTGGGATGGTTCCTTGGATTTTTGGACGTTTATATTTTTTCTATATTTTTACCAGATAATTTATCCTAAACTAGAAACAACTTTCAAAGGCTTGGTCTTAATGAGGGATAAATGTTGTTGTTGTGTAAAAAAACCTTTTTTTTTAAATTTCCCACTTTTTATTGCACTCTAAAAATGACAAATTAGGACTCGGTCCTGTGAGACACGTTCCTTGTGCCAAGTCAAAAGTGTTCACTTTTGCTGTTTTGTATTGTGCATTTCTAAATCTTAAAAATAACACTGCAATAGTTTTACTTTCTGTACATCATATCTGGAACAGTAACTGCATTTTTGTGATGTTTTCTATGTAATGTCACTACACTGAATGTCACCATGTAAACATCCCAATGAATCTTTTTATATATAAAACTTTTAAGAAGCACTTTTGATGTTGGCTTTATTTATTTTTGTCGACACAAACAGCTGAGTGCACACATAACTAAAGCGCTCGTCATAATTGAATGTGTTCTTAGCTTTAGACAGCATGCACTTGCGTTTTGTCAAATACATTGAGCTTTAATTGTCTCTCCCATTAGACAGTAAAAACAAAATCGGCATTTATCATTTTGCTCCAAACATTGACTTTAAAAAAAAAAACATACAAAAAAATTCCAGTAAAGGTTCCCTCTTGAATAATATTTCATATTCTAGGGAAATAATCCTAGATGGTGGTGCTTATAGCAAAAAGTTATACATTGTACAGCAACTCTTTAACAGTTGAGATCTATAAAATGTAAATCTAGAATGCAGATTTACAAATGTCATAAACCAAAAAAAACAATAAGGAACATCACAACTAATACAAATATCTAAATATCTGGGAACTGTTCTTGATGCCAAATTGACCTTTGACCCACATGTGAACTCACTTGGGAACTGTTCTTGATGCCAAATTGACCTTTGACCCACATGTGAACTCACTT
>NC_056515.1:35628534-35659270 GCF_014905685.2 Nematolebias whitei | reverse complement strand
CTGT
Organism: Nematolebias whitei; assembly: GCF_014905685.2. NCBI lineage: Eukaryota > Metazoa > Chordata > Actinopteri > Cyprinodontiformes > Rivulidae > Nematolebias > Nematolebias whitei. The sequence continues at coordinate 35,659,266 of NC_056515.1, read as the reverse complement.
TCTTGATGCCAAATTGACCTTTGACCCACATGTGAACTCACTTTGTAAGAAGGCCCACCAGAGAATGTATTTTTATCGGAAGCTCTGTGGTTTTAAAGTTGATTCTACTTTTTCTTTTTGTTTTATTGAGTCTTAACTTTCACCTTCATCATCTGTTGGTTTGGACTTATGACATGCAAAACCAGAAACACACTCTCGGGGATTGTCAGGATGTGCAGCAGAACTGTCTGCATAGTCCTACAGAACCTCACTGACCTGCACAAGGTGAGGTCGGTGAACAAGGCCAGGCTGATTCTGGCAGATCCTGATCACCCACTCCATGGTGAGTTCAGGTTGCTTCCGTCTGGACGCAGGTATCTGCTGCCCAGATGTAGAACGAACAGACTGAAAACTAATTTATCGCTGTAGCGATCAGGCTTCTCAATGAACAGTGATGATTTCTGTATTGTTTTAATATTTCAGTCTTATCAAGTATATATGTTTTATGCGCCTATTGACTGTGAAACAAATTGCCTCTTGGGATAAATAAAGACTGTTGATTTTGAACTTAATTAAAAGTTATTAACAAAATAACTTAAGTTATTTTGTTCAGGTCTAATATTACTGTATTTATTTTTGAATGCCAAAGTCATCTTTTTTTTTTTTTTTACACATAATTTAATATTTTTAACACTTTATATTTCTTTTAATCTTATATTTAAAAATAAGCATGTACAAGTTCATGTAAATGTGTTTTTTGATGCTTGACTTAAATTATATTTCTTTAAGAACATCTGGAGCTGCACATCAGTCCCAAGTCTTATATCTGTCATTTTCAACCAGAATTATGAATCTTTGAAAACTCATTCTGCATCTAACAGAGCAACAGATACTCAAACCTAAATTTACTTTAAACTGAACTCAAGAAGCTGTTGCTGTAAATGTTGGCGCATGTGCACTCATGCTGAGGTGTGTTCCCCACCATGACTGTAATATTATCTGTGATTGGCTGCAGCCTTTTACATTTATTGTTGTTTTACAGCCCGTCTATCTCCTCCTGCACTGACTCACCGTTCAGATCCAAAGATCGCTGCACCGGTCGCTCATGTAAACGCAGACAGATCTTCCTGATTGAACCTGAAGCCTCATCAGAAGGTGCTTCACTAACCTTCACAGCGTTTTTACCTGTCAGGCACATTGTCTTCAGTCGCGCCAAAGGCCCCATCTGGAACTACACTGGCCATCTTTACAGTGTGCAAACAAGGGCCTGGGCAGGTTTTATCTAAGACGGAAGCAAAGGAGAAGCTGGAAACTGTAGCAATTCACTTCTCTTTATTTAAACCTGTGTCCAGGACCAAAAGGACAATTTTATTTTTGGTTCAGGTATGTAGTTCAATTATTTTTTTTTTTTAAATACAAATAGAATAGATGTTGGATAATTTAAATAGACAAACATTTCTTCATTCTGTGTCAATATGATTATATTGTTACAGTGATAGAAAATATAATGGTTCAGTGAGAAAGCAGACAAATTTAAAACATTTTAGTTGACATTGTAGTGAAGCTAAAAACATCACTATCTTCACGCGTACAGTTTTTGATTATCTCTGTAGATTTTACTGTGATAGAGTCCGGAGGGAGTGGTTATCTTTGCTTTAAAGCTGTAAAAGTCAAGAAAACATAAGCATTTTTTTGTTATACCTGAAATGGACATTTTGTTCTTTTAAAAACAATTTGAAAGTTTTCATTATTATATTTTAAGGCTCATCTATGTTTTCATCCACATCTGCATTCATTTGAATGGGGGATCATCCAATGATCATGTTTATGGTGCAACTTTTTCTTCCTCTAAAGTGAGCGTTGCAGATAAACAGTGGGGGGATCTTCTAGTTAACAAATATTTAATTAATTAATTAATTAATTATGCAACCGGTCACTAAGAGGTTTGGGGTTGAATATCTCAAAAGTAATGGGCAAAAGTAAAAAAAGAAAGAAACAAAAAAAAAACAACTTTCAGAATAAAAATCAGAATAATGTTCCTCAACAAAAAGTAAGAAGACTTTCAATATCTCTTTATCTATAGTTCATGAGATCATCTGAAGATTTCATAAATCTGGAGATTTTGTCTTTGTTTATAATACAAGGCAGAAAGTCAAAACTGGATGGTCCTAATCTGAAGAACCCTCTGGGGTCACAGCAGAAAAATCAAATAGAAATCAGGAATGATTCTGTTCTGAACATTACTGCACAAGCTTGAGAACACAACCACATATCGTCTGTAAACACAGTTAGTCCTGCCATCAACAAATGCAGGTTATATGGAGTTATATGTGAACACCCAAAAATGTATCTTCATTGGACTAAAACTCATTTAAAATGGACCATGTAGAAGTAGACAACTATTCTGTGGTCATATATATATATATATATATATATATATATATATAATGTGTGTGTATTTTTTTAAGAAACCATATATGCCCACATTAAAATACACTATATAGGGAAAATCCTGACTGTGCTCAGTACACAAAAATCTACCTCTCTTATGGTATGGCGGTGCATTAGTACCTCTGGCATGTTCAGCTTACACATCTGTTGAGGCACCATCAATGCAAAAATGTATATACAGGTTTTAGCACAATATACAACAACAACTCATCACTGAAAGAACTGATGAACAGCTAGAACGCCACATCAGACAAGAATGGGACACCCCCCTCCAAGAGCTCCTGCAAGTCTCTTGAGTTCCTCGACATTTCAGACTGCTGTTTAAAGAAGAGGGAATCCATCACATGTTGAGATGTGTTGTTGCCATAAGATTCAAAATTATCCTTCATTTTTTTTAAAGATTCAATTAGTTTCATCGCAATTAATCAAAATCACCTTTATTTGCAAATTTTGTAAAAGAAGCATAACGATTTTATCTCTACCCAGTTGTGTCTCTCAACTTGCACAGAAAACACCACCTGAAAGCAATTTAGATCAAATATGAGTTTGTGAAAAGTGCAAACCATTGCATCACATATTCTACCTAACTCTGCCATAAATGTACATATATATTCGATTCAGGCGTGAAATATGGGAGAACTGAGCTAAAGATGGGGTCAGTGGTGTCCCGCAGCTTGTTTGGAAGAGCGAAACAGCAAGGTGAGCTCACGATGCACCAAAGCTTCATTGCTTTGTACATGATGCTTACGACACTTGCAGTAACTTTCAAAATGTCACCAGTAATTCTGCTGGCAGTGAACAGTAAAGGGCTGTTGGCGTTCATCTTTCCAGCCCTGCTGTAACAAATCACGTTTTATTTGTTGCTCTCATCTTTTCACAGAGGAGGAGAGACTCCTGCGAGCTAACGACAGACCGTACAGCCTGTCTTTTCACTATGCTGTACGTGCACAATGAGAAGCATTTCTATCGTAATCCTGAAGCTTTTCCTCAGCTGTAATCTGACTTCCGCCACCTGTCACTGTTCTTTTGCAGAACAACGCCATCAAGACCTCCAAATACAACATCGTCACCTTCCTGCCTCTCAACCTGTTTGAGCAGTTCACCAGACTAGCCAATGCTTACTTCCTCTTCCTTCTTATCCTTCAGGTAATTATGTTCTCAATATTCAGCATTTCCATTCACTTTGTCATTTATTAAAAAGCACATCCTGTTTTATTTTACAAGTATTTTTACATACTTGCATCAGGAATAGGTGTTTTTGCTAAAGTTTATCAGTAAATGCTGTATAAGTATTGTATTGTATTGTCTAAAAACTGAACTTTCCAACAGAATTATAATGTTTGCATGTATGTTTGTGTGTTGACAGCTAATCCCACAAATCTCCTCTGTCCCCTGGTTCACCACAGCTGTGCCGTTGATTGGAGTGCTGGGTATAACAGCTGTCAAAGATGCCAATGATGACATAGTAAGGCGTTCAGACATTGATTTAAATAGGACGTAGCTATAACACAACTAAAGCAACTAAAATCTATCATGTGCACAAACCTTTTTTTGTTGTCGTTGATGTTTCTTTTGAGTAGAACAGACACAAATGTGACAAGCAAGTGAACAACCGCAAGGTGAATGTCCTAGTTAATGGACAGTAAGTCTTCAGACCTCATATCCAAGAGTTGTACAAACTAAATTATATATTTAAATGTGAAACACGTGCAGCTTTATTAAGGGTAGGGTTTTGCTTTTTTTTTTTTTTTATTCTAGCCTGAAAAAAGAAAAATGGATGGATGTTCAGGTTGGGGACATTGTCAAATTGGAGAGTAACCACTTTGTCACAGTGAGTAAAAAAAAAAAAGGACATTTAAATATTTTAAACGCAAACTATTAACTGAAAACAAGTTCCCTTTCCCAGGCAGACCTCCTGTTGTTGTCCAGCAGTGAGCCTCTCAATCTGGTCTATGTGGAAACTGCTGAGTTAGATGGGTGAGTCTTCAGTCCACTCTTTGGTTTTTGTGGACCTGCCACTGGTTGTCCCTTCACTTATGTCCTCTTGATGTCTCCCAGTGAAACCAATCTGAAAGTGAAGCAGGCCCTGACTGTAACTGGAGAGATGGGAGACAATATTGAAGCTCTTTCTTCCTTCAGAGGTGATTAAATATTTGAAATACATCATACAGTTTTAAAAGCTTTAGTTAACTTAAATATGTGAACGCTTGTGTCTCAGGTGAAGTTCGATGCGAGCCTCCCAACAATCGCTTGGACAAGTTCAAAGGAAACCTGACGGTTAACGGACAAACTTACGGTCTGGACAACGACAAAGTCCTGCTCAGAGGATGTACTCTGAGAAACACCGAGTGGTGCTTCGGTCTGGTCATCTTTGGAGGTAAATATTCACCCTGCTGCTAGATCGAGACAATAAATAATGGGGGATGTAAAGGTCACGGATGTTTCACTTGCTGATGTCAAATTGATATAGAACCATGCATTTGAAGACAAGAGAGTCTTTCTGTCTACTCAGAGAGGAGCCTGAAAACTGATAGCTGATACTCTGACGCCTTCAAGAGATGTTCTGTGAAGCAGAGATTGTCTTGATCTCATCTCTGTTTGACAACCACTATAAAAAGATACTTCTTTATGATGCCTGTGAACAGACCGTGGAGACGAAGCACCATGTAACATCTTGAATGCTTGTTTTTCCAACCCCTGCTCCTCTTGTGAGATTAATTCTGGGCTAAAATGGATCTTCTAGTTTCCTTTCCTGCCTTATATATTTAATGAGTTAATGATAAGATAATTACATGATCCAACAATAAAAAAACGTCCTGCTCTGAAGCCTAATGAACAAAAACTGAGCAATATTTTCTTTTATAAATGGAGCAAAACTGTAGTGGAGAGGTCATGGAGAAATTAATAATGAACTATTTTTATGTTGCCATATGCTTGAGACGGCCACATTTTGCCGTGTACATTATGCAAGTTCAAAAATAGTTGGTGAAGTTTAAATTTAATTAGCTAAATGTGATATTTTTTATTTTGTTCAAAAAGGCATCTGGTGTTTACAGTGAAAATACATAATTTTCTCATTAATGTTTCTGTAAAAATAAAAAGTGTATATGGATCTGTACAAGGCGTGAATTAAAAAAAAAAATTGTACAAATATGAAAATTTACGTGGATAAATATCTAAATGTGACTTTTTTTCCAGGTCCGGACACCAAGCTGATGCAGAACAGTGGAAGATCAACCTTCAAACGGACCAGTGTTGATCACCTGATGAACGTCCTGGTGTTGTGTGTGAGTTTGTGTACGCAGAAATGCAGAACCCCTCCTGAACCTGGTCCAGGTTGTGCAGATCAGCTGGAAAAATGTGTTTAACTCACAGCATTTGATCACATCAAACTTGTCTTATAGTTTAAAATGATTAAAGTAGAAATTATAATGTGGAATGGGACCATTTTGCACAATATGTTAATACGAACACACCTCTTGGAGCTCGACTTCTTACACTCATTCACAAATGATCCTGTATCACTGTCAGAATGAGCAACTGACCAGTTTATGTCCTATGAATTCATTTTAACCACATTTATATGTTGTACATTCATGATAATTGAGATGCTCATGTTGTTTTTCAGGTGATTGACCACTTTTATTTATAGTATTTTTTTCCTTTTTAAGAGGATCTGCAATTATCTATTCCATCAGATTTTTGGGATTCTGGCAACTCTTTGCTCCATTATGGCGATCGGTCATTCCCTCTGGGAGGATAAGGAGGGCTCCGTGTTCACCGTGTTCCTTCCTCGTGTGCCTGGCGTTGATGTTCCTCTGTCATCCTTTTACAACTTCTGGTCCTATGTCATTGTCCTCAACACCTTGGTGCCCATTTCTCTCTACGTCAGGTACTTTTAGAAGAGGAAAACAAACATAGTCAGGAATATGCTCTTGAATCATTATTTACTGATTAATTTGAATGTCAGTGTGGAGATGATCCGTCTCGGGAACAGCTTCTTCATCGACTGGGACAGGAAGATGTATTACCCAAAGAACGACACTCCTGCTCAGGCGAGGACCACCACACTCAACGAGGAGTTGGGCCAAATTAAATACATCTTCAGTGACAAGACCGGCACCCTGACGCAGAACATCATGACTTTCAACAAGTGCTCCATTAATGGCAAGAACTATGGTAAGCACAAGCACCTTGACTTATAGAAAAAGTTTAGTCAGACTCGTATCTGAATGGCTGATTCTGTTCAAGTTCAAGAATCTTTATTATCCCCAAGGGGCAGTTTGTTTCACAATCAGTAGACACATGAAACATCCATACTTGAGAAGACATTGACACTAAAATAATGGTACAGAAATCACCACTGTTCATTGAAGAGACTGATTGCTACAGAGATAAATAAGTGTGGAATATTTCTCCGATATATAGGGGAGCTGTTTGACTTTTCTGGACAAAGACTGGAAATAACTGAGGTTAGAGGTCAATTAAACTAAAACATGTTTATGTGTGAAGTGGTTCTTTCTAATAATATACAAAAAAATGTACATTTTCTGTTGTTTTAACAGAAAACACAAAAAGTGGACTTCTCCTGGAATCAGCTGGCAGATCCAAATTTCATCTTTCATGATTATAGCCTTTTAGAGACTGTGAAAGAGGGAAACCCAGAGGCACGGGCCTTCTTCCGCCTGCTGGCTCTGTGTCACACCGTCATGCCAGAAGAGAAGAAGGAAGGTAAGGGTCGTCCATTGTCTGTTCATCATGCAACAAGCACTTTAGGCAGGAGAAGTATACAGCACTTTATTTATTTATTGTTGGGAGACATTCCCAGAGTGTTAATTACAAATTCATCTTTATTTATTTTGTCCATTTAGATTGGTGGTTCCAAAAAATCGGGGTCAAAACCTCAGTAAGGGCACTCACTTGGAATGTTATTAGCCATTAAATGGCTGTTATTAGTTATCATCCCATAGATTTCGTTCAGACTGTCCCTCCTGCATCTCTTAGTAGGTTTAAAAGTACGTTCTTATCGCTGATAATACGGTCAGGGGGTTAGGTTAAGAGTCAAGGGTGAGGGGGTTGAGTTTAGGGTCAGTGCTCTGGGTAAGGTGTAAGGTTAGGTTTAAGAAAAAGGTTAAATGAAGCTAACAATTAAAAAGTTTTTACACATGGGTGAAGCTGCATATTATCAGCGATAAGAACGTACCGTTAAACCTACTAGGAGGTAGGAGGGACAGTCTGAACTATGGGGATGATAACCAATAACGGCCATTTAATGGGCTGATAACGTTCGAAGCCGCCAAAAAGAGTCACGAAACACCAAATGTGTTGGTATTGAGGATATTTACGGAAATCAAATCACTTTTGAAAATGACTGTCAGTCGCAAACTGTTCTTATCAAGACATTAAAAACAGTAGTTGTAAAGGAACAAAAATAACATAACTGCTGTTGAAGCTTTTGTCAAAGGGCTCTTTATCAATGTTTGCACACCTCAGCATGCACAAGTTGGAGTCATTTATATTTGAGGGTTTTTTGTGTGTGACTTGAACAACAAAACAGTTTGGAGACACTGATTTTAACAACCAATCCATACTAAGATTTTCTACTTATTGTGTTTTAAAATGTCAAAAGCCACAATGTGCACAATTTTAAGTTCATGACTTGGTCACTTTTTCTACTTAATCATCCATTAATCCAGTTTCTCCTCCTGTTTCCACTTGGTAGGGGAGCTGAACTACCAGGCTCAGTCTCCTGATGAAGGAGCTCTGGTGACGGCAGCCAGAAACTTTGGATTCGTGTTCCGCTCTCGAACACCAGAAACCATCACAACCATGGAGATGGGCAGGAGAGTCACATACGAGCTTCTGGCTGTTCTGGACTTTAACAATGTGCGCAAAAGGATGTCAGTAATTGGTGAGGAGGAGGACGTCTTTGTGCAATCTTATTGGAAAAAATGTAAAACGTGGGAGTTTATCATCTCTGAGAGATTAGTGATGGATTTTGAGCAGCAGCATTTGTAAAATCAGAAAATATTCTGAATAAAAGCACATTTTCATTAGCAGACATATTCAATGATGTGGCTTTCACTGTTATTTTCAGTCCGTAGTCCTGAAGGTAAGATGAGCCTGTACTGTAAAGGAGCAGACACCATCATCTATGAAAGATTACACCCCTCCTGTAACAAACTGATGGAAGTCACCACAGGACACCTCAATGTAAGAGATGCAGCTGGGTGCATTTTCATGCTGGATCACTTTATACATATATTTAGATGTAACCTGCTTTGCATGATCCAAACAATACAGGAGTATGCAGGCGATGGCCTCCGCACTCTTGTTCTGGCCTACAAGGACTTGGAGGAGAGCTACATGGAGGGGTGGAGACAGCGCCACCATGAGGCCAGCACAGCCATGGAGGGACGAGAGGAGAGACTCGATGAGCTTTATGAAGAGATCGAGAAAGACATGATTGTTGGTTCATTTTCTAAAACAGCTGTGGAAAAATATGAATTTGTTAACTGCTTTTTGACAGACAGCCAAACACATTTATTGAATATCCTGACTGATCCATTGTTTTATTATGTTGAACAGAAGATACATGACCTAAATCCACCAGTTTTCTTTGGTTTCCAGCTGCTGGGTGCGACAGCTGTGGAGGACAAGTTGCAGGACGGAGTGCCTCAGACCATCGAACAGCTGGCTAAAGCTGACATCAAAATCTGGGTGTTGACTGGTGATAAACAAGGTGCCACTATTTATTCTTGTCTACATCAAGCTCTTTATTACTTATAAAGTTAAACTGCAATATGTATTCATATGCATTCTTACTGACTCTAAAACATGGAGTCAGCAAACCAGTCTGACCAGTCTCCAAGGGGCCAGAGCACATTTTTCTTAAGAAGCATCTTCTGTTTGCATTTTATCTCTCAGTCAGAGTTTATGAAGCTGACCTGATGTTCTCGCCTCAGTTTTTATCATTCTTCTTGTTTGAAACAGAGACGGCAGAAAATATTGGCTACTCCTGCAACATGCTCAGAGAAGAGATGAAGGATGTTTTCATTGTGGCTGCAAACACAGCAGAAGGAGTCAAAGAGGAGCTACAGTAAGTTCTGCACTGATGCTGTGTCATGTAGTCTGCTGATCAGAGGCTGGTTTAGTACAACAAACCAAACAAAAGATTAAAAATAAGAATTAGTTGATACATTTTTTTTGTAAGACAACAATGTTCATAAATGAAACCGGAGCTCTGAAAGTTGCTTGTTCTCTCTCTGTTCTGTTCAGAAATGCGAGAAGGAAAATGTGTCCAGAAGCAGCAGAGGAGCCGTCAGTGATGGAAGCTCGAGCAGGATTGTTCTGGCTCCAGAAGACAAAGACGGTGCAGGACGAGGACGTGGACGGAGACTACGGTCTGGTTATCAACGGACACAGTTTGGTGAGACACATCACTGCTCTGAGTTTTGGCTAAATCAGAAAACAAAGATTTTGTCCTTGTGTTGGATTCAAAAGCAGATAAAGCAAATAACTAATGTTTTATTGTATCTAACGGGGTCAGTCTATGTGTCGATTTGACAATTTGCATCAAGGTCATGAAATAAAATGAGATTTCAAAACAAGTTGCTTTTAGTGGATTTACTGTAGCCCATAACTTTGTGCATTAGTTCTGTGATGATACTAACATCACACAAAACAAATGTTTTAGCAAACTGGATCACAACAAAAATCAAATAAGAATGAATAAATGATTGGAAATAGTTAATTTTAGTGATTTCCATTCTTATGAAATATGTGTTGATCTGTTGGGGATGCATTTAAATTACTTGATGTCTATAGGTTTGTGCACATTTGTGTAAAATATATTTAATACATTTCTCTTCAGGCCTTTGCTCTGGAGAAGGACTTGGAGCTGGAGCTGCTGAGAACTGCATGCATGTGTCAGACTGTGATTTGCTGCAGGGTCACTCCTCTGCAGAAAGCCCAGGTGGTCCAGCTGGTCAAGAAATACAAGCAGGCTGTCACTCTTGCCATCGGGGATGGAGCCAATGACGTCAGCATGATCAAGGGTAAACTCAGGCAGAACAGGAAGCAACGCACCGGCCTGTTAGTCCATGTGAGAAATAAATCTTGTTCTGTTTGTCCTTTAGCTGCTCACATTGGAGTTGGAATCAGTGGTCAGGAGGGGATGCAGGCAGTTCTCTCCAGTGACTTCTCCTTTGCTCAGTTCCGTTACCTCCAGCGTCTCCTGCTGGTGCACGGTCGCTGGTCCTACCTTCGCATGTGCAAGTTTCTACGGTACTTTTTCTACAAGAACTTCACCTACACCCTTGTTCACTTCTGGTATGCCTTCTTCTGTGGCTTTTCTGCACAAGTAAGTAATATGTCAACACATACAGATATATGTGCACACTATATTCATGCAAATTCTGATGTGGATCACTTAAAATCCAAGTTAAGTTTTAGTAACTCAAATAATAATGCACATTCAATAAGTTCATTCAGTGGTTCCCAAACTTTTCCATTTTAATGAGTTCTTGTGACTCAATGAGACTATCTGTATAAATAAAGGGTGAATGAAAAACTAAAGTTTTAAACGCTGTATTATATTCCCACTCAAGAGGCGCTGAAGTTTTGAAGGTTTCAAACACTCATTTTCCTGCCAGGGTCTTCAGACAGAGGACACATTTTGGGCAATCATGACCATTTTTCTGTACCACTGTAAATGTTTGCTCCTCATACCTTCAAATTTTAGCTGGGCATTTTTATTAATTTTTTTTCAGCAGTTTCCACCACATCAGGACTGCTGGTCGATTCCTTCGGCCTTTTTAGAAGCTTCTTCATTTTGTCCTTGCTTGAAGAGTCAAGCAGCTTGACTGGCAGCCAATCAGCATGGCGAAAAATATTACAATATATTATTATAAAATATATTAATAAAAAAATTAATTAAAAAATATATTTTTGTTTAAAATATATATATTTTTTTTTTTTCTGTCCAGCTTTCTGAGGTCTCCCTAGCGCCCCCTGGCGGCCTCCACTTTGAAAACCACTGACATCATGTGTTGTCTGAAGGAGCTATGACATTTCAATGACTTTAAATGTTCTGTTTCTGGCCATAGACTGTGTATGATGATTGGTTCATCACCTTATACAACACGGTATACACAGCGACTCCTGTCCTCGCCCTGGGCCTCTTTGACCAGGTATGCACCAACGGGAAAATACTACTGAACGCAGTCGCAATCTTTACAAAATTTAAAGTGTTTGTGTTGTGCATCAAATCCATAGTTCACACCCTGATATTTGCTTTCATGTCTCTTTGCTGTCTTTCACCTTATACTTGCAGGACGTCAGTGACAGCTGGAGCTTCCGGTATCCACAGCTCTACTCTCCTGGCCAGCTGAACATGTATTTTAATAAAAAGGCCTTTGTAACCTGTATAATCATCAGCTGCTACAACTCCCTCGTCCTTTTCTTCATCCCCTGGGCCTCCATGCACGACACTGTCAGGCATGACGGCAAGGACATAACAGACTACCAGTCCTTTGCTCTACTGGCGCAGACCTGTCTGCTTGTGGTGGTGAGCATACAGGTAAACAATACAGCTCTTCATACCACAGAAAATACAGAACAAAGTAGAAATACTCAAAGGTTCTACAATAATTTAAACATTTAAAAGCTGTTTTAAGACACTTTGGGGATGTCCACAATATTGTACATTTCAAGTAATACATGCTATAAAAAGTATGTGTATTCTATGTAAATAAACCAGTTTAATTTTGTGTTTTGAAGATATGTCTGGACACCTATTACTGGACAGCAATGAACCAACTGTTTGTGTGGGGCAGCATGGCTGCGTATTTTGCTGTAACATTCACCATGTACAGCAACGGCATGTTTTTATTCCTCCCCTCCGTGTTCCCCCTCATCGGTAAGTAGCTCCCTTCCTCTTAAATGTGTATACATTCTTTAAGACAACTTTGCATTTAGGTGTGGCCTCTTCAGTTAGGTGGAGTTTGCAATTTGAGTCAGTTTTTGGAAGCACTGGAAACACAAGTCGTTATTTCTGTACTCAGTACAGTGGGGCTGTGCAAACAAAACAAAATTCAGACTACTTTTTATTTCTATTTATTTCAGGCACAGCAAGAAATTCTGTGAGCCAGCCGAACATGTGGCTAACCATCTTCCTGACCTCCATCCTTTGTGTTCTACCTGTTTTGGCTCATCGCTTCATTTACATGCAGATCCGTCCGTCTGTCACAGACAAGGTATTAACACAAACCATGCAGACCACGGGTGTCCAAAATGTGGCCCGAGGGCCATTGGTGGCCCTTGGAGTGATTTTGTGCGGCCCACAACTTCAGTTTAAGAATGGTGTCATTTTGTTCAACCGGCTTAAGAGGTTGATTCAGACTATCTGCAGATTTGTTGGTGATCCTTTGTTATGTAATGTTTAGGTTGAACAGCAAAATGGATGAAAAATAATCTTCTCAAAATGAGAAATATGAGGGTAAATACAAAACACTGACTATATATATATATATATATATACCAGAAAGGAGATTTTTGGACAATGATTCATAAAACTTGGTTAAATATTGCAATCAAGAGAGAAATTGGACATTTTTAAATGAATATAACGTGGTATCATCTACATACGAGTTGATCAACTTTATCAAATCTTCTATGAATCTGTTGTAGCGACTGACAGCTGGACCATTTTTCAGAACTTTGACCAGCCTTTTGGTCCTGCAATGGTCCCAAAGGCTGACCGGCCCTTTTTAAAACGACACTTACTCAAATTATGCTTTTTTTTTGCTGAGAACAGACTAAAATGAACTTTCCAAACACAAGAAAACAACAAACACCGACCCAACTAATCAAATAAATCAAATCCTTTTTAATAAAACATATAAGCTTAGTGTTAATGAAGCGTTTAATGTTTTGGATCTATAACAATTTAAAACGTTTTCCACCAAAATTAATAATCTTTTGTCCTTTCACCTAAACATTGTTCACGTTGAGAGTTAAATTCACATTTTTGTGGCCCACGAGTCCTTTCATCTGGATAGTTTTCACCCTCATATGAAAGCGTTTAGACACCCCTGCAGACCATAAATTATTACTATCCTTTTAAATTACCGTATTTTCTGTCGTAAACGTCGCACCCCCTTTTAGTCGCATCAGTCCAAATATATCTAATTAAGTGGAAAAATCCATAAATAAGTCGCTTCTGCGTATAAGTCACAGGGCATGCAAATTATGTAAAAGAATGTGACTTATAGACCAAAATATATGGTACTCTCCTACAAATAAACTTCAGTATTGCATAGCTTAATAAAATAGCTTTTGAGTGAGTCAGTTTTTCAATATTTGAACTGCTTTTGGAATATTTTCAAATAGTGCTGAGGCGCCCACAATCTTTGCCAGGATCCTCAAATTTGCTCAGAAATGCATGTTTGAACAGTTTATTCAAGTCATATCAATAAATTGACTTTAGCTAATTTTGTGTTGAAATGATTTTATCTTGTCTCTTTTTTGTTCCTGTCCAGGTGAAATATAAAGCAGTAATGGAGGAGCTGCCTGCACCTGCTCCACACCGCCCACGTCCCAGGCGCATCAGCACCCGCCGCTCAGGCTACGCCTTCTCCCACTCTCAGGGCTATGGTGAGCTGGTTACATCCAGAAGGTTCCTGCGTCTGAAGAGTCGACCGGCTCTGTTTATCAAAACAGACTCTCCCCTGGTCGAAAACCAGCCGCAGCACTATCGCACCATAACGGAAGAATCGGAGGAGATACAGAGTTAAGCTGCATACTGGGACTGAACCACTGCAGAGAAAGGATTTTTTAAAAAAAATCTGATTTTCAAACCTGACTCTGACCTTACAAAGGATGCCCAATGGAAAGCCCTCCTAAAGCTGTGACAATATTAAAATGGCATTCAAATAAACAGTAAATGCTTCATACCGGTTGTTTATGATTGGTAATATCACTGTGAATGTGTTGAGTTTACAAAATAAAGTCTTAAACGTTCACTTCAGTGGTGTTTTGCTCAATAAGTGCAACTTTTTTGCAGTCTTCAAAACTGCTGGCCTTGTTTCAGAGCCCGATGGAAAATTTCAGCAGATTAATTTCACAGGTTGTGAATGGGCTTTAATCAACAAACAGTCGAAAACAAACATTTTGCTGCCTAATAAAATGGAAAAAAACTTATATACGTTTTTATTTAATGAAAAAAGCATTGTTTGCATTCCATTTTAGGAAACTACGCAAATAAATGTAGTGTTTTTTGTTTAATAGCACTTACTTTTTTTGTCTTATAATTTGCATAGGACTAAAAATAAAAGGTCCATGAATGGGCAGAGGTCAGGGAATCCATGAGCACAGTATTTAGTAGTCTTATTGTCTGTCCAGATGTTTCTCCTCTGTTTTGCTTCCTGTCTTAATCACAAAATCTCCATGTTATTATTCTTCAACAGGAGGAGGTCTAGTCTTCAGGACATTTTATAATGCCTATCACAAATAACCACATGAGGGCGCTGTTTCACAAAGAATCCTGATTTAATTTTTTTTATCCTAAGAGCACAAAAATAGGATCCATAGATGAAGAGTGTTCCAGCTTTAGATCTGAGCCACATGTGACTCATTAGACCTTCTGAAATGGACATAAATAAACCAACAAACCCCCTCATGTTTGTTCAAGAAATGGTACTTTTAGCAGTTTTCCTGTCCATCATTTTGCAACATTTGCATCATATTAATTATAAAAGCCTTGTGTTCATAACCTGTCATGCCAGAATGAGCTACATCAATGTGGCTTTAATTTAATTAAATGTGTTGAAAACAAATGCAGTGATCAGTTTCACTGTTTCAGCTCACGCTCTACTCACTACTCTGCAAATTTCTGACAAACAGTAAGATTTTACTCAAAAATTCAAAGAAAAAAAGCATATTTTCAACATATTTGAGATAAATGACAAAATAATAATAATAATAAAGAACAGAATTTAAAGTAGTTTTTATTTCATTGAGACCATCAGAAAATTATTTAACACAGTGCATTATTAAGAAATAAACAATTAGACGGATCTAATAAAAACCTACAGCACCTTAAAACACTTAAGAAATAAAAATCGTGGGGGAAATAAACTGTCACAATGCAACTGTATATTTGGAGACTTGGTAAATCTGTTTAACCTTATTTTAAGGGACAATATAACTTTGCAGCTTTTATTACATTTATTAAAAAAAAAAAAAACTGGCTATATAATCCATAAAGATTGCAGATCCCAGTCTTAAAATGAATATTAAATGTTACGTGTTGGTGAACTTTTAATAAAACCAGTTTACCTAGTGGCAACTTTATCCAACAGGTACACAACTTGTTTAGAGATTTGGGATATAATCCTAGTCTGCACAGTTTAATGGACTTCACGTGTTGTTGAAGCTTTTCTTTTTTCGTTGTGCACCTCCTTTACTTAAATGACTTGATGCTATCAAAAGAAATCATGGATCCAATGACATGTCATCAGTGGAAGCTGATAATCTCATCAAACTGTGCACGCGTCCAACACACGTTCACCTCCGTGTTCATCAATGAAATCAGCGGACACGTGACCTGCGTCAGCCAATCAGCTGAGCGCACCTGCAGCCACTCACAGCTCTTTTAGGAGCAATTTGGGCGCAGCGTGCAGTGGCGTCTAGTGGAGAAGAGGGGAGCGTGTGCACGGTGCTTCCCACACGCGCAGACACCTTTCAAAATCCGCTCACTTCGAAACGAATGGAGAAACGCACGGATCTGGCGCAGCTGTTCTGCATGATCGGCCGCCACGGTCCCGCCGTGGCTGTGGCCGTGATGGCGATGGTGTCGGTGGTGGCCGGGTTCATCATTTACCGGAGCGTGAAGGGGAAGCGGAGGAAGGCCGCAGCCGGGGACGGTGCGTGCGGGAGCCGCGGGGCGTCCGCGTCCGAGCTGGAGGAGACCCGCAGCTGCGTGGCGCCAACAGGTACTTCATGTTTGATCGCAGCAAAATGGGATTGATCAAACCAGTGAATGAAAATGGTGTCAGGTTTCAGAACAGCATTTTGAAACTTTGCTTGGAGCATGAAGCAGCTGTGTAATGTCCAACTGGTCCAGACCCCACGCCATAAAACGTGGAAACACAGGCTGTCTTGCATGCGCACTTCAGTCACTGCTTTGAATTTGGACGCATGCTCCATTGCTCAACAATTTTTATTTATTTTAAGTTGCTGTCTTCTGCAGAAGTTGCCAAAAGGTCCACTTCTTGTATGCACATGGGTTACTTTGTGCCATTGTTTCAAATGCTTCATTTGATGGGCATCTGCACTGAATCATTAAGAAATTAATTTATAATTTGGTAAGTTTAGACTGTAAAGCATTGAGACTGAGCCCCCCCATCATGGTTTAGTAACTATGTTGACTCTTGTATTAATCAGATTCAGCTGAGCAAGAATTCAATCATTGATTTTTATTGATTTATCTAGTTGTGGAAATTTTTGAGTTCAGAGGTGAAAAGGCCGTTGGAACATTTTTTTTGTACTTTCTAATATTTAAAGATTTATTTTTAAGAGATTGAGCAGCTATACAGCAATTTAATGCTCATTAAGATTTTTTTTTTTGTTGCCTAAAAATGACATTTTTTTTAATCTTAAATAATTGTAATAAAAACAAATACTTGACCAAATGCATGTTTAATTTTAAGCATTTGTGTACTTGTGGTGGCCATCTTGAATCATACTGAATAAAATATTTGGTTGTACAGGTGCTCAATGATGTGAATTCCAATAAACATTCAGTGGTTTGTAAGATTTTAACATGCAAATTCATAACTGCTCTCTTTTTTTTTTTTTTTTTTTTTTTTTTTTATCATGGCATGCACCAAAGCTTTAGATTCTATTGTGAAGAAAATATCATAATGAATGTTAAAATTGCTTTCTTCACATTTTAGACTTTCAAAATGTTAAGTATTACAACTGGTCGCATCTAATGGGTTATCTAAAGTCTGATCTAGGAAGTTTTGAACTAAAGTATACAATGTTTAGTTTAATTTCTTTTTGTCTAGATCTGAGTGACGATGACTTGTTGGATATGAACGTCGCTAATGTAACGAGGAGTCCTGGCAACCTCCGAAAGCGCCGTGCTGCTGAGAAAACATCCGATGCGCCCAAGAAGGAACTGGAACCAGAAAACAGACTTGATGCTTCACGTTCGTTGGACTCTTCCGGTGTTGCTGAGGAATGTGCAAAAGTTGCTTGGACAGTGGAGGAGGTCTGCAACCTGAGTTTACCAGATGATGAACCTTCAAAAGATGCAGAGGAAGTTCAAAGTAGCTGCTTGACACCTGTAGAAACTTCTGCTGGACATGAAAACGAAGAGGTGAGACCATTTAATACGGACTAAAGGCTAAACTAATATAAAACCTTTTCCTAGCATAACCATAAATCCAAAATCGCAACTCATTGTATTTTATTTGGGTCTTTTTGATAGGTGCCAAAAGCACAGGAAGTTGGGTTGGCTGTGAACAATGCTCTGGATGAGAAACTCGCAGAAATGGAGAAACTGGCTTCAAACAGCCCAACTTGCCCTGAAAATGCTCCAGCAAATCAAAACCAGGATGATGCACAAATAGAAAATCAAACCACCCCAGAAACCATCGACGTGGACTCTTGCTTGGAAGAGCCAGTCATTTGTATGACTGCTGTAATCTCCTCTAGCAAGGACAAGACCAAAGAAATGCCCCACCCAGATCAGGTAAAGTTCTCTGATGGCAATAATTGCAGTTCTTCAGAGAATGTAGAAAGTGTGCCACAAACTAAAAATGCACATGAGCAACAGATGGCTTTGGATCATGTGATTGGCTACTCTACATCGGAGCAACCAAAAGTGCCATCTTCACAGCAGGGCCGGTGTGAGGATATGATTGAGACCATGTTGGGTGCTCATGATATTTTGGATGCCAACTGTAGTCCATTTAGTGAGGTGATTGAAAAGGACATTGATGAAGACCATCTGAAGCATCTTGCCACAATCAGTCCAGTCACACTAGAGCATAAAAATCAAGAACTCGTGTCTGAACACACAGTTGATCCTTCCTGTAACCAAGAGGATGGCATTAAGGGTGTAACATCTTCCTTTGAAGAATGTGATGGTTCACATGGGATCAGCGTTGCTCTCCCATGTCTGAATAGGGTTGAATTAGAAACTATGCATGACCAAGGTTTATGTGCTACAGAAGCTGAATTATGTGGTTTTGTACCAGTTTACTTGCAACAAGAAGTTACCAGTAAATATGAAATTTCTCTAAAGTTGCCTAAAGACACTGGTCTTGATGGTCTTGCATTTGAGTCTGGAAGTCTTCAGATGGAGAAAAAGGAAACTGTCACAGATTTGGTTGTTCTTGACTCAAGTCTGGACAATTTACTAACATCTTTCATAGATGCAGACGTTTGCTCTGTCATGCCTTCCTTCCAAAACCAAGAATGTGAACAAGTGCAAATTGAAGATTTTTCAGAAGTTCCCACTCTTCCTGTCCCGGACCTGTCCGAGAGCATAACGATGTGCCAAGGTCAGCTGCCATCTTTTGAGCATGGTGAACTGACATGGTCATCTTGTGGTGTTGGTGAGGAGAGTGGGATTTCAAGCATGACTGTCAGCCCTGATTTGCCTGACATGGAGTGTGACGCAACTCCTGAACGCATGGCGTTCTCCGTCACTGGTCAGTATCCAGTGTCTGAAGAACATGTTGAGGATCAATGGAATTTTCTTGCTGAAGAAGTTGAGTTTGTCAGTAAGGATATTCTAGCAGGAGTATCACTTGAGTCGTGTCCGTCACATGAGCTAGCCCACATTGAGCACACTAAAGCAAATGCGCTTCCTCCAACAAACGAGGATGCGTCTGCTCAGGAGATTGAGGAAAACTTCAAACTAGCAAATCATTTAATAGCACAGGTTGTGGCCAGTGAGGTCTGTTTAATGGATGCACTTCAGAATGAGATGGACACAAAAGCTGATGTAGAAAGTGAGCAGAAGGAAATGTCAGAAAAGGACAAAATGACTGAAATTAATATCATGGAAGCAACCATGGACACCAATGAGTGGATCACAGATGGTAACCATGAAGTTCCATGGATTAACCTTTCCGTTTCAGCTCCCCACAACACACGGACTGCCTCAGTTTCCTCAGGACACCACCTCAACTCTGTTCCTGTGGATTCCCCTAGTAAAAATGCAGATCCCCTTTTCAAACACTCCAGCATTACGAATGAAGGCAAAGGAAGTGACAAAAAGGTTGTGGCTGTCCAACCCATGCCCCAAAATGTCAAAGTGACCTTCCGCATCCACTATCTAACAAACTCGCCATACCAGAAGGTGGCTGTCACAGGAAACAAACAGGAGCTCGGAAACTGGAAGGGTTTTATCCCCCTTGAGAAGGCAAAGGATGGGCACTGGTCAGCTGTGGTCAACTTGCCTGCAGAAAGCCACATGGAGTGGAAGTTTGTGGTGGTGAACCAGGGTGAGGTGTGTCGCTGGGAAGAGTGTGGTAACCGCGTGCTGGATACGGGCTCTGCAGAAGATCTGCTGGTCCACAAATGGTGGGGGTTCTTTTGAGAAGGCTGGAATGAGTAGTATGGACTGGGCTTTAGGACATGGCCAGGTAATGTCAAGTTTGTTCACTGGACCATCTTAAGTTTAATTACAATTATGATCCGTTGGTGTAAAGTGGGTAAATATGGTAAGAGTTTCTACGTGTTGTGCTATAGTTCTGGTGAAATTGTACTAAGCTTTAGTGGTGAAATGAACAGGCGCTCATTGTCAAGCAAAGCAATAATTATTTTATAACGTCACTTGTAGTAATTTTTATATTTTTTTTTTGGCAAGGGGTGGGGGGGATGTTTACAAAGTAGTGAACTGTTCTAGCTTGTTTCTTTAATGCACAACTTTTTAAAGTTTAAATTTGGAGACCTAACCGTAAGATTTCCAACAGGACGTGTGTCAGACAAAACCACCTTCTGACATGTTTTAGAAGACATTTCTGTTGCAGTCTTTCAGTGAGTGTACTGTAAAGACTGCACAATCTTGGTGGCTATATCTAAAATTATGCAAGCTACACCTCCATATGGGGGGATTTAATGCAAATGTTTGGCTTCATTATACTGCCCTTATGCTGTTTGAAACAATCTAAAGATAAATGCACACGTCTCTTTCACTACAGCAATAATTAAAGCAATAGTTCTGACTGTGCTTGTATCAGGTCACTCTGTGCTGCGTCTTGTCACTACAGCTTTAATGAATTTTCACTTTTTTAGTCTTAAAATGTAATTGTTCCTACTGAATGTGTTTAAATTTAATGAATAAAATACTATTTTTAATTGTGGCTGGATTATTTTTTTTGTTTTGTTTTTAGAAAGGTGTATTTTGTACTGGGTATACTGTGCTTGGAAACCACCAAAGTACACTAAATCTATAGAAGTACTTAAACATATTGACAATTTCCAAATTTATCTCCGAATAAATGTACAACAGTTGGCTTTATATTAATATAAAATTTATTAAACCATATCGAAGCAAACAATGTTGAAGTATTGAGTACATAATTATACAATCACTGGATGAGCCAATGTGATAAACGAGCGATGCATACAGATTGTTATGGAAGTGTTAAACGTATCTGACTCGTGCCTAATGGAATGTAATATTAAGCACTTTTTTTAAGTGGGTATACTGAAATTCTTGAGCTTTTCTAGTGGGTACAGCGTATGCCCGCGTAGCTTATGCACAAAACCACTGGGTGTGATATTCACTTGATATTTGAAATCATTAGTGCAGTGCCTGATCAAACATATTTTGATTTGTTAAAGCTCCTAATTTTCCGTTTAGCTCCAAACCCTTTGAACATGCAGCCTGTTTGTGTCCGAGAATGATGTAAAGCATGAAGCAAACATGATCTAAACTTGAGCAAATGTTTACTGTCGAATTCTGTCACTGATTAACTATTTCAAAAGGCTAATGCAGATAAAACTAGTCCCCTGAGGTGATCAATTATTTTTTCCCCCCTAAATTAAAGGACTCGTTGTTTTGAGGCCAGCTCGGTTTGCTCATGGAGGGAGGGCATCATTAGCAGACCTATTCACCCTGCTCCAAGCTGAAGGTGATTCTGATTTTCTTTTTGGCAACTATAAATGTCGAAGCATGAACGAGATGGATGTGCTGTTAATCCTTTCAAATGACCTAAATTCCAATTTTAGTCCAAATGCTGCAAATGACAATCTGCTGGGTATTGCTCATAAATAAAATTGAGTAAACATGGTTTGACTAGGTCAAAGTTGACCATATATTTTTTTTTTTTTCCCCCCATGGTTTCACATTTTTAAGGTTTGCAAGTCCCACAATAAATTTCAAAGCACCTTTTTTTTTTTTTTTTTAAGCCTAAATGATTTGACCTGATATAAATGTCAATGGGACAATGTGCAGCTGGAAGACACATGATTTTTACCGTGTTTCACAACGAGTTTGGCAAACTGTTGCAGTTTACCTCGAGGTGGAGAGCCATGGGGATGATTAAAGTTTTGCCCAGATATCTTGATGCCTTTCGAAATGCGCCAAAATTCCAAGTATTTTAATGGCTAGGGAAAAACTTGGCCTGGAAGAGACTTTTGTTTTAATGAAGTGAAAATGCAGTTTATCCTCCCTGTTGATGTGGCAGTTCCGTGTGCATTTTCTAAAGCTGCAGGTAATCTTTTATTTAGACACAGATTACAGCTGACACAGTTTGTGCTCTCTCTCTCTCTGCTCATCTTACTTTGTACATTCCTCTTTTGTTGCACGCAGTTTTCCAAGCCTTTAAACTTGTGCCTCCAAGTCATTGCTTGATCTCTTAAAGCAAAAAGGACTTTAGAGTCAGCAGCTTAATCTGGAAACTGCCCCCACAATTCTCTTCACGTCCATGTGCATGCTGGGCAACAAAGCCTTCAAATCTCTTGATTAATCAGCTGTTTTTGTTGGATGCTCTTACCAGAGGTGATCATGGGCTATGGATGATAAACAGATCTATTCTTACCCATATTTTAGTCACTGTTTGGCTTTTTATGAAGGCCACAGAAGAAATTGGTCACATTTGACAAAATAAGAACATTAAAAGAATCAAAGGAAAGTAAAAACTGACTCAAAAGCTGATTTTGTTGGCCTAGTTAATATGAGCAACATGTTTAATCTTTAATCAGGCACATATTTTAGAACCGTTCGATTTGATGTCATCTCGTGGCAACAGTTTTAGTTGCCATCAGAAGAAAAACTTGGATTTTACATAAGCTCTAGTCCAGATGAGAAAAAGTCAATTACTTTGTAGACGGCTTAGTTGGTCAGATGAGTACTTTATTTGGATTTGCTGTCTTTTAAGTAACAGACGGAGGCTGTACCTGAGCATTTTGGGCTACTTGAAGGCAAACGTGTGAAAATATTAATACATTGTGTCCTATGCCAACTGTCGTGATGATGGTTCCTTTACATCACCACCATCACAGACCTTTTACTTTTCAGTCCATCTCTGAGCCTAAATGGTTTGCTACAAGGGAAACTTTAAATTTTATCGTTCATGGCCTTCTATATTTTGGTTAAAGGTAAACATATTCTTGAAACTGAATCTAATGCAGTTAATAAACTTTAAACTACAGCACAGCAGCGAGTGTATATGCATCAAGGGACATGGCTCTGTCTGAAACTTGGTAAAGTATTTGAATTTATTACAGTTATAGACAATTAGTCATTAGTTTCTCTCCACTGGCTTCCTGTCAAATCCATAATTGAATTCAAAATCTTACTTCTAACCTACAAAGCTCTCAACAACCTAGCTCCATCTTATATTACAGATCTTATTGCTCCACATTTTCCTAACGGAGCACTTGGCTCTTAGACTGCAGGTTTACTTGTGGTTCCTAGAGTTTCCAAACTAGAATGGGAGGAAGGTCTTTCAGTTATCAGGCTCCTTTCTTATGGAAGCAACTTCCAGTTTCTGTCCATGAGGCTGACACATTGTCCAGTTTTCAGACTGGGGTTAAGACTTTCCTTTTAAAAATATCCTATAGTTGGGGTTGACTTGTCATGTCTTAAGCTTAGACTACTAGAGGACAAATTGACCTCATTTCCTTAAATGAATTGTTAAAATGAAATAGTTTTCATTTGATACCGTTTCTATATTAACATGTGATTCTTGACCTGCCATTGTGTATCTGTTCTTACCAAACCCAGCCGGTCGAAGCAGATGGACGCTTGAAGGTTCCTTTCTCATGAGGGAGTTTTTCTTTTCCACCGTCACCTTCATGCTTAAGATGAGAGTTCTGCGATGGAGTTCCTCTGAAAGCAGTCTGCTCCTCAGATAGTGTTAAATTATTATTTTTATATATGAACGTTTCTGTTCAGTGCCCTGAGATGACTTCTGTTGTGACTTGGCGCTGTATAAATAAACAAAATGAATAGAAATTTTTAATGAGGTAGCAAGGACTTAGTGTAACAACATATGGGCATTAATCTCTGAAGGTTAGCATACTGTTTTGAAGAAGGCTATCTTCTGGTGGTCAGTCCATGCCTTTAGCTGTGAGGTTGGTCACTGTAAACAGCATACAGTCGACCGTTAGGCTTCTACACATCGTCACTCCAACTCTGACTGCCATGTGTGAAATTCTCTTCCTCCTGGAGATGAGACCGCTGTCTCTTCTTACTGCCGGGTAAGACTGGGCTCCTGCTTTCTTTTGACCTTTGGCCTAAACGGCTTGTGTGATCCAATCAGGCAGCCTGTATCTGTGACTGTTTGTTTGGACTTTAACGTGTCCTTGCTGTTTTCAAACCTGCAGTTTATTTACTCGTTAACGCTAAATTCATTTTTCACTTCTAGAGCTGTGCAGCGTCTGTATTTTTAAAACCGTTCTCGTGTGTGCTGTGCGCTAAAGACAACAAGCTGTGCATGCCCTTCCTGACATTTATTCCAGGTTTAAGAGAGTATAAAAACCTGAAACATTTTGTCTCGATACGATGTGAGGAAAAGGATTACTGTCAAAATGCTCGGTCATATTTTGGGGTGTGCCACACACAGGCTATTTATACAACATGCCAGCTCTCATTCCTATTCCATACAGTGATCAGGCCGTGACCTTCACCAGAGACTAAGCCTGCTGACGGCGCTGCATGACCATAAAAGAAGGAGCAACGAGTGGGAGTTACAATAGGAGGGGAGCAGTGATCTGCTGAGATTATAATAAAAAATCTATTGAAATCAAACAAGGTATGAACCCAAATATCAGTGTGTATATTATATTATTTAGCAGCCAAGTTAGATGTGCTTCCTGATTGTGTGTGTCTGTACAAAATCTTCACCTCCTGTTCTCATGAAAATGAAAGCTCTTCTGGATGTGAGCCACGTTGGGCCGGTCTCCACCAGTGAGGTCATCACTTGGTCGTCTCAGAGGACACTGCAGATGTGGGCTGAATGCGGTTCTGAGCAGAGCAGTTTATGTGACGAGCGAGGGAGGGGGCGATCGTTGTGTCACTTGAAGTTAAACCCTCCCAGTCAGCAAAATATTGGCTAAACAACGAGCGTGAATACTCGATTGGCATGAAAACAAGGTTTAAAAATCTTCATGTAAATACAATTAACTTTTACACATAAATGTCAAAACAACCTTAATCAAAACCAATGAAATTGTACAAAAACAAATGTTTTTTTTTATTGATTTCTTGCCTTTAAATTAATACACTTGCTAATTACATGTAGATTAAAAAATACCGTAAACTATAAAAGTTACTTACTGAACGAAGCAAAATCTTAACGATTATAGTTGCACATTTTCAGAGCAATATCTGTATTTATTATAAAACGTTATTCTTTAATCCCTCCAAGGCTGTGATTTCTGCGTTGCACTCATTTAAGTCTGAGTTAAAAAAAATAAAAATAAAATCCATCCTCCAGTGTTTTGAGCACATCTAACTCAGTGAGCTCTGCGACTCCTCCGGCTCTTCAGTTATGGTGCGGTACTGCTGCGGTTTATTTTCAGCCAGGGCTGAGTCTGTTTGGGTAAACAAGATGGATCGACCTTTCAGGGGTCTCTTGAGCAAGAACCACTGAGAGGTTACCAAGTTCCCATAGCCCTGTGAGTGGGAGAAGGCATAACCTGACCGACGGGTGCTGATACGCCTGACAGGTGGGCGGCGAGGTGCAGGTGATGGCAGCACCTCCTCTCTCACCATATATCTCACCTTTAGAGGAAAAAGAGGGACGAGACTTAAGATTAAAGGATTCAATGACTCCTGCGTGTAATCTCAAGGATTTATAATCAACCTCACTCGTTTCCTCACCTTGTCATTGATAGTTGGACGAATCTGCAGGAGAATAAAGCGAAGAGCCACCACAGGCAAAACGCAAAGAAGGGAAATCAGGAAGATTGTAAGCCACACATTTGGCTGGTTTAAAGAGTTCCTTGCTGTGCCTAAAATAACAAAAGCACACCAGAACAGAACTCGGGGATTAATTATTGAACATTAATGCCTGCAGGAACTGATTCAGATTCATTGTTCAAAAAATTGTACAATAAAATGAGCATTCTTTGAATGAATACATGCAAGTTGCTTGCTTGTAAGGCAAAGTTTTAGATAAAACACACACCTGTTTCTGTGAGTAGCATCTACATTTGCCCGTGGTGTAATCTACATGATACTTGGGTATACGGAGTATACCCACTATGAAAAGTTTAGGAATTTCAGTATACCCTCTTAAAAGTGCCCAATGATACATGCTATATCATTAGACACATGTCATTGATACGTTTAACGTCAGTTAAACGCTTCAGTAACAATCTATCGGTATGTATTCATTTGTTTTGATCGTGTTTTATAAATTTTATAATGTTTTTAAGACAAAGCCAACTGTTGTACAAAGTGCGTTCATTTATTCAAATATAAGCATTAGAGAAATTTGGAAATGTTCAATATGCTTAAAAATCAAAATAAATTTACAATTACATTGTACTAACCGGTGTACTTTGGTTTCTAAGCACAGTATACCCACTACAAAAATGTAGACTACACCACTGTTATGCACTGATGATGGAGTGTTTTGGACGTATGGTCCCCCTTTGCGTGTGTGAAGCCAGTTTCTGGGAATTTCACAGCAGACTGTCTTGAAACTCATCAATGAGGTGCTATTTATAAGACAGATCTTGGTGGCAGGCCTCAGACTGATGAAGTATTTCGGATGAAAGACGAAACGCTTCTCCCAAAAAGAAACTGTCCAGATGACATGATTTTACCTTTTTTTTGTGAGTGAGAAGAAGCTCTAAACATTGTTGAAAAATGTTCTTATATTAAGAAAATGTAATTAGGTTTCTGAAATTTATTAAACTCGACTCAGTGACACCAGTGGTTCAATTTGCCCTTTTAACGTAACATGACCAAAATGGAAGCTCAATTTTTTTACTTTTTTTGGGGGGGGATTAAAAAATGACAAGTTGGGCGGCACGGTGGCTCAGTTGGTAGAGCTGTTGCCTCTCAGCAAGAAGGTCACTGGTCAAATCCCATCCCAGGACCTTTGGGGGCCGAGATGGTGTAGGGGCAGGGCAGCCGACTTGGGACTCAAAGGTCCTTGGTTCAGTCCCCAGTCATTGCACATCTCGTGGTGTCTCTGAGCAGGACACCTCATCCCCAGTTGCTTCACGGGCACCCTCAACAGCTGCCCACTGCTCCACCTGCTGGTGGAGCGGTTCCTAATTTCCGGAGTCAAAATTTCCAGAACTGAACAGAATAGACTTCTAGGAGTCATTAAGAATTATTAAAAGTGCTGAATCCTCTCACCAATGAAGGGAAAAACCGATGTGAAGATGAGAAACATGCCGCTGCTGTACATGGTGAAAGTCACAGCAAAGTAGGTAGCCAGGCTGCCCCACACAAACAGCTGATTCACTGTTGTCCAGTAATGTGTGTCCAGACACAGCTGAAACATCCAAAGTGGATTTTAATGGTTAACTTTACAACAAAGCATCATGAACAAAACACCTCATTTTCAAAGTTTGTATTTCTTTACCATCTTTATGCTGAAATATGAAATGAAAATTGTATGTTTTTACCTGTGCGCTCACCACTACAAGAATACAAGTCTGTGCCAGTAAAGCAAAGGATTGATAGTCTGCAATATCCCCGCCGTCATCTCTAACTGTGTCGCGCATGGCGGCCCATGGGATGAAGAAAAGGATGAGGGAGCTGTAGCAGCTGTGCATCATACAGCGCACAAAGGCGTTTTTGCTAAAATACATGTTCAGCTGGCCGGGAGAGTAGAGCTGAGGATACTGGAAGCTCCAGTGGTCACTGACGTCCTGCAGACAGATCAAGAAAAATCATTAGAAAACTATGTCTACCCAGAAATCCCTTTAAAACACTTTTGAGGATGGTGATTCTTGTTTGTTATAATACCTGGTCAAAGAGGCACAAGCTGAGGATAGGAAGAGCCGTGTACATCAAGTTGTACAACGTGATGAACCACTCGTCGTACACTGTCTAACAAACACAATGTAAATGTCAGATTGTTTGAATGTCTCTGGTAAAAAGTTTGTTTTATAAAACATCCATCCAATGATCCATGGTATTTTGTTTTTCAGTCATGATCCACACCTCATGACCATAGTTTAAATTTAGACAGACCAGTACAGCTAGAGCTTTACATTTTGGCTTAGCTCTTTTATTAGCACTATAGACTGGAGCAACACCTTCATTACTGAAGACAAAACCCCATCTTATTTATCCATCTGTTGCTTGATCCTGCCATCACTCATTTGGACTTGAAGTCAAGAACATTCTACTTTTTTTTATTTTTATGGAGAACGATGGAGTCAAACTGAAAATAATTATGGGGTGCCATTTGTAAAGTTACACAGTCAACAATTAACAGCAATATTTTGGTTTATTTAGCCTTTCATAAGAAAAAAATGTTTTTCACCATTTTATTCATACATTTATAAATGTTATAATTCCAAACTAATAATTTACAAGCTAAATATTTAGTTTACAAACTAAATACTTATCTTACAAGTTAAATATTTAGTTAACAAGCTAAATATTTAGCTCCACACTAAATATTTTGTTTACAGGATAAATATTTAGTTTACAAACTAAATACTTAACATGCAAAGCAAATATTTAGCTTGTACACTAAATATTTAGCTTAAAAACTAAATATTTAGTGTGGAACTAAATATTTAATTTACAAGCTAAAGAGTTAGTTTGCAAATTAAATACTTAACTTGCAAGTTAAGTATTTAGTTAGCAAGCTAAATATTTAGCTCCACACTAAACATTTAGTTTACAAACTAATTGTTTATGTCCAAGCTACATGTTTAATTTACAAACTAAATATTTAAGTTGCAAGTTAAATATTTAGATAGCAAGCTCAATATTTAGCTCCCCACTAAATATTTAGTTTAAAAGCTAAATATTTAGTTTACAAACTAAATACTTAACTTGCAAGTTAAATATTTAGTTAGCAAGCTAAATATTTAGCTATGCACTAAATATTTAGTTTACAAACTTACTTGCGAGTTAAATGGTTAGCTTGTGTATTAAACATTTATCTTGGACATAAACATTTAGTTTTTAAACCAATCATTTTGTGTGGAGCTAAATATTTAGCTTGCTAACTCAATATTTAACTTGCAAGTTAAGTATTTAGTTTGTCAACTAAATATTTAGCTTGTAAATTAAATATTTAGTTAGTGAAATATGACATTTATAAATGTATGAATAACATGGTGAAAATATGACTTTGAAAAAAAAAAAACATTTTTTTTTCTAAGGAAAGGCTAAATAAACCAAAAGATTGATGTTAATTTTTGACTTTGTAACTTTATAAACGGCCCCCCATTAATAAATGTTTTTTTTTAATAAATCTTTTTGTTTGTTATTCTTCACTGATTGCAAACAAGACACATTCCTATGGTTTTTTACAATTATTGCTTTTGATATTCTGATTAGATAACAAGCAAAACAAATAGAGTTTAAAACTACTGAAGGCGGATGGCATTTGAGAAAGACTGGTTGAAAACATAAAGCAGACATTAACAGGGAAAAAAAAAGAGATAAATTGGTCAATTATAGGTCGACTTAACAGTTAAATCCATGAATGTGCACTTTTATAATGCATCTATGTACAATATGTTAAAGTGCATTACTTACTTGTGCAGAAAAGCCACAGAAGAAGGCATACCAGAAGTGCACGAAGGTGAAGGTGAAGTTCTTGTAGAAAAAGTACCGTAGAAACTTGCACATGCGAAGGTAGGACCAGCGACCGTGCACCAGCAGGAGACGCTGGAGGTAACGGAACTGAGCAAAGGAGAAGTCACTGGAGAGAACTGCCTGCATCCCCTCCTGACCACTGATTCCAACTCCAATGTGAGCAGCTAAAGGCCAAACAGAACAAGATTTATTTCTCACACGGACTAACAGGCCGGTGCGTTGCTTCCTGTTCTGCCTGAGTTTACCCTTGATCATGCTGACGTCATTGGCTCCATCCCCGATGGCAAGAGTGACAGCCTGCTTGTATTTCTTGACCAGCTGGACCACCTGGGCTTTCTGCAGAGGAGTGACCCTGCAGCAAATCACAGTCTGACACATGCATGCAGTTCTCAGCAGCTCCAGCTCCAAGTCCTTCTCCAGAGCAAAGGCCTGAAGAGAAATGTATTAAATATATTTTACACAAATGTGCACAAACCTATAGACATAAAGTAATTTAAATGCATCCCCAACAGATCAACACATATTTCATAAGAATGGAAATCACTAAAATTAAGAATTTCCAATCATTTATTCATTCTTATTAGATTTTTGTTGTGATCCAGTTTGATAAAACATTTGTTTTGTGTGATGTTAGTATCATCACAGAACTAATGCACAAAGTTATGGGCTACAGTAAATCCACTAAAAGCAACTTGTTTTGAAATCCCATTTTATTTCATGACCTTGATGCAAATTGTCAAATCGACACATAGACTGACCCCGTTAGATACAATAAAACATTAGTTATTTGCTTTATCTGCTTTTGAATCCAACACAAGGACAAAATCTTTGTTTTCTGATTTAGCCAAAACTCAGAGTAGTGATGTGTCTCACCAAACTGTGTCCGTTGATAACCAGACCGTAGTCTCCGTCCACGTCCTCGTCCTGCACCGTCTTTGTCTTCTGGAGCCAGAACAATCCTGCTCGAGCTTCCATCACTGTCGGCTCCTCTGCTGCTTCTGGACACATTTTCCTTCTCGCATTTCTGA
>NC_056515.1:35612059-35623534 GCF_014905685.2 Nematolebias whitei | reverse complement strand
TTCTGCGTCAGGGTGCCGGTCTTGTCACTGAAGATGTATTTAATTTGTCCCAACTCCTCGTTGAGTGTGGTGGTCCTCGCCTGAGCAGGAGTGTCGTTCTTTGGGTAATACATCTTCCTGTCCCAGTCAATGAAGAAGCTGTTCCCAAGACGGATGATCTCCACACTGACATTCAGTCATTAACGGGTGCCGGGTTATCACACAATCATGAAATGTCACTAATAACAACTGGTACTCTCTTGTGCCACGATACTGCTGTGCAGAAATGTACCTGACGTAAAGAGAAATTGGCACCACGGTGTTGAGGACAATGACGTAGGACCAGAAGGACAGGAAGGATGACAGAGCAGCGTTAACGCCGGTTTCACGAGGGAGAAACACCGTGAACACGGAGCCCTCCTTCACCTCCCAGATTGCATTGCCGATGGCCAGAATAAGACACATAGTCACCAGGAACCCAAAAATCTGATGAGAAAATATACATAACAAATTTTATAAAAGAAATAGTGAAATAAACAAATCCTCAAAAAGACAAGAATATCTATCTGCCTGTCTGTCTGTCTGTCTATCTGTCTGTCTGTCTTTCCTTCCATCCGTCCATCCGTCCTTGTTTATGCTACTTTGTACTTTTGAATCAGTTTGACATGACTGTCGACGAGGAAGAGGGCTGGCACAAGAAGAGGGGGCGTGCCAAAGACACCATCTTAGCACCAACATAACTGGTTTCTTCCACTTTGGAGTAAGCTATTTGGGGGAAGAATCAGTTTTGTGTTGTGTGTTTTCTTGACTGATGAAGCCTTCTGGATGGAAGGTGAAACGTTTCAGCAAAAAAACCCAAAAAAACTGTCCAGATGACCTGACTGAAAATTGTTGGATTGTATACCTGGATTATTGAGCATGGACCTTTTTGGTTACTTTGTAAGGCCCGTTTTTCCAACTTATACTACATTGTGAGGACCAACTGCTCCTTATGGGTCCCAGGCTCCATAAGAAGAAGTCCCATTGGTGGGTTAGGTATGAACTGGTAATGGTTAGGTTTAGGGTAAAGGTCAGGGTTAGGCTATAGAAATGAATGAAAAATGAATGGAAGTCAATGCAAAAGCCTCATAAAGACAGCAAAACAAACCTGTGTGTGTGTGTGTGTGTGCTTGTGTGTGTGTGTTTGTGATCTAAAAAACAATTTATTGTCAAATTGAACTTTTTACCTCCAGAGCTTTGAAGACTTATTTATAAATGGTGCATTCATAATAAGACATCTCTGCTAATGTAAACTAATTGTATAAAGTAAATGCAGATTGTGTTTTTTTCTGTATTTGTGTGTGCATCAACTCACGCACAACACCAGGACATTCATCAGGTGATCAATGCTGGTCCGTTTAAATGTTGTCTTCCCACTGTTCTGCATGAGCTTTGTGTCAGGACCTGAAAAGATTCAGCCTCATGTTCAAACAATTGTGCCATCACATGTACGTAATTAAATGTACAATTGTACAATAATAAAAAATAGTAAGTTACAAAGTGTAACAATAAAAATAATGAGCCTGAATTGTTGCATAAAATACTGTTCCCATGCAGATGGTTACATCAAACAGTAGAGTTAGTTATTTTGTGGTAATCTTTACCATATATATATATATTTTTACTGTAATCATGTTATGATTATTTCCATCCACCCATTATCCATTATCTTTACCCACTTCTTCCATTCTGGATCACGGGGGTCACTGGTGAATGGCAGAGGGACACCTTGGACAGGTCCCAAAACCATCACAGGGCCTGAATATTTGCACTGGGCTTTAATGCCTGTGTTTATTGAATGTAGCACAAGCCCCATCTGCTGGGCCCTTGTGGACTTGACTAGTAAACCACAGACATGCACTATATTCCACATATGACACATTAAAGACCCAAACTAACTCATTCAAGCCAGCAAGAAACGTCACAATATTTATTACGAACACTTTTACCTCCAAAGATGACCAGACCGAAGCACCACTCGGTGTTTCTCAGAGTACATCCTCTGAGCAGGACTTTGTCATTGTCCAGACCGTAAGTTTGTCCTTTAACCGTCAGGTTTCCTTTGAACTTGTCTAAGCGGTTGTTGGGAGGCTCGCATCGAACTTCACCTGAGACACAAGCGTTCACATATTTAAGTTAACCAAAGCTTTTAAACCTGTATGATGTATTTCAAATATTTAATCACCTCTGAAGGTAGAAAAAGCTTCAATATTGTCTCCCATCTCTCCAGTTACAGTCAGGGCCTGCTTCACTTTTAGATTGGTTTCACTGGGAGACATCAAGAGGACATAAGTGAAGGGACAACCAATGGCAGGTCCACAAAAACCAAAGACTGGACTGAAGACTCACCCATCTAACTCAGCAGTTTCCACATAGACCAGATTGAGAGGCTCACTGCTGGACAACAACAGGAGGTCTGCCTGAGGGATGTAGTGTTAAAGTGATAAAAGTTAAATAATTACCGTATTTTTCGGTGCAACGGATTATAAGACACATTAAGTGAAACAAATTCATTTTGACAGATATTTGAGGGCGTGTACCACATAAAATCGATAAGCACAACCAGAACTAATACATAAGGTGCACCGGATTATAAAACCCGCTGTAATTTTTTTGAGAAAATTAAAGTATTTTAAGTGCGTCTTAAAAATACTATAGACAAACTGCACTGGTGTAAACTTGACTTATGCCCCTTTTCCATAGCTCCTCTTCAACACAACTTGACTCGGTTTGGTACGGTTCCGAGCCTTTTTCCACTATGATTTTTTTTGTGGAACTGGCACCTTTTTTAGTCCCTTCTTCTCTGGGGTAGCAAGCGAGCCGAGCTGGCACCAAAAACATGATGTCAGAACACTGTCGGTCACTGATTGGTCATGGGGCAGAGTCACTAGAGGGGTTTGAGAAAATTTTACAACACTCAATCCACCATTTGCCATTACTGGTGTTCGAACTCGAGGAGCAATTGGATCTATTTTTAAGATTTTAAAAACAGTAATGACAACATCGTGGTCTAATGCTGAAATGCAGCGGGGTTTTTTTTGTGTTTGGTGACCGACGAAAAAATTCAGAGTGAGCTAGATGGAGCTCCACTGGTCCCCAACT
This sequence comes from Nematolebias whitei, assembly GCF_014905685.2. Lineage (NCBI taxonomy): Eukaryota > Metazoa > Chordata > Actinopteri > Cyprinodontiformes > Rivulidae > Nematolebias > Nematolebias whitei. Next base: position 35,620,414 of record NC_056515.1, on the reverse strand, counting down.
CCCGCATTCCTTTCTACCGGAGCCGCTGAGCCCCCTTAGGCCATGCAGGGCGTCATCTCCCTGGCTCCGAACTTATCCAGTCACCGCAGAAGATCCTCCGTGCTACCGACTCGGTGCTCTGGATCCTGGCCTTGCGTTCTCTGTGGGCTCCGAGCTCCACTGGTCACCACGGAGAATCCTACGAGTTGCTGACTCGCAGAAGGCCGTTGCCCGGACCCCGGCCTCGAGTGATCATGAAGGCCGAACCCCGATCCTGGCAGATGGGTGGACCGGGACTGGTCTGGGACGGATGGTGGAAATGATTTTTAAAACATAAAAAAAATATATATATATATATATATATATATATATATATATATATATATATAGGTGTGTGTGTATAGTTTAAGTCGATCATTTTAATAATCTGTATTCTTTTTAATTTACCAGAAACTTCAAAATAAATTCTCACCCTGTACTGAAACCTGTTTCAGCGTCTCACCGCCACCTGCTGGTGAGGCGCATGATGTCAATTTGAACCCCGCCCACTGGAACCGGTACTGAAAGCATAATGGAAACACAACGTATACCGTACCGAGCTGAGCCGAACTGTGCTGTACCGGTGCTATAAGGTACTATGGAAAAGGGGCAGTAAGTTCCCATTTATTTGCTTTTATACACTAAATTCCTTTACTCTTTCCTTGAAGCTCATACTCACTGTGACAAAATGATTACTCTCCAGTTTCACTATGTCTCCAACCTGAACATTCATCCATTTTTCTTTTTTTAGTCTATAAAAATGAAACAAAAATATCATTGCCTTTATAAATGTATATAATTTTAAACATTTTTATGGACCATTTAATACTCACTCTCCATCGACGAGGACGTTCACTTGCCGGTTATTCACCTGCCTGTCACATCTCTGTCTGTTCTAATTGATAGAAAAAAACAACAACTCATTAATAGGTCACTTTTTAGTTATTTTAGATATTTAACAGTTAAATGTTGTGATTCTTGCCGTACTATGTCATCGCTGGCATCTTTGACCGCAGTCATTGCCAGCACCAGGATCAAAGGCACAGCCGTGGTGAACCAGGACAGAGAGGCGACTTGTGGGATGAGCTGTCAACACACAAAAATAACTCTTAAAATTCTTTATCTGTTACATTTTTCATCCTATTCAAGAAACTGGACACAAAGTAAATAGAAAGACCTGCTTCCATTTTAACATTTGATGTTAAGACAAAAAAAAAAAACAACAACAAGAAATGTGTTTACCTGAAGGATAAGAAGGAAGAGGAAGTAAGCATTGGCGAGCCTCCTGAACTGCTCAAACAGGTTGAGAGGCAGGAAGGTGAAAATGTTGTATTTGGAGGTCTTGATGGCGTTGTTCTGTAAAAGAACAGTGATGGCAGTTATGGTGCTCTGAGGTTAACAAGGAATAAATATGACCAGATGGTTTAACTTATCCAGTGTTTTTAAAGCACAGGAACAGTTCACTTTGACTCTGAAAAGCTAAAATGTTGCAAATTAAGATCCATCTATCCATTATCTTCCATTTATTACAAAGATGGGTCGCGGGGGGGGGCAGCAGCTTGACCAGGGAGGACCAGACATCTCTTTTCACAGCCACCTTTTCCAGCTCTTCTGGGAGGACTCCGAGACGTTCCCAGGCCAACAGAGAGATGTAGTCACCTCCCTAGGGAGGTGCCCAGGAAGCATCCTTACCAGATGCTCAAACCTCCTCAACTGGCTCCTCTCGATGTGAAGGAGCAGCAGTTCTAGTCCGAGTCTCTCCCAGATAGCTGAACTTCTCACCCTATTTCTAAGGGAGAGTCCAGCTACTTTGCAGAGGAAACTCATTTCAAACTGCCTGTATCCACAATCTCATTCTTTTGGTCACTACCCAGAATTCATGACTATAGGTGAGGGTAGAAACGTAGACCGACGAGTAAACGGAGAGCTTTGCTTTACAGCTCAGCTCCCTCTTCACCACATTGGACCGGCACAGAGTCCGCGATACTACAGACGCCGCACCACTCCCTCTGTCGGTCGCACTCTCCATTCTTCCCTCACTCCTGAACAAAACCCCGAGACACTTGAACTCCTACACTTATAAAAATAATGATAATAATAATAATAATGTGTTATATGTTGTCATCATTGTATGTTTCCATACAATGGTGAAACTGGCTCTCTGCATTTAACCCATACACCACCAGTTGGAGCAGTGGGCAGCTATTGAAAGCACCCAGGGAGCAATTTGGGGATAGGGTGTGCTGCTCAGAGACACCACGAGAGGTGCAATGACTGGGGATCGAACCTGAAACTTTTGGGTCCTGAGTCGGCTGCCCTGCCTCTACACCATCTCGCTTGAGGCAGAACCTCACCCTCGACTTGAAGAGAGCAATCCACCTTTTCCGGCTGAGGACCATGGCCTCAGATTTGAAGGTGCTGATTCTCACCCCAGCCGCTTCCCACTGCAAATTAAGTTGGGATTTTTTTTTTTGTTGCACTTACAGCATACTTATAAGACAGGTTGAAAGGTCTGTCGTTAGCTCGCAGGTGTCTCTCCTCCTCTGGTAAAGGTCAGAGAACAAATAAAGTTAAACGTGTGAAAGATGCAAAAGTTCCTTTAGAGCAAGAATTGCTACATAGCTATTAAATATTTGAAGTTCGTCCGAGCTCACCTTGCTTCTCCTCTTTTCCACACAAGCTGCCAAAGAACGACATCACTGATCCCATTTTCAGTTCAGTTCTTCCATATTTCACACCTGATCAAAGTGAATGTTTGTACATGGAGCATATGAGGTCACAAATGAAGCCATGGTTAAAGATATGAAGCATCTTTTAACTGATTTTTGTATACACATAAAGCTGATAACTTTAAAGGAACATTGTAGCCAAAAAAAGTGACATTCCATCATTAGTAAGGGAGCATTTCTTCCCAATGTTGTAAAATTTTAGATAACTATAAAATATATACCCTTTTTCAAACATTAGCTGAGGAAGTAAGATCAATCGTTCATTGGACTATGGAAAATGATGCAACAAAAAATGCCCAATATGCATTACAGAAAGTTATCTTGTTACTATTTTTTAAACTTGGTATTTACCTGAAGCAAAATCCCTCATTAAACCAAAACACATAAAAAAAATAAAAATTGGTAAGAAAATAATGAGATAATTGTGTATGTATCTATGCATTCTGACAGACAACATGAAACATAATAGACACTGTATGAGTCTAAATTTACCAAACTCGTGTTTTATCCAGCCACTCCCTTCTCAACCCTCAGTCCCATACTGACTTTCAGCCTTCTAATTTGTAATCCAAAAAAAAAAAGGTTAAAGATGCATCTTGTTCACAAATATTCATTAATTTTGAGCTTTTACAATGAACTTGTTTAACAATTTGTTGAACAAAAAGATGAGGAAGTGTAAATTTGTTGCCACTTTCACTCTGCTTCCTCTTTAGGATCAGAGCCACGGTGAAGCCCAAGGCCTCAGTGTTTATTTCACTCGATCTCGTGTGATTGCTTGTTGAAATGTTGGTCCACTAAAATAACAACATTTCCCCTTAGTGTTAACGTAAATGAAAATCAACCACCTACCTTGAGCACAGGTTTGATTTCAGCAACAAAGTGAAATGAAATGCTACAGAGTTAAGTTTCCCATTTTCATCTTTCTGACACAAAATACATAAATCCAATTCTTTTGCCTACTGAACGGATGGCCAAAGAATTTCGCCTTGGTCGTTGTTTGTACAAAAGACAATGTGTCGACAGTACTGTCGAAGTTCTAACGAGGTTTCAGTTTCGTGAATGAAGAGTTCGGATCTCCTCCTGCACCCAGCAGCCCAGAGCAAACAGTGCAGTGATCTTTGGACCTGAGTGGTGAGGCAGTGCAGGAGGGAACAGGCAGTAAAATAACAATAAAACATGACCGGAGCTGGGACTGCAGTTATGGGATGGGTGGTCAGGTGTGTAATTCATGCTCATGCTCAGACTGTTACAGCATACTTTTACGACTTGCTTTTGAGTAGCGCTGTTAAAGTGTAAATATGTCTTCATGCACTTGCAGAAAGAGTTACTTTTGGCCCTTAAATTCAATATCTGAGCTCGATCACGAAGAACACAGTGAGTTTAAGGGACATGGGACACTTGCTATATCATTTTGTGTGTCTTTTTCTATTCCTTGCTAACCTACTAAGGAATTTATTGCTTACTTTCCTATATACCGTACTTTTTGCCACATAAGTCACACTTTTTTGCATAAACTTGCATACCCTGCGACTTATACATTGAATCAATTTATTTATGTTTTTTTTCTCATATTTATAACCCAATTTTTGGCTGAGATCTGACGATTTCAGTCATTCTGACATGGAAAATATTGAACACTACAATTTGCAGCCACTAGAGGGCCCTCGAGTTGCATATTTTTTTGCCCTATAAGTCACAGTTGGTTGCATAATTTACATGCCCTGTGAATTATAGGCCGATGCCACGTATTTATGGATTTTTTTCCCAAAATTTATAAACCAATTTTTTGCTGAGAAATGACCGTTTTCATTAATTCTGTGAGAAGTACCACTTTTAGCCACCAGATGGCAGCAGAGTAGTAGTAGCAGTAAGGCATGCCGTTGCATCATGTAATAAGTAAATGTGGCAATAATGACAAATTCAAAAGAAGTTCAATACAAAAAAAACAGGACTTTATTTATTATACTTAATTGTTTTTTTCTTGATCTTTTCTTTTTAATTTACCATGTCCTGGATGACTGAAAATCTTCAACAGCTAATAATGACACAATCAGCTTGCCATAGCCTGCCACCTTTGTTCTGCTCGCTGCTTGGAACCGTCAAACCAGATGCACCGCCCCTGCGAAATGCAGCTAATTTGACCATTAAAGTGCATTTATTAAGTAAAAGTTCAACTGAGACACACATTTACTATAATTCCGAGCAAACGAATAATTGTTTTAGGTGCTTTTCTTGTTAAATTTTCAAGAAACGGAGAGCGTTGCGCTCCCGGAGCACCGAGGCAACAGATACGTTTGAAATACAACTGATTTGAACGTTAAAGTCCTTTTATTAAACAAACGTTAGACTGAGACATACCATTACTATAATTGTTAATCTTGTTAAATTATTGTTAAAGTACTTCCATGCATGCTCCCACGGCTGCCATTTGACAGCCAATCAATTTTTGGCACAACACCGGCTGACGTTTCCGTGTGGTCAGCGGTGACACGTAATAGATATGACTTATACGGTGAAGTTACTTATTTATTTTTTATTTTTCCACTTTATTAGACATATTTGGACTGATACAACTTATATGGCGGTGCAACATGTACGGTGTAAAGTACATTACTCATTTTAAATTAACTAAAAAAAAAAAATCAAGGTTTAACCAAACTGTTAAGGAAGACATTGAAAAATGTTATGTCCACTGATTTCTTGGGGTTCTCTGGATACTAGAGGACAACCGTTCTCCTCCTTTGCTTGTTTACAGGCCTGCTGTCACACCATGCTACACACCTGGAATCACTTCCTCCTCATCAGTGGACTGCATAAAAACTTCAGGTGCCACGCCCACTTTTTCCTTGGGCATTTCCGCTTGGTTCTGAGCATTGTTGTAGCTGTGGCTGACTGAAATGAACTCTGTGTACCAAGCATTTTAGTAACTCTGGGTTGATCTTGGTCATCTTCTGTGAACAGTTCTATTTAAGAAGCTTTGTTTAGATTGGAAGTTTGGTAGGGGTTCTCTATTTTATTTTTAACTGACTTCTCCTGTTTCGTGGCCAGCCACAGAGCTTAGAAATTGTAGTTTTTGTTTTGTTAGACAAGAGGTTACTGTTTCTATGCAGAAGGGGTGTTCTTTTGTTTGTTTTGGTCTTGGACACCCTGAAGTTCATGGCTTCCCTTCTGTTCATTAATTCCCCAAACCCTTAGATGATTAAATTATTGTAATGCTAAATTGGGCTGATTTTGAGTTATTAGCATTTTGTTTAGTTTACAACTTGTTACACCCTGTACCTCCTAGGCTCATTCCAAGGGTTGTAACAGTTGTCAACACATTAGAAAGAGGGTTGAGGTAAATGTGGCAGACACCAATATCGGTAATAATCAGTATTGGTCAAAATGATTTAAAAAAATCTCTTTGGAGAGGTAAAATTGTCATAATCATCCTTGCCTTACAAATAAATCCATGGTGGATGGGTTAAATGCGGAGTAATTTTGCCATTATATGGAAACGTACAGTGATGACAATGTGATGGCATTATTATTTTGTTTTATGGTTTCACAGAAGTTTTCAAAAAAATGTTCCAATTGTGGAAAACTGTTTATGCAAATCTAAAGTCAAAGGTTTTGCATTTTGCCTCTTCAGCACGGCAACACATTAGCAAAGACCGTAATTTCCAGACTATAAGCCACTACTTGTGGGGCAGCTGTGGCTGAGTGGTTAGAGCAGTTGTCCTACAATGCAAGAGTTGGGGGTTCAGTTCCACCAGCATTCACATGCTGAAGTGTCCCTGGGCAAGACACTGAACCCCTCATTGCCTTCGATGTGTGTATGAATGTGATAAAGCACTGATTAAGCTTTAAATAGATCTAGTAGAGTGCTGGATGAATAAGGGCACAGATTATGTTGTAAAGTGCTTTGAGTGTCTTAATACGATAGAAAGGTGCCATACAAGTACAGTCCATTTACTTTTTTCACATGCTTTGAACACTGCGGCTTATACAACGCTGCAGCTAATTAATGCTTTATTTTATTTTGAAGGGCTTACAAGCTTCACAACGCCAAAACATTTAGCTTCGTCACACCCGGGCACTCACGTGTCTGCCCAATACATGTCTCTCTTGATGGGTGGGTCCTCGTGACTCAATGAGACTGTGTATAAATAAAGGTAAAAAAATAAAATCTGACCAATGAAATTACCAAACAGGTCACAGTGGGAAGGAGGGAAACTTTGTTTCCTCTCTCCTACCATCCTCCTATGCAGTGCACAGGAGGAAGTTGAAGATAGCGATCAGTGACTGTCCTGGTAAGCTACAGGTTGTTTTTTTTTTTTTTTAAACAGCCTGTACGTATTTGTGTATGTTACCGATATGTATTTACTTGCAAGTTTAAACATATATTTATATTTCTGTGTAAATATCTCATGTTACAATGTGGACACTCGCGTCTTATATACAAGCGCGGCCTATATATGTGCAATAAAATAAAAAAATGGGCGTGGCTTATGTTAGGTTGCACTAAATAGTCTGGAAATTATGGTATTTAGAACTCACTGATATGAGGAACTCTCCTCCTTGCCACATTCTGCTAAAATGCATTTAAAACTACTTGTAATAATAATTTGTTATTTATGATAAATGGCACTGGTTGCACTGTTGCACAACAGAAGATAAATCAGAAGTAATGTTTCAAGAGAGCCACCAGCTGGGTTTTACAACAATTACTCCACGAAACAGAAGACGCAACAGCAACAGCTTCACCCAGTGGAGACAAGAAGGTCCCGCTTTATTTATTTAATTCTGTTGGATCAATATAAATCACTTTTGCATTTTTTTGGTTTTGTTTCATTGCAAAGAGCACAAATCCAACATGTTTATTAGAGAATAGTTGGACTGGAGACCTATGCAGGGTGTCCCGTGCTTCTCATACAGTGGCTGCTGGATATGTTCACCAGTGACCCCATGACCTGGAAAGGAAGAAGTGGATGAAGTGGGTAAAGTGGATGGATGGATGGATGGATGGATGGTAATAGTGACATGGCCCCAGAAGATAAAAAGAAAGATATTGAGTGAAGAATGAAAAGCGGTAGCCTCTTTATTTCCACTAGGTGTCAGTTTTACACAAGCCAGTGATCAGATGACCTTTAAAAAGTGCAATATAAAATACACCATCATTTTAGAAAGTAGAACACCAAACTGACCTAAATAAATAAATGAATTCACTAATAGCTAAACATGTGTGCTTATTGGTTATTAGCTGATAGCTATATAAATAAAAATTTGTAAACACTTGAATAAGTTTTCTTTGGAAGAATACAACCTAATACGTTCAACTTCAAGAAATTTCACAAACTCAGCTCAAGTTTTCACTGGTGCTTTTTTAAATTTATTTATTTATTATCATAATGAAGGGAAGTGTGCTGCTGTGAATACATTATTATTTATTTTTTTTAGATTACAATTTAACAATAGTACATCAGGAGGTCACAGGATACATCAATGCCACTGGTTGTTCATGAGTTCCTTCAAAGTAAAAGCACCAATATTGCTACTGCTGCTGCTGATAACAATAATAGTAATAATAATAATAATAATAATAATAATAATAATAATAATAATAATA
>NC_056515.1:35611273-35612049 GCF_014905685.2 Nematolebias whitei | reverse complement strand
TAATAATAATAATAATAATAATAATAATAATAATAATAATAATAATATAATTAGAACAAATTGTCACTTTAACTGGTGATATGCAACTTATCTGTGCTGCTGATTATCTCATGCTGTATTCAAACCCATCTGCTCACTGCAGACTCATGTTCAGGCTGCTGTTGTTATGCCATATTGTTTTACATTATTAGTATTTTGTGTATCTTTTAACATACCATTTGTTTGTTTAGCTTATATCTTAGTGTATATCCTTATTTACCATTTCTTTTTATACTTTATATTTTGCTATTTTGGGGTGTAACTGGGATCCTGTGTACATAATTTGATTCCACCACATGTGGTACATGTGGTGGAAATGACAATAAAGTTGACTTGAACTTGAAATTCAGGTAATGATAAACTGGTAATATTCAGTATATTGCTATAATCTAATAACATATAATAATTACTTTACACATTGTAAAGAGGTGAAAAAAATGTCTAGTCAGGACGGAGTGGATGGGGAAAAGTTTCAGGAGTGATTTGCAACAAAATGGTGTCAGCAAATGAAAAGTTTAAAAAAGACAGTTGTGAGACCAGCTATGTTGTATGGTCTGGAGACAGAGACATGGACAAAAAGACAAGAAGCAGAACTAGAAGTGGCAGAAATGAAGATGTTGAGATTCTTCTTAGGAGTGAGATCATCAGAGGTACAACACAGGTTGAACAACTGGGAGATAAAGTTAGAGAGACCAGACTGAGATGGTTTGGACATGTCCAGAGGAGGGACAGTGGGT
>NC_056515.1:35595429-35610873 GCF_014905685.2 Nematolebias whitei | reverse complement strand
TATGTATGTATGTATGTATGTATGTATGTATGTATGTTCATTTTATTGACTTTAACTCAATAAGTAATATTACTGGATGCCCCTCAAACTTTTTCTTCTCCTGCATCGTTAAGGAGTTAATGTCAGGAATCCCTGAAGGACTTTGTTCCTCCCTCTCCCTCTCTGGCTCCAGTCAGGCTGTCAGGACTTTTCTCCTCCAAGAACAGATGGAATATCCCATAAACGTGGCAGAACACAGTTGGATGAGCAGGAGAACCTTCTGCTTCAGTGTCTCATCTACTTGTGGAGCTGCTCCTTGCCTCTTTAGACAAATACTTTCTCAATTCTCTTTAAATAGCAAAGGGATAATTTTATCCTTTCATTAGACATTTGATGCATTTTATTTATTTCCTGTCATCACCACTATTTTAACAGCATAGCCTGATCTGGGGTCTGGTCACATATTGTCACTTTTGTCCTTGTCTTGATGTGATTAGGTTTTGCCAGCATTAAAAAAAAAAAAAATTTCTAATGCTTTTCACACAACACTCGTAAATACTTATTTTATTTATTCCGGCTTTTCCTCCCCTTTTTTCCCCTTTGACAATTTTCCTGTTTTGGTAGACGCTTTAAATGACTCCCAATCAACAGGGTGCGTGTGAAGCAGACAGCTTTTATTGCCATTAGCAAATCCCATGTGTCAACCTTGTGTGTGAACTATGTCTGTGGCTGTCTGTTTCTTTTTTTATGTGAACACTGACTCAGAAACTTTAATGAAACATAGATTTTAGATCCTTGTTTTGAGCTGAAAGGATAACATCTTTAAATATTCTTGTTCACGTAGGGACAAAGTGGACAAAAAGTTTCTTTGATGCTTGTCCTGTGCCGTTTGACCACCAGCTTCCCACCTCATAAACCAGTCACTTTGGTTGTGTAACAGACATTCTGCATGAACATTAAAAAAGACAGAAACTTTCAATCTGGGGAATGTTTTGGAGTTAGTTTCTCCATAGCATTAATCAACAGATTAATAATCTTTATTATTTTTTTTGTCATCATGCTTGACAATGCTTTTATCAACTGATGAATTGATACAAACATAGATTTGTCTGTCTGTTGAGAATTGAAGAAAGACACCAATGGTTTTGCATGTGTCTGTTATCAAATATTGAAGGAACTATTAGAGAATATACATCTGCCAATAATTAACTTTTGGAGTGAGCATTAACAATTACAGTCAAAACTGACCTTTAAAAAATCACATAAATTGCCATAACTTTGTTAATTTTATAGATATTTAGGTAGAATTTGGTTTGGCAGTAGTTGAGATTATGAGTACTAAAAAAATGTTACTTTTTTGTCATTAACATATCTTTTGAACTATAAGTCACACTTAAAATCCTTTAATTTTCTCAAATCAACATTGCGCCTTATGTATTAATTCTGGCTGTGCTTACTGACCTCCAACCAATTGTATGTGGTACAACTGAACAATGTTGTGAGTTATTGTGAATGAGTTGAATAAAGTTTGACTTATCTGACTGTTTGGTTTCACTTAATGCATCTTATGTATGAAAATAGACCTGTTCATTGACATTGTGCCTTTTAATCCGGTGCAACAACTACAGTAAGTCTTTCAGTCAGCGTCGCTTGTCTGTTTGAGAACACATCTTCCAATCCTCTCGGCTGGACTTTAATGAAACTTTCAGAACTGATTAACTTCTTCAGTCAATTCAACTCAACATGACCAGCAGATCTAATCAGATTAGATTAGATTCAGGTTTATTGCCATTGCACATCAACAGTACAAATCAACATTAGATAAACTCAAACTGATATTCAGCTGACACTTGCTGTGGTAGTAGCTGAGAGTCATCCACTACATATACTTTACGTCAGGGGTCTGCAGCCTTTACGATCAAAAGAGCCATTTCTGCCCCTTTGTTCACTAAATTAAACATGTCTGGAGCCAAAATACCTGCTGCAACTGGGATTATCAACTGGTGGCCCACGGACCACTTTTTGTTGAAGAGCGCTTTTCTGGACAGTAGGTGCGATTTTATAAAACTAAAAATATGTAATGATTTTTAACATTTATTGATATTTTTACACTCTAAGACAAAAAAAGACAAGATTCTTGTAAAGAAGAAAAAAATAGTATAGTTTTTGCTCAGTTTCTAAAAACATTAAACTATGCATTCTTATGTGATTTATTATTATTATTTTTTTTAATTGTAGAAAACATACCTATCCTATGTTGAAGAAATTAAGCATAAATTGAAAGTGAGCATGTTTTACTCCTTGTAATGTAATATATTTGCAAAATAAATTACAGGAAAACTGTTAAAACTAGCTAGTTTTTATACAGTAACAACCAATAAAATTCAGTTTTATGTCAGTTTTGGTCAAAGCTTGAAAGAGCCGCTGCAGAGGGACCAACGAGCCGCATGTGGCTCTGGAGCCACAGGATGCAGACCCCTGCTTTAAATGTAGCATCTTACAATATCACACAAGCTTCAACATAGTAATACTTTCAAGGTTTGACTAAATTGGTTATAACTTCATTTCTCATTATAAGATGATCTCGGTTCAACACTCTGCTTGAAATGAAGCGGGCGAGGAGCAATCCTTAAAAGAATGCTTGGTTAATAATTACAATCATAATCCACAAAGATTAGCTTATCGTTCTTTTCTGAGATCATGGGCTTTGTATAGAAATGTGATCCTTATTATGGCATCTGGAGTAACTTGGCTCTTTTTTTATTTGAATGACTATCACAGAGTTGTGAAATGTGTGTTTGCTCAGCAGCCGTGTCTAATGAAACCGTTATTAAATTATATTATTTGTAATGGAGGACCTGGTATGTTTGGAAGTCTGGCAGATCAAACTAAAACAAATGTCCAACCTGTTTAAATCTTCATCGTATGAGTCCCAAGTGTATACATCTAAAACGTGTGCCATTTCATCCTGATGCATGCTCAATAGGAGAATACGTCCAGAGGACCTGACCCCCACCATCTTCTCTCCCAGACAGTAATATTTCAGTATTGTTTTTAGTACATTTTATGAGTATACATTTTTACGACTGATTTTAGCATAATATAAACAACAATTAGTTTCATTTTTATGAAGTTTTTGTTCCTACTGCAGGATGTGACAGTATACAGACGCTAACGAATAGACGATGACAAACACCTGGGGAAGGAGAACAGGTGGAAGAGGCAGGAGCTGATTACACGAGGGAGCCACACTGAGGAGAGCAGGTCAGACCACAAGAGACACTATATAAAACACAAATCCTCACTAATTCAAACGGGTCTTAAAACTAAAAGAAACATTAGGCAAGATTTATCATGTCCTCTGAGTTGGAAACTGCAAAAGTTTTGTGGTGATATTTTATTCATGGACGATCTATCAGCAGTTTCTCATACATCATCAATAATTTCCTTGCCTCGATTATTTAAAACAAGTCATACGAAGGCAGAACATGAAGTAAATATAAATGGGTTACTTAAAAAAATCCAGTGTAATTATGACTAATTTGATTTTTAGAAAATGAATGATTATTGTAAACAGATAGGCTTTGTGATATCTGCTTGTATGAATGAGCAAAATAAAACATTTAATACCAGATGTGATATTTACCTTGACAGAAGCATTTAGACTTCTATAAATAATGTACCTTTCCAGCGTTGGTTCTATTTTGGAGCTTTACTTTAAAGTGTGGGAACAAGTTGTGCAGTAAAAGGTCAAATAGTTTTTAGCGTTTGTGCTCACAAAGAGGCAATTTTCTGTCATGCACACGCATGCATTAATGTGCACACACTTCCTGTGTGACTTTGACAGCCCGTGGTATTTGAACAGATGTGGGCAGACTATATATGCCTGGATCCCCCCCTCTGACCCAAACGTGCACTTCCTGCTCCGAAAGCTAACACCCAGAGAGAACAATCGTAGTCTGTACCTTCTGAACACGCACACTCACACACACATAGAGACCAAACACTTGCAGTCACCGTCACAAATAAGGTCAGTGTGCGGGTTGTAAACACACATAAAATTAATCTCCCACAAAGGAGTTAGTGTGCGCTGCTTTTTAGATGTGGTGGAAGCAAGAGGGAACCCGTGTTCTTCTTCGGGACGTACAGCTCAGATGTTTTACTGTACCTTTTTATTAACACTGTGCTGAACTTTGAACGGTTCTAAGTAGTTCACTCTTCTGCTTTGGACATTTTGCTTCTTGATATTCTATCTTTGCTGACCTGATCATCCATAGCCCTTCAATCCAGCAGATCTCAGATGAATTTTTATATTGTACCAAGTTTTACATTTAATACAGATAAATATGTTCCCTAAGTCCAGAATGACTCTTTCCCATTTTCCATCTTTTTGTTCAATTCAGTTTATTTATAAAGCGCCAAATCACAACAGAAGTTGTCTCGGAGCACTGTACAGAAACATCCACACACATACAAAAACCAATTGGTAAAAGTTCTCTATCTAATGATGCCAACAGACTCGTTGAATCTTCACTTCGTTGCAGTCTCCCATCCTGAGCAAGCACAAAGGCAACAGTGGAAAGGAAAAACTCCCTTTTTAACAGGAAGAAACCTCCAGCAGAACCGGGCTCAGGACCAGTGGCCATCTACTTCGACTGGTTGGGTTTGAAAAGACGGGAAGGAAAAACAAAGGAACGCAGAATGGCAGCTCCAGGTGTTGATGCATGTGTACTCCCTGTTGGAAGAAAGACAAAAAACAAAAAAAAACTACAAATACAAAACAGGTAGAGTAGGGTAAGTAAAGGCAGCAGCAGAATGAAAAGGTTTAAAGAAGAAGAAGTCAGTTTGTCCTCCAGCCATTGAAGCATATAGCAGCATAACAAAGACATAGCTCAGGAAACCCAAGCCAGCCCTAACTATAGGATTTATCACAAAGAAAATACTTAACCTAATCTTCAAACTGGACAATGTGTCAGCCTCATGGTCAGAAACTGGAAGATGGTTCCACAACAGAGGAGCCTGATAACTGAAAGCTCTTCCTCCCATTCTGCTTTTGGAAACTCTAGGAACCACAAGTAAACCAGAAGTCTGTGACCAAAGTGCTCTCGGGAAAATATGAAACAATAAGATCTGTAATATAAGATGGAGCTGGGTTGTTGAGAGCTTTGTAGGTTAGAAGTAAGATTTTGAATTCTATTCTGATTTTTTATAGAAAACATAACCATCCCTACTGTTTGATTTTGTTGTTGTTGGTGGTGGGTCAACAGATCATGGAAATATAAAAGTTATAAAAGTTAGTGTATTTTTACTTTAACTGCTGCTTCCGGGTTAGGAATGAGCTGCTTACTCAAGCAAAAAACTTCAAGTGCCTTTGAGTTTTGTTTGTGAGATGAAACGAGAATAAAAGGAACATTGTGGCAGCATCTCTAACGATTTTGATGCAGTTGCAATCCGTCATGGGAAAGAGAGAGCTGAGTGAAAAAGTGTAGCTGTGAATTAACCAGCTGATCTGTTTCAACCTTCATTTATACTAATAGGTTTTAAGCAGCGAGTCAAAGAGTGTGTGAAAACAAGCAGCTGACATGAGTTAGGACAAGAACCTTTCACTGATCCTCCACACTGAAAGAAATCAGCTGAGGTGATTTGAGCAGGACACCATCTGGACGACTTCTTCTTAAGGAGATAACAAAGTTCATGCTCAATCATCCAGGTACCAAATCCAATAATTCTCAGTCGGATCGTCTGGACAGTTTCTTTTTTATGGAGACGTTTCGCCCTCTATCCAGAGGGCTTCATCAGTCAGAGGAGTTCCAGTAAACTCTTTCCCCACCAAGCAGTAAACTCCAACCAGTTTGCTGGAGCTGAAGATCTTAAGGAGATGCTCTGGACATGTCCTTCAGGCCCAGAGTTCTGAACAGTGGAGACATTATATCCCACAGATGTCTTGGAGACACTTTGGAGTCCTTTTTTTTATGAGCTGAACGAGGTAACTGGAAATATGAAAGGCTGGGATTTTTCCACTGAAGCTGTTGCCCCGTGCATCCCATTTACGTTCAGATGGATAAAAGGATGGATGGTTGAAGCAGACATTTCAGAACAGGGCAACAATTAAGTTCTGTTGTCCTCATAGGTGTTTTGTACTAGGGTGTACCATGTGATTGACCAATCAGTGCAAACGCCCCATAATAAATGGTAAAGTATTTTAAGTTTTGTTTTTTCATCATAAACATTATTTTTGGTGTTTTGGGTTCTCTAAATGCCACATCATGATATATTCTTTAAAACGACAGTTTCCAAGATGTTTTTGCATTCAGAAAATCCACAAGTGAACAACAGTTTGGACGATAATTGGCTTTTTATTGCAAAGAATTCTCATTAGCTGCATGATCAATAAGGTTTAGTGGTTTACATTGTGTAACGATTAACAAGTACCCAGATAGTTGTGACTGAAAGGAACAGACCTGCAAGACCATAAAGAATTAACAATGCTTTATTTACAGTGAATAATCTGCAACATAGCTGAAAGGGACTGGAACCCTGGAGAGTAAGGAGAAGAGTCTGTTTGGTGGATTTAACCTTTAGAATGATTAAAGATGGAATTTCTCTCTTACAGATAGATAAAGGGATCATCATGGGAACGGTGTTCCAATGGTTCCAGTAATCACAGAGGAGTGGGTCCCAGGTAAGTTTCTAATACTAGTGGGCAAGTGGTGGAAGGTGATAAGTGGCTGAAGAAGTCACAAGAGTCCAAGACCAAACCAGGGGAGTCCAGGTACAGGAGGAACACAGGAGTCAGTGTGATAATGCACCAATGTCGAAGGGAAGTCATCTACTGCCATTTATACTCCTGCAGCTCATCGAGGGAATGTTCTTGTTGGTGCCGTCTTGAGACTTGAAGCTGCAGGAAAAAACTAAAACTCTTACACATTTTTTTTAAACATCAAATTATACCCGAATCTAAGATCATACTATCTGCGTGGAGGCACTTGTGATGTTCGAACAAGTCCGGTCCTCAAGACAGATTCTGTCCAGAGGACCTGACTTAACCTTGTTATGGATTATTGAGCATGCATCAGGACACTTGTGATCTTGTTTTGTACTTTGTGTAAAATGTGTGGGTAGAGAAATTACGCTGTGTAACTCACATTGTGTGTAAAAGCAATATATCAAAGAACCCAGGTTACTGAAAGGAAAACACTCAAATCTATCTCAGTAAAAATGTAAAAATATTTCATTAGCAGCACTGAAGAATTCGCATTCTTTACGTTCTTGTGTTTCAGTGTGTGTTTGTAGGTGGGGTTTGGAAACTGTGGGAAATCAAGAAAATAAAAGCTGAGCGGGATACCTCAGGGCAGATTATGAGCAGAGACAAACCGCAGAAAAACAGAACATATAAAAACAGCAGGAAAGAAATATGAAACGTGCAGAATGTGTGCAACAAACTGTGAAGATGTGCATTTGTAGGTGAAAAAGACGAGTCTAATTAGATAATTGGCATGTAATTGGCAAAAGGATAAAAGGTAGTAGTAAAACCAAACGGTTTCAACAAGAAAGAGGGAGAAACCAAAGAGCAGGATGAAATGAAAAACCGACAGAGAGGTCGCGGACTGTGAGCTGAACTTGTGCCAGAGAGGCAGGATTGGATGATAGAGCCAAGTACAACAGGAGAAGTACATTTACAACACACAGACATGGGCAGAATTATTTTCTTCTCCAAACCTCTTTGAAATGTGATATGAGTCTACCTATAAATTATTAATTACTTAGAGCTGTATAAAAAAGGGAAATGCAATAATGGTCATTTCAAGCAAGGTTTTTCTTCAGACTTTTTGGGCGAAGGGAAAATTGCACATCGCAAGCAATGAAATAAAGTTTATGTGAAATTCAAACATGTAACTCAGGTCAAATTGAAAATCAGAGCTTGAAACTGGAGCTCACTTAAATGTGGCCACAAACCCAAATGAAGGGGCCATTTTATTGTCATCTGTTTGATGTAAAGGATCCACTTGGTGTCTCACAAAAGTAACAAAGCCATAAAACATTTATAATGGCTGTTCTTGGGATCAAATGTTTTTTTTTTTTTTTTACTGTTTCTAAATAAGAGCTGTTGTGGAAAATGCCACAATGTTCCGTCCCTTGAAGGCAGAATACCTGATTTAGTGAGTAGTCCTTCCTGGCTTAGAATGGGCCCAAAGAATCCAGACGGTGGCAACAATCCAGCTGCTTTTTCACTGTTTTACAAATTGTCCCTGGACTCTGGGGCGTCATAATGTCCTCTAAAAATACTTTTTTTCTATGGCTTAAAGAGGTTACATACATTTTAGATTCATATTAATGCTATTTAGGTTCACTTGTAGCAAATGCAGGGATATAAAGCGACTATTTTGTTATGTTATATGGAAGTTCACTTGTAGCAAATGCAGGGATATAAAGCGACTATTTTGTTATGTTATATGGAAAGTGTACAAACACAACAACAAAATGTTACTTTTAAATTTGCATAGGAGAATGCTGAATTTATAGCCAGCATGGAAGAAGATGGGGGACAGTTACTATATCAAATACAGCTAAATGGTGGCCGCAAGAGTGTACATGGGATGACTTTAACAAGAATTTAACTAGATTAACACTTAAAAACAATTATGTGTTTGCTCAAAATTATAGTAAATGTGTGTCTCAGTCTAACTTTTGCTTAATAAATGCACTTTGACGATCAAATCAGGTGCATTTCAAAACCCGATTCGCGGAAACGGGCACGTGCAGAGGGACGAGTCGCTGTGCATTTCTTCAAAATTTAAAAAGATAAGCACTAAAACAATTATTTGTTTGCTCGACATTATAGCAAAGGTGTGTCTCAGTTGAACTTTCACTTAATAAATGCATTTTAATGGTCAAATTAGCTGCATTTCGCTGGGGCGGCGCAGCAAAATGAAGCTGATTTGACGGTTGCTCCAAGCAGTTAGCAGAACAAAGGCGCCAGGCTGTGGCAAGCAGATTGTGTCATTAATAGCCACTTTTACCTATTACATGATACAACGGCATGCCATACCACTCGAGTGCCATCTAGCGGCTGAAAATGGTAGTGTTCAATATTTTCAGTCAGAATGAATGAAAACGGTCATATCTCAGCCAAAAATTGGTTTATAAATATGTGGAAAAATCCATAAACACGTCGCTTTGACGTATAAGTCTCAGGACATGTAAAGTATGCAACAAAAAAAAAGTGACTTACAGGGCAAAAAATAAGGTATATAATAAAAAGGTATAACACCATGGTCTGCTTAAAGTACATCTAGTTTTATCTAAAGTCACCAGATTTTATAGTATGGATTTATTAATGTCAGGCTGTACAATGACTGTGTCTGGTTTAATGTAATAGACTAACAGAAGTTTAAATATAAAGTTTTTTCTTTTGTTATCACCAGTTTTCATGCACATGGAAGTAATGCTGAATTTTGAGGTCAGGGCTGGTGAAAAGTTCTAAGTTTAAGGTTGTTGTTTTAACAGAAATTTAGAAAAGTCAGACCTTAAACCACAAATAGGATGCACCACAAGCGAAGGGGGACACATGTCCTAATGCTCACAACTCCTGCTCAGTCACGTGTGTAGTTTCATGTATACCTTGTGTGCAGTGTCAGAAGATCAGAAAGAAAATGTCAGATACATGAGTTAATGACCATTCAGATTATCAGCAAAGTGAATAAAGTCCTAAACAATGCATGCTCCTGCAGCCTTAGGTGGATTTAACTGAGAAACTTTTCTTTCCTAAATACTGTAATAAAGTCTCCTACTAGAAAACAGTGCAGTATTCAGTTCAACTATCTATTATGTTAACAACACTAATGGAATACTTGCATAGTCAGATTGTCATTGTGTTTGTGCATGTTTGCATGTGCGTGAGACTGAAAGATAGAGTAACATGACATCACTGTTTCCACAGGAAATCATGTTTCCAAAACTCTGGTTTTCCACTTTTCATCTTACCTCATACACAACCTGTTTCCCTTATTAAGTTACTTTATTCCCAGCACACAGCATTGACCATAATAAAATAAAACCTACGTATTTAGTGTCCTAGTTCTCACCTGCAGAAAAGATTAGGGAACTGTATTTTATTTTGAAAGGCTGATAATAGACAAATAAAGTAAAATCCCTGTGTAAAAGTCATTGTTAGGAGGATTTGTTTTTTAGTCTGAGATGATTCTCATCACTCTCACACACTCCAGATATGTAATAGTAGGTCCAGTCTAATCATATCAATATTTTGCTTCGGACTCGAATCCCAGATGTTTGACTGTTGCGTAAAAAGCCGACATGAACTCTAAGCAAAGCCCCAGGCGACTTCCAGTTACCTCACCATGTAACAAGTGGTTAACCTTTCATAGCAGCTCTCTGGCGATGTCTGGTTACTGTGTGATTTAGGAGTGTGTTCTCTGTGAAAGACAAGCTGTGGGTGAGCCAGAGCAGGTGGTGGACAATGAAACCAGAGGAAGGGAGGAGGGAGAAAATCCAGCCAATTACTGAATGCTTCTTCCTGTCCTTGATGCTCTTGTCCTCATAGCTCATGAGTCCAGACTCGGTCGAGGTTTTGTGCCATCGAGGATGTTCCAATCATTAAAACGTGTCTCAGGGTGCGGACTGAGGAGAGTCCCAGATGAACCACAGATGTATCCTCTTTGAAAGTAAAAACAAAATGAACATGTTCCAGATGCAATATCAAGTTGTCATTTGGACTGCGTCGAGCAGTTCACGAAATGTCTCAGGCAAATCTGACGTGTAGAATCCTATTTATTGTGTTTGCTTGAATTTTCTGTTTTGAGTACCGTATTTTCCACCATACATGTCGCACCGTCCTATAAATCGCATCAGTCCAAATATGTCTAATAAAGTGGAAAAATCTATAAATATGTTGCTTCACCGTATAAGTCGCATCTATTATGTATCACTGCTGATGCATCGCATTTGTTACGCGTCATCGCTGACAAACCGGAAATATGGGTCAGTGCTGTGCCCAAAAAATCGATTGGCTGCCAAATGGTGGCCGCAGGAACGTGCATGGGAGGACTTTAACAAGAATTTAACAACGCTTAAAAACAATTATTTATTTGCTCAAAATTATAGTAAAGGTGTGTCTCAGTTGAACTTTCCCTTAATAAATGCATTTTAATGGTCAAACCAGATGCATTTCAAAAGCCGATACACGGAAGTAGGAGCATGCAAGGTAGGACTCGCTGTGCATTTCTTTGAAATTTAACAAGATAACCACCTAAAAACAATTATTTGTTTGCTCGACTTTATAGCAACGGTGTGTCTCAGTTGAACTTTTACTTAATAAATGCACTTTAACAGTCAAATCAGCTGCATTTCGTCGAGGCGGCGCAGCAAAATGAAGCGGATTGACGGTTGCTCCAGGCGAGCTGGATGAAGGTGGCAGGCTATGGCAAGCCGCTTGTCATTAATAGCCACTTTTACCTATTGCATGACACAACTGCATGCCATACAACTCTAGTGCCATCTAAAGGCTGAAAATGGTATCGTTCAGTATTTTCAGTCAGAATTAATGAAAACGGTCATATCTTAGCCAACAATCGGTTTATAAATATGGGGAAAAGATCCATAAATAACTCGCTTCAGCATATAAGTCACAAGGCATGCAAATTATGCAAAAAAAAATGACATAGGCCAAAAAATACAGTAGTTTTAAATTAAATGTGGTCCTAATATTGCCAAATCAATGGTCAGACATGTATAGAGAGCAGATTCTTTTTAAAAAGTAAAAAAGTCTGATCTTGTATTGTATGTATTGTATTTTGTATTTTGTATTTTATGTATTTTATATTCTTTACGCATTTTATATTCTGTATGTATTGTATATTCTGTAAGCATTTTATATCCTGTATGTATTTTATATTCTTTATGTATTTTATATTCTTTATTCCGTTTGATCTTTGTTCTTACTGTAAAGTGTCCTTGGGTGTCATAAAAGGCGCTTTTTAAATAAAATGATTATTATTATTATATTATTATTATATTAATGTGGATTTGTTCTTGTGTTTACCCTGGCAGGAATCTATGTTTTGATGGGAGCACTCTGTCTGACTCAGCTTTCTTCGCTCTGACCTTTCACTTGCTTGCTTCTGATTTATATTTTTTTTTCTATAACTTTCACTTATTATATTTTGTTAGTTGTATTTTGCATGTGCTTTAGTTTAGGTGTGTGATTGTCACACTGCTCACAACTTCTCCAGTCCTTATAAAAGCTCAGATGAAGGTGTATGAATAAAAAAAGATGATTAGACAATTCTCTGGGCTGACTTTAAGAAACCAAAACCTCAAAAGCACACATGGGAAAATCAACAAAGGAAGGAAGCATTGAGTTTTCTTTTAGAAATATTTGCACGTCTGTTAAATAATTGGAATGTTGTGGCCAGAAATAGTTTCTTGGGTCAAAAAGGCAATCAGGCCAACCCTAAGTCTGGGCTAAAATTACAGCACATTTCATTTTAGCTACAAAAGCTCACTATTGAACTATAACTGAACTATACTCCTGTGGTTGTAGCTTCAGCCTGAGACTTGTTGAAAACAATGGGGAGGGAAGAATACCGTATTTTTCGAACTAGAAGGTGCATTAATTAACAGATTCACACTAGGACTAAGGCCCTCCATTTGCAACTGGGTACTAGACTTCTTAACAAACAGACCACAGGTGAGGATCCACAACTTCTCCTCCTCCACCATAACCCTCAGCACTGGCTCTCCTCAGGGATGTGTGTTGAGCCCCCTCCTGTTTACTCTGCTCACGTATGATTGTGCAGCTACCCATCCAGGCTGTCATATTCTAAAGTTTGCAGATGATACAGCGATGGTGGGATGTATTATAAGCAATGATGTGTCCAGCTACAGGCAAGCGGTGGAACACCTGGAGAGCTGGTGCAACGAGAATAACCTTTACATCAATGTGAAGAAGACGAAGGAGATGATTGTGGACTTCAGAAGGAACAAACACACCTACCCACTGAACATAAGAGGATCTGCGATGGAAGTGGTCTCCAGCTTCAAGTACTTGGGTGTGCACATGAATGACAACCCCAGCTGGAGCAACAACATCACCAACCTGATCAAGAAAGCTCATCAGAGACTCTACTTCCTCAGACGGCTGAGACGAGCTGGTCTGGGAAGCTCAGTCCTCACCTCTTTCTACAGGTGTGCAGTGGAGAGCATCCTGTGCTCCAGCATCAACGTGTGGCGTGAAGGCTGCACAGAAGACTGTTGGAGTCAGCCTCCCCATCATCACAGACATCTACACCTCCAGATGCAGGAAGAGGGCCACCTGCATCATGAAGGACCCCACTCATCCAGCACACACACTTTTTGCCCCGCTCCCCTCAGGAATGAGGTTGAGGAGCATTAAGTGCAGAACGACTGAGGAACAGCTTCTACCCTAAGGCTGTTAGACTCATGAATCTCTAACCACAATAATCACTGTGAAAAATCACATCATGTTGCTGCTGATCTGTTTCATGGGAAAATGGAACGTGGGATCGATAGGCGGATAGGTGCAGCATCTGCAGTGAAGCAGGTGCTGTACAGGTATGTCGTGGTGAAGAGAGAGCTGAGTCCAAATAATACGGTAGTTAACTGATAGAGCCGCAAGCTCATTTATCCTTAAGATAGACAATCACAACTACTTACTCTCACTGTTTCCCTTTTTAAATTCCCCTTTGAAACTCATCTATCAAGTATGCATGCACTTTCACTTCTGCTCTTTAACAGTGACTACCTGCGTGATTTGACCTCTTACTGAAGCAGTGAGCAAACTGTCACCACTTGATGGCAAATCTTAATCAATTTTCCTTTTTTTTATTAGTACTTCTTTGTAAACTATTATCCATATGTATACAGGTGCATGTCAAGGAATTAGAGTGTCATGAAAATATGTTATTTGTCAGTCATTTCAGAAAGTGAACCTCATTCATTACACACAGAGTGAAATGTTTCAAGTCTTTATATCTTGTAGTTTTGATGATTATGGCTTACAAATAATGAAAGTGTGAATATTTGTGAAGAGGTTCAGTATTGGAATATCATGGTGCCCCACCTTGATCAGCTGATGAACTCCTGGACATGAGCTACAAATGTCACATTCCTTAAGTCCAGCCACTCCCGAACCAGAGACAACACCAGAAGCGTCTTACCTGCTGAGGAGAAGAACTGGACTGTTGCTCAGTGAGCCAATGTCCTCTTTTCAGATTAAAGTACAATTTATCGTCATTTGGTAATCGAGGTCCCAGAGTCTGGAGGAAGAGTGGAAGAGGCCCAGAATGCACGTTGCTTGAAGTCCAGTGAAGTTTCCACAGTTAATGATGGTTTGGGGCCATGTCCTCTGCTGGTGTTGGTCCACGAAGTCCTCAGACAGCGCAGCATCTAGCATCTCAGTGACGCTGATTTCAGTTTCAAGCAGGACTTTGTACCGGCCCACATGGCCAAAGACTACCTAAAGGTGTCTGTGTAATAATTTAATTGTCTGAGAAACTGAGTTTTATTTTTTCATTATTTGTAAATCATAATCATGAAAATTAGAATAAACAAAGGCTGGAAATATTTTCACTTTATGTGTAATGAATCTGTAAAATATGAGTTTCACTTGTTGAAATGACTGACAAAAACAAACAACTTCTTCCACAATATTCTTAGTTTTTGAGATACACGTGCACGTGCAGAGAACTTTGCTCTCATTTAGGCATAATCCAAGTTTGAAAGGTCTGGGAAAGTGAAACAATAGACAGGCTGAACTGAACTAAAAAGGAGCTGAACTGCAACTTTGTTAAAACAGACAAGGGGTTCTTTTACCTCTTTAGGCAGGGTTCATTTCCTCTCACCCCACTTCCCTTCCCTCCCTTCTTCTTTCCCTTCCTTGATCTTTCAATTTTTCTTCTTTATATATCTTTCCCCTCCTTCTTTTACTTTTCTGCACCATCTGTGTCTTCTCTGTCTGTCACATCCCTCACATGCTGACTCATGATACAAGCTGAGAGTGTCCATTATGCAAGTCGATTGTGTGTGTGTGTGTGTGTGTGGGGGGGGGGGGGGGGGGGGCTTCTGTGGTTGTTTCAACTTCAAAGCTGAGAGTCTCCACAGTCTGAAGCTCCCCTAGTTCTCACAGATCATACAGCAGGGGCAACACCCACAGATAGAGATGTGTGTCTGTGGGTGTGTATGTATATGTATCTAAAAAAGTTAAGTCTTGTCCTGTGGACATTCAAAAAACGAAACAAAGCAAAAAAAAAAAAAAAAAAAAAGTAGAAATGTTTTGTCTTTTTTTTTGTTGCTTTGCTTCATTTTGTTTTTTGACTGTCCATTGGACAAGACTTAACTATTTTAGATTTGTCTACCTGGCTTATTGAGCATGCATCAGGATATATATATATATATATATATATATATATATATATATATATATATATA
>NC_056515.1:35525300-35595419 GCF_014905685.2 Nematolebias whitei | reverse complement strand
ATATATATATATATATATATATATATATATATATATATATATATATACATACTCCTCCTTGAATCGCCACCTTATCGTGGTGGAGGAGTTTGTGCACCTGAATGATCCTAGGAGCTATGCTGTTGGGGATAATTATATTTTCCCCTGGTAGGGTCTCCCAAGGCAGATTGGTCCAAGGTGACAGGCCAGACAAAGAGCAATTCAGAAGATTTTTATGGACATGACACAGCAAGGAACTTGGTGTCCCTTGCCCGGACGTGGGTTACTGGGGCCACACCCTGGAGCCAGGCTTGGGGGAGGGGCTCGTCGGCGAGCGCCTGGTGACCGGGTCTCTACCCATGCGGCCCAGTCGGGCTCAGCCCAAAGGAGCAGCATGGGTTTGCCTTCCTGTGGACCCACCACCTGCAGGAAGGGCCATAAAAGTTGGGTGCATGATGCTATGGGCAGTGGCCAAAAGCGGGGACCTTGGTGCTCTGACCCTGGCTTACCAAAGCTGGCTCTTGGGACATGGGATGTGACCTCTCTGGCAGGGAAGGAGCCTGAGCTTGTGCGCGAGGTTGAGAGGTACCGACTAGATATAGTTGGGCTCACCTCGACGCACAGCATGGGCTCTGGAACCAATCTCCTTCAGAGGGGCTGGACCTCACTCCACTCTGGAGTTGCCCATGGTGAGAGGCATTGAGCTGGTGTGGGTTTACTTGTACCCCCCCGACTTGGTGCCTGTGTGTTGGAGTTTTCCCCAGTAGATGAGAGGGTGGCTTCCCTTTGTCTTCGGGTGGGAGGACGGACTCTGACTTTTGTTTGTGCCTATGTGCCGAACTGCAGTTCAGAGTATCCGGCCTTCTTGGAGTCCTTGGCAGGGGTGCTGAAAGGTGCACCAGCTGGGGACTCTATTGTGCTGGGGGACTTCAATGCCCACGTGGGTAATGACAGTGTGACCTGAAGGGGTATGATTGGGAGGAACGGCCTCCATGATCTAAACCCGAGCGGTGTTCTGTTGTTGGACTTTTGTGCTAGTCATAGTTTGTCCATCACAAACACCATGTTTGAACATAAGGGTGTCCATAAGTGCACTTGGCAACAGGACATCCTAGGTCCTAGATTGATGACTGACTTCATAGTCGTGTCATCTGATTTCCGGCCGTTTGTTTTGGACACTCAGGTGAAGAGAGGAGCTGAGCTGTCAACTGATCACCACCTAGTAGTGAGTTGGATCAGATGGCGGGGGAAGATGCCGGACAGACCCGGTAGATACAAACTTGTAGTGAGGGTTTGCTGGGAATGCCTGGCAGAAGAACCCGTTGGAGAGATCTTCAACTCGCACCTCTGGGAGAGCTTTAACCACATCCCAGCTGAGGTGGGGTCATGGAGTCCGAGTGGGCCATGTTTTACAGTGTACCCAGAAGTTAGATAAACTGGAATTAGGCAAGGAAAGGATGAAAGAGTTGTGTAACTGGAGAAAAAGGCTGGCCTTTCATTGACATTTCTGTAGAATAAACAGGGTGTTGCCTCCCGAGGCCAACGCAATTTTATTTTTGTAACCATGCAGCTAAATCAAAATTTTCTCTCTTGTGTGCAGTTACCAGAGACCAAATCACTGTCTGTATGACAGTGATTTGTAAGTACGAAAAATAGTCACGGAGGTCTGGGTTTGCTTTTACTGCCACACCTGAATTAAAGGCAGCACCGATCAGTGTCCGGCTGTAATATTCTGGGCTGGACACCTGACTGATAATCAATGGATGTTGTTAACTTGAATAAACTCTTATTTTGAAGCCCATTAACGTCATTCAGAAGATGTAAACTTAGTGGACTTTATACGTTTTGTTTGATTTTACATGCAATACATATTTTATGCTATATGCATACAACTGTAAAATGTCTGTCATGAGACAAGGTGTGTTTTGGCATTCATGCTTGAAAATTTGTGTAAATCCATTTTTGGACATTACCTACACAAGTTCTGGAGAAATGCATTCAAGAACTTTATCTTGCCTACTATTGCAGTTGGTTTGAATTTTTCTTACTAAATAGCATAAAAGTTAGAAGTAATTTCTTCCAAGGTTTAGGTGTTATTGATGAATGAAATATAATTCCCTTAAAAACAAGCACGAAACAAATAAATATATCCATGAGAAATGAAGACCTTTCTCAGCTTATTCTATTGTTTATATATATATATATATACCTGTTAACTTTGACCAGTTGCAGTTAACTGGTTCCTACCTCCAGCAGTCATTTAACTCAGATCACCAGTTCTTTACCAGGCCACAAAGAGAAAAACATCCACGTACATGTTCTCACACCTGGAGTCAATTTTAAATCGCTGATTAATTGCTAACATGGACCAGTGGGACAAAACTGGATGTAGTCAATTACGCATGAAGAAGTCACGCACAATCCACGTAGTAAGACCTCCAGTCAAGTTCTGAACTGGGAATCTTCTCGCTGTGAGCCCCATGGAGCCCAGGTGCCTGCTCAGCAGAACTAACCATGCAGTGCATCAGATCTGTTTTAAGTTAAAAAAAAAAAGAAAAGAAAGAAAATGCAAAGATGACTCGCCTTCAAAGGATAACAGCTGGCAAGCAGATTGGACAAAAGGAGACAAAAAGACATAGAAGTGAAAAGAGAAACAGATAAAATGGTCAATTAACAAAGTTCATGCTCAATCATCCAGGTATCAAATCCAATAATTCTCAGTCAGGTCATAAAAAAAAGAAACTGTCCAGATGACCTGACTTGAGAATTATTGGAAAATGGTCAGACGTGTGTAGAGTGTGAGGTTGCACAGCCAAGCCACTGAGTGGTGTGCTTCCATGGTACCTCACCACACGGCTGTTAACCACAGACATGGCACCGCTCTGTGTGCGCAGTCTTCTCAGTGTTACAAAGAACTGACCACATCCATGCATGCAGGAAAACACGAAGAGCCTGTGATTTACAGCCCAAACCTAGTTTTAATCAAATCAGTGACTAATAGTTTCCTAAACAGGTGAAATGTTACCACAAAGTTTATTTGGTCACACCGAGGAACACTTGAACGCATCACTACAAATAGCAATTCTGCTTTTACTAAAAGTGTAGCTTTCATTGCGTTCATTTGTAACTATACGTTTTATTTGATGTGGCATTAATTTAAACATAATGTGATTGCTTGTTTGAATGTTCCAAGCTGAACTGAAACGGATTAATTTTTCATTGAAGGTAGTCATTTTGCTTTGTGAAGACATGACGATGCAATCAGAGCCGTACCAGAGGAGAAAGTAGTTTTTCTTTATTAAAAAGGTAGAATCTTATTATTTTTGTTAAATTCGACAATTCAAGTTCAACAAAGCTTGTATCTGCTGATTCAATGTTTGACACTTTCACCTTTATATTTTGAATTTTTTATTTGTTCTGTTGAAGTTTGTATATTGAATACACTCAAACTCAACGGAAAAACATGCATTCTTCACATTAGGAGATGTAAATCCAACTTTGGACTGCTGGGTAAATGTTTGTCTTCATACTACAAATGAAGCCTTGTCAAGAAACATTTGAAACGATGCTTTGTGAATGTGCTGACAACATTTTTCTTTGTGTGTTTTATTTTATTACGCAGTAAACTTGTGTATGTCGATGGAATCTGGCCGCAAATTTAACAGCTCTGTTTTTAAAACTCCAAAAAACTGTTTGGGTTTTGATGCACAATTTCCAATTATTGATTTAATTTACAATGTGTTTTTTTTTTACATATTTGATAAATACTGATTTTTAAATTTGTCCCTTTTTCAACATATGAGACTATAATTTAGCTCGACTTAAAACCATAAAAACACATTTTGTAAGAAAAAATAGACTACAACTAAGAGAGAGCTTTGAAAGAGAGATATAAGTAAATCACAATATACATCCAAGAAAAGTGTATGAGGAAAAAACGTTTTTTTTTTTAATGTGTCAAAATTAGGGGAAACATATAGAGTGAGGTGAGCTGGCAGGAAAGGGTGGGGGGAAAAGGAGTAAAAAAACACACATAGGGGGAGACAGGAAGGAAAAGGAGGGTTTGCTGAAAAAGTGAAGTGCCAGCAGGATGGAGGGCAAATACGACAAAAAAAAAAAAAAGTCTATGGAAAAAGAAGAATAAAGCCATAAAGTTTTGGCATAAACCAGAAGCTCTGGTGAGAAAAAGAAGAAGTGGGGGATGGATACAGAAGTGGAGGTAGCAGGGAAAATTTGGGAAGGGGGCTCTTCATCTGCTTTCTGAGGAAGGCAGCTGAGAGTAATTGATTCCTGATGTGAACCTGAGCACTTCTCTAAATAAAAGAGCTTTCTCTCAGCTGTAATGGCTTTTCCATGCTGCACCGCTCTTGTGGGGGTTAGCATCCTAGCATAACCCAGGATCTGATTAACATTACAAGGTATTCACAAACACAAATGCACCAACTGTAACGATACGATAATAATCTTCAGTCATGAATGCTTTTAAAAGAAAGTTATTGTCCTATCTAGTGGCAGCTGGATAAGGCTGCAGATTAGTAGCTTTGTGAAAGACTTCTAAGGATGCCATTACCCTGATAACGTTTTACATTAAAGTAGTGTTCAAGTGTCCATAAGCGAAAATCTGTTTTGGTTTATACACAAGGAGAAACAGAGATCGTTTCACATTTCGTGGTTCAAATGATTGCATGGACACCCAGGATGGATGTCTTAACATCAAGCAGCGTGGATTTGAGCTCCATCAGTGGCCATATTCCTTTTTCATTTAATAAAAAGGATTAATGTACCCCAACAAGCTTAAAATGAACACTTGAACAAAAAATAAATATAAAAAGATGTTCATAATGATTTGATTGGAGCTGTATGTTCATGGTTTTTTATCTAATGTTTAAGAAAAATAAGATTTGCTTAGATTATCCTTAAGGGGGAAGGACAGAAGACCACATTTATGGACCTTTCAGGGGAAATGATCTACATCACACACACACACACACACACACACCCTCTGTGTTCAGTGTACTGACAGTGTGAGTTTAAGCCACTACAAACACCAGACCTCCCTGACCTCACTGACTCAATAACAAACAGCTGTCTTGTGATAGGCCTGTGTTTGCGTGCATGTGCGTCCATGTAATGCGTGTGCATTTATGCATGCTTACTCGTTTGTTGCTGTTCAAGAGTAGCTGATGCATGCATTTTTACTTATTTGTGTGTTGATTTGTTTGAATCAAAGACAGTCTGAGAAAAGGAGAATTGATCATCAGATCGAGCTTTTTTTTAATTATTATTTTACAAAAATAAGGCTATAATGAGCACATGACTGTGACTGTGATATCAGATAATGTCATGCTGCTTACACAGATATTGGAATCACCAAAAAAAAACAATAATCTATCTGATTAAACTTAACCTTGTTGCATAAAAAGCGAGCCGGACTAATCTGTCATTACCGTTTAATAGACTGCTAAACAACAGAGACGAGAGACAATGGTAGGTAAATTTGGACATGTGCAAACACTGTTGCTGCTGCCATCTCACATAATGAGGAAAAAAATATTCAAATGTTTGGGTTCAAAAGAACAAGCAATTTGAAAAAACATGTATGATGAGAAGGGTTTGTGAACTTAGAATCAAAAAACTGCAAAAACTTGCAACGTTGGATGCATTTATTTCATTTTTGTCTGACTGATTCACGAGTAAAGCCTCCACCCATGGTAAAAATACACTGTCAACAGCTGTAAATTATTCATCTTGTTGCTTAGTACCAAAACAATGAAGAACAATGAAGTGCTCCAAAATGCGTGTTGCACAATAAAGCGTCAGTTGAAGTCGAGCATGAGGTCATAAACCACATAAGAAAGGATGATGACATTGGCAGTGTGATCTTCTGGACTTGGTGATGACTGCTTTCCATTTCTAAACCTATTGTTTAATTACCAACAATGCCCATAAGAAATACTTTTTTGCGCTTTTTTAATTTAAGAAGACAAAATGTAAAGACAAAGCATCGTGATGTCATTTACTTCTCTGCCCCTGGGCTGTTTATGCACCCCCACCCTCCCATGTTTCCTCCATTTCACTCAACCTAACCTCTTTGCTGCTTTTTCCGTCTGACCCCCACCAATGAAACTCAACTCTCCTCTGAACCCCCCGTGTCTCCGTCACTTTCCTCCTGTTGCCATGCTTCTAAAAACATCATGGGTCTGTGTGAATGCTCTCAGTCTGACTCTATCTCACAGTCATGGTAATTGTGCACTTTTCATGGAAGATTCACAACTTTTGTTTTGGGAGCTACGTGAAGGTGACCTTTTTCTTAAACACACAAATTCAAAATGTCAAGCTTCTCCTATCTGAATAAGTAAATGTCACGTAAAGAGGAACCTGATCTTGTGCCTTTGCAGTAAATGTGAATCTATTTTAGCATTATGCGTCAAAGCTTTTAGCCCTTTATCATTCAGAGTTTATCATGGATATTTTCTTAAACCTGCATTCAGCAACAAGGGCAGGAAAAAACTTAAATATAAGTTTTGAGCTGAGCTCTGGGAAGAATCAAACTACAAACAGACAAGACCCACAATTTAAAAGATGTAAAAAAAAAAAAAAAAGTGCAGATTATCACATTTTTTGCCGTATAAGTCACACCTTTTGCGTAAATTTACAAGTTCTGTAACTTATACACCAAAGTGACTTATATACATTTTTTCCCATATTTATAACCCAATTTTTTGGTTGAGATCGTACAATTTAATTCATTCTGACATGGGAAATATTGAACACTACCATTTCCAGCCGCTAGAGGGCGCTCGAGTAGTATGGCAAGCCAAGTGTCTCATTAATAGGCAAAAGTGGCTATTAATGAGACACTTGTCTTGCCATACCGAGCCACCTTTATCTCGCTCCGAAACTCTTGGAACAAACGTCAAATCAGATGCGTTTTGCTGCGCCGCCCAGGTGAAATGCAGCTGATTTGACCATTAAAGTGCATTTATTAAGGAAAAGTTCAACTGAGACTCTTTCTGAAAGCCAGCAGCTCAGGGGCTGGACATCCAGCGATTAAAGCCATTATGTAAATAAACTAAATATTACAATGATTTGTTATCTTTTTAATTTTTTTTGTTTGATTGCATTGAATCATAAATGCAATAAACAGAACCCAAACCCAGAACCCCCATTGGTGGGATGGACTGAAGTCACCCGGGGGGCGGAAATGGCACGTGGGCCGCCAGTTGAAAAGCCCTGCTCTATAGTCAAACTACAGAGCGTAGTGTTATATTGTTGGATTTTATACCTGGATTATTGTGCATGAACTTTGGTGTTTTGAACCACTTTAACATGACTGTCGACGAGGGAGAGGGCGGGCCCCAGAGGCCATCTTAGCGCCAACATAACTGTTTTGTTTTTTTTTCTCTTTGGAGTATGCTGTTGGTGGAGTATCAGTTTGTTTGGACAAAATGTTTCAGAAAAGAAACGGTCCAGATGACCTGACTGAACATTGCTGGATAAAGTGTTACGGTTTCTTTCTCAGTCACAATGAACTGAGAAATTTTAAATTATTGCACGCAACTAAATATAGAAAGACTTGGCCACAGCTCACTCTGTCACCAAACCAACAATGTTGTTGAAATCTGTGACCAGGTCTCTCCACTACTTGACCAAATAAATGACCAATGTGTCTTTCAACCTCGTTCTCACCTTTGACCAAACAGCACATTTTCCCTGAACCCTTTTCAGTGCCTTGATGCGCCCTATCATTCATCTGTATTCCAATCTAATCGGCCCCTGACTGGGTTCAAAAGATTTGGTTATCTCTTAAAATGTTATGTATCTCTGGCAAATGTCTGGTGACATATTTATTCTTCATCTGCCCTGGTCAATATACAAAGGCTGGCCTGGAGTTAGCAATCCTTATACTGTGTGAACTTTAACTTTTTTTTTTTAATACCCATTCCAACAGAACTTATATGAAAGGTACATCATTAAATGGTTGTGTTTTTCCAACCTTAAGGTTAGGGGTTATTTCTTTTCCAGTTTTTTTCAAGAACTCATTTAGAAATCCTAATTTCATCATGTTCATTTGCAGTAAGAATGTGTTCGACACATGAAGTGGCTGTTCCCTCACATTCCTACAATTATGCTGGTTTGTTTACTACCAACACCTCAGTAAAAGCTACCAGATGGTGGACAAGCTTGTGGGTGTGGCAACAAGCCATGTACTTAGTGCTACAGCCTCTCCTTCTCTCTTTATTGTTTTAGTTTTTTGGCAAATATATGTTATTTTTTAGATCGTTGGACAAGTGGAAATGGTTGAATATTGCAAGCGTACAGCATTTCAACCATCTTGTGCAAAAGTGAGATATATACTCAAGGCTCAATACCTTTCTTGTAAAGACCCAGACTGTGCTGGACTTGTTGCCATCATTCAAAAAGCAGTAAGATTGTAAAAAACTAAAATTTATAGAGATATTTTCAAGAGAGCAGCTAAGATAGGAGCAGCACATGTGACTCAACAAAACTATAAAGAAGGAAATAACGGTGTGTGCATGTAAATGTAGATCTACTGATATGCTATCTAAAAATATAATGACAATTCAAGTGGTTTCAAAATATAAACTGATGAACACTACTTTCCTTTTTTGGGAAAACAAAAAGTTGCATTTCTTATTATAAATTATTAGTAGCAAAAAATACAGTATTCCAATAAGGCTTTGGTTGCCATATAAGGTTTTTTTTAAGGATAAATTCCATGAGTTCACTTTCTTTCACTGAATGATAGATTAGCTTGTTTGAGGATGTGGAAAATGCCACTGAGCATTAATTGTTTGGTGAAATGTTCTTATTTTATCACTCCAATAACTTGGGAACCTATTTTAAGTGGTCATCATTAGGAAATGCAGGTAATTCAAATGTTCACATATACCATACTTTTTGGCCTATAAGTCACGTGTATTTTTTTTTTCTTGGGGGGGGGGGGGGGGGGTTGCATAATTTGCATGCCCTGCAACTTATACGCAAAAACTACGTATTTATGGATTTTTTTCCCCATATTTATAAACCAACTTTTGGCTGAGATATGACTGTTTTCATTCATTCTGACTGACAATATTGAACACTACCAATTTCAGCCACTAGATGGCACTGGAGTAGTATGGCATGCCATTGTATCATGTAAAAAGTAAAAGTGGCTATTAATGACGCAATCGGCTTGCCAAAGCAGACCACCTTCGTCCAGCTTGCCTGGAGCAACCGTCAAATCAGCTTCATGTCGCTCCCTGGCGAAATGCAGCTAATTTGACCATTGAAGTGCATTTATTAAGTAAAAGTTCAACTGAGACACACCTTTACTATAATGTTGAGCAAACAGATGATTGTTTTGGGTGCTTATCTTGTTAAATTTTGAAGAAATACGCAACGTTCCTCCTTCCTGATTTCCTCCCTCCGAGCGTGCTCCTGGAGCACCGAGACAGCAAATACTTTTGAAAATGCAGCTGATTTGACCGTTAAAGTGTAATTATTAAGGAAAAGTTAAACTGAGACACTGTTGCTCTAATGTTCAGAAAAAAAATTATTGTTATTAAGTGATAATCTTGTTAAATTCTTGTTGAAGTCCTCCTATGCACGATCCCGTGGTCACCATTTGGCAGCCAATCGATTTTTGGCACAACACCTGTCCACATTTCCGAGTTATCAGCTAAGATCCGACACAAACGCGACACGTCAGCAGAGACGCAAAATAGATTCAACGTATATGGGGAAGCAACGTATTTATGGATTTTTTTCCACTTTATTAGACATATTTGAACAGATGCAACTTGTAGGGTGGTGTGACATGTACGGCAGAAAATATGGTATTTTTACACACAAACATTTAACTATGCATCAGCCCTTGTTCGTTCTTCTTTCAGTTTTATTGAACTAACGAAAGGTTTTTGGTTTATAACATCTCTTAAATGTACAATAAGTGTTTCATATTCAAAGAAGTAATGTGTACGTCTCTGTTGTACGCATGGCACGAAACTAAGTCTGCTGCAATTCAAGCCTGAGTCTTCCCCTGTGCAGTAGGCTTCTTATGTGGCCAATAACTAGATGTTTGCTTTCCATTGTGGGACACCATGGTTTAAATATGGTCCACGGACTTAGGTGAAATAGAGGACCTTCTGTAAGAACATGAGCACAAATGCAGCACAGTGGTTATGCAAGCATTTTGACAAATCAGTCAAAGCAATCACTGGTTTTCTCATTCCTCTCACAACCTCAGCTGCACTTCAGTTTATAATATAACATTCTACTTTGAATAAGTTAACCTATCTCAAAAGGTAGGTCAATACTTAGTCAGTATTACACGAAAAACTTCAGAACACAACTACCATTGGCAGGTAATGCTCCAGCACTGACTGGATGTCCTCTGCAGCCTTTTATGGTCCTGTTGCTTGTCAAGCTTATGATCCTCCAGGACTGCTGACTGGTGTCCAGATGTGGCTGCAGGGAGCTGACAGAACAGAACTCCCACAATTTCCTCCTTTTTTGAGGAAAAACTACAAATAATTGGTCATATTGTTCAATACAAAACACTGACATTTCAAAATCTTTTAGTTGCATTTTCATAGAAAGCATAAGAAGTTATCACTGTGTTTGCATGTCCAGCTCAGCGTTGCCAAGTAGACTTTTGGCTGAATACCATGCAACCAAACCATCCATATGTTTAATAGATTTTATTTTACCGTATTGTATTAACTTTTCTAAATTAAAATCAATATATGGGCAAAAAGCATAAAAGCAAGATACTTACTTGTAAACTTCAAATATTAGATTTATCTTTTGCCACTTCCGTCAAATGAGCTTAAAAGAATAGGCAGCTAACTGAAATATAACTTCCACCAGAGCACGTCTGGTAATAGGTGAACCTGTACCCATCAGGAAAGTACACATTAAACTAAATCAAATATTAATTCATATTATTTGGAGGAAGGGATTGTTTAAATAGGAGTTATTGAAGTCTTACCTTACATAAAGCTTTAGATAGCTCTTTGAATGACTTTGGAGAGATAACGTTTAATTTTGATTAGACTGGCTGGCTAACAGAGTGGGGACAAGATCGAAATGGACTGTTGTTGTACAACTCCAACTTCAGTCTCATAAACAGCCAAACATGCAAATGATAGTTAGTAAACCTTTACGTGGTGATCATTTGCATTACTGTTACTTTGGTGTGATCTAGCTAAGTGTATATATTAGCCAGCTTTAGCGCTATATGAGACATTTCTGAGAGGTATATAATATATCGGTCAGAATAACAAAAGCCAATACGACAAAGGTGTTAAGGTAAATGGTAAATGGACTGTACTTATATAGCGCCTTTCTATCTTATTTCAAGATACTCAAAGCGCTTTACACTACAATCTGTGTCCTCATTTACCCGTTCATACAGCACTCTACTAGATCTCTACAAAGCTAACCAAACAAATCATTCTAATGAGACTAATCAGTACTTTAGAGCACATCCCTACACTAAAGGTAGATAAAGTACTACTGATACCTTAGAAACTTTTGGTGTTTTACGTACTTTAAGGTCATTTTCACACACAATAGTCCATTTGACTCGGTTGGATTGGGGACCAAGATTCAGAACATTTGTTTATATTTTTATTGCATTCACACTGCTCTGAATCAATCAAGCCAATATGCACCCCCCCCCACCCCCCACCTCGCCTGTGGTGGCGCTGCACCAACAACTACTGAAGGAAACGACACAAAAACCTCAGAAGAAGACACTGAGTGCAATTTACTTCTGGAAATAAAAACAAAAATGGAGTGGTGTCAAATGTGAGTGGTTTTAGGATTTCTCTTTTGTCTGTGGCTCATGTACCAAACAAACATGTTTCAACAATGGACTCGGCATGAGCGGAAGATGAGGCCGAAGACCATGGAGAATGTGGTTTTTCACACAAGGCGACTGAGAAGGCTCCGTATGAGAAATGCACCTTTGTTTTGGCTGTATTTACCCAGAATGCCCTGTGTTGTAGTCCACTTCCTGCTTTTGGAGCGGTCTCCGGTCCGCTTTTATTCACAATGCATTTGAACCGCGCCAGAGTTCACGTCAACCGAACCAAGACCTAGATTTTTAGGCGGACCAAAGTTCGTTTTTTTGTCTACAGCAGAGTTCGATGGCGCATTCACACCTCCCCAAACGAACCGGACTTTCTAGGCAAACGGACTAGAGTTTGATTAAAGCGGACTAAACGGGGCTGGTGTGAATCCAATGATCCATTTTGTTCTTGCTGTAACTGGCTTCTCAGTCCAGTCAGATTTAATAATTTTTTTTTTTTTTTTTTTTTTTTTTTTTTTTTTCAAACCAATGTGATTAAAAGAGCAGGTAAGATTTTAATTATCACAGAATCCCACTTCAAAATACTTGAACTATCCCTTTAATGGCATAAGGAGAAAATGGTGTATTGTTCCATGTAAGCAGCCTGTGGTGCTCTAGTTTATTCCAAAGCAGACTTTTGGTTTAACACAAACACCTCACTAAGTGTTCACAGATGCTGTGACGTTTGCACATGTCCATCTTCAACAAGCTCTGCCTGAGGAAATTAAGGTTTTCCTTTATGGACAGACACTTCAGAAGGCAGGGGTTCTTATAAAAAGAATAAATAAGATTATGAGGTGGCTTAATTGATTACTTTAAATCTTTTAATCCCTTAATGTCAGTCTCACAGTTTTTCTAGCTCTCCTCCCCCCCAGGTGCAGAAAAAAACGTGTTTCCAATTAGTCACAGAGGGAAATAGAACAACTCTCAGAAATGTCTTTGGTAGTCGGACATTTATGTCCTCAACAAGATGAGTTAGACAACGCCAGATGTGGGGGGGTTATATGCACTTGTTGCTTATTAAGTTTCACCTGTCTTCACTTGGAATGGATTTTATTCATAGTTTAACCGACTTGAAATGTCCCAACATCCGTCTTTTATAAATTAAATAGGACTACAGCTTTTTCTCTCCTAAATTGCGGCATAGGTGTGACGTCACATGCAGACAGAGGTCCTGGCCTGTGTTGCCTCTGTGTGAGTGTGTGTGTTTGTGTGTGTGTGTGTGGTGAAAGAAGGGGAGAGACGCGCCAGCGCAGAGAGGCACGGAGACAGAGCGGGACGCGTCAACTCTTCATCTGAGAGGGGGGGAAAGACAAAAAATATATATAATAATCATAAAACCGACTTAAAGATAAAGGAACAAAAAACGTCAAAGACAGATTAATGCAGCTTCGTGTTTGCTCTGCTTGGACGTAAAATGAAACGGTTACCTGGCTCTGGTGTGTTGGATTTGTTGCGCATGCATGAGCTGTCTGCTGGAGGAATTTAAGGCACCCTGAGTATCTTGCCTTGGACATCCAGGAGCCATTCAGGGAGTAAACCCCGCTTTTTTCCCCCATTGGAACGCAAAAGCACTGTAAGTATCCACGTTTTATCCTCCTTACTTCTTCTACAAAACTCTTTTTGCTTTAACTTCGTCTTCCTTTGCCTGCACAATGCGGGCATCTGTATGATCAAAGGATACCTGCCACGTAGACGCACCGAGGCAGCGTCCAGATAACGGCTCTGATGGCACGAGCAGATGAGCCCCCGGGGGCGCACCGTTATCCAGCGCGCTTACTGTGCGCCTTGGAACGGAGACGCAGCTGGAATGAGACTTGTTGCGCCAGAGCTGCTCTCTTTAACCAACCAAGGGAGTGAAATAACACTTGTGTGAGGGAGGAAGAGAATAGAAAAGGAAAAGCAAACAAAGTTTGGTGTAAAAAAGCAGACAACTATTTTATTTTTTTCCCAGTTAGTGTCTAGATTTTTATGGTAACCTCTCCCATAGCGTTATGAAAGAAGTTATGCAACTCTCAGCATCAGTTGTCCAAAAAGAAACAGATGCTGACAGGCTAAAACATTACTAAAACACCCCAACCAGACCAGCAGCATGTTGAAAGCCCTCAAACACTACTTGCGGTGTTAGACCCTTTTGATGCTGTCAGCTGCTAGTAGGAGTAATCACACCCCACTGAGTTCTGAACTTCAGCAATTTTCTGAATGTTGATGATACGCTGAAGTTAGTAAAGCTACTGAGCATTGCTGTGACACAGGAACATTAAAATTAGTGGAAAATGTTTTTTTCATGCCACAATTAAATAAAAAAAAAACTTTAAATTGTCCCTAGGTGTGAGTGAGAGCGTGAATGGTTGTTTGTCTCGTTTGTCTCCATGTGTCCCTGTGATGGACATATCCAGGGGTGTCCCTCGCCTCTTGCACAGTGATAGCTATGGGCACCAGTGACCCTCACGACCCAAAAAAGAAGCAGGTAAAGATAATGAATAAAGTCATGGCTGCCATTCTTAACGCCAAAACAACACTCACTAAATTTATATGGAATAATTAAGTTTTAAAAGTGTATTTTAAATGTATTCGACAGGTATTTTGCTAACAAACAATGCTGAATCCAACAATGCTGAAGTAACAAACTATCTTCGAGCACTTGAGGTTTAAGTTGTAAATGACTTTCAACTACACCTACACCAAATATTAGCTTAATATCTGTGAAACTGAATGGAACATAGGCAGTTTGTGTAAGGTCATTTGGCTGTGGCAGTCATTGGCTTCACAATAAGTTGTAGAAGCACATTTAATAAAGACTTGTCTTTAAATCGATTCAGCAATTCATATTTTGGTGTTCTGTAGTTTCACATTCTGGCTGTAGGTGATAATAAAGATTTGTAGCTAATTAAGTTATTTTTTTTTTCATACAGCACAATAAAAGGAGGGAATAAAACAAACAGAAAAAGTCAGATCCACAAATGCCAAATAAGGATTTGATTAAAATAAGATAAGTAAGATAAGTGCTGTTGTCATCATTGTTTGTTCCCATGGCAACATTAGTTCTCTGCATTTAACCCAACGCACCTGGGATACACCCAGGTGGAGCAGTGGGCAGATATGTAAGCACACGGGGGAGCAATTAGCAATTAGGTGTCTTGCTCAGAGACACCACGACATGTCGGAACGGCTGGGAATTAAACCTGGGACTTTTGGGTCCCGGGTCGGCTGCCATACCTCTACCCCGCGCTAGTGTTGAACTCGACCAACTCTTTCAAGTTTAGTGGAAATCTGTTTCACAGCAGACTGCATTACCGGTGATGCAGCACAGTAAAAAGAAACAAACCAAGAAAACTAACAGAACAAAAGTTATTAAGTCCAACTTCTGTAATCTTGCTTCTATAATTAGAGATGGTCTGACATTGTTTTTATTTATTTACTTGATATTGTTTTGCAGTCCATGAGCTGTTTTTACTAATGAGCGTGCATGGAATGCTCACACGCTGACAGACCAACTCGTAGCTAACTTGCAGCATGTGTGAGCATCTCTAAAGCACTATAGATCCACACACATGGATGACGTCCTCAAGGTTGAAACTGGGTTTCCACCAGTGCATATTTCTAAAGATGAGGAAACCAGCCTTTGTAGGTTTTCCATAAATATTTGCTATGTAGCTTATAAATGGTGCAAAGGTAAATTTGGGGCTTCCATCCATGCCCGCAGAAACTCAAAGCTTGCATCTTTCAGCAATACATAAGCTTGGTCGTGCATTCCAACACATACCACAAATCTGTTTTTTTTTTACTTGGTAAGTAAAGCAAGGGTTCTTATTCTTTCAGCTGCAGGGATTTTTTATAGGTAATACAGTAATAAAATAAAGGCTGATGGTGTGTAAATGTGTCTGAAAGATGTGTAAGTGAGTGTCAGAACAATTTAGTCCATTTGGTTCCTCCCAAAAACAAGCAAACAACAAATGGTGAAGCATGTGGACAATTAGTTTTATACATGTATTCAATCAAAGCACCAAAGCTAACCCAATACAATTCAGATCTCAATAAAGCTTAATAATATATAAAGATCTTTTGAAGTTCTTACGAGTCATTGTCCTTTTGATGTGACCTTATGAATGTTATCTGATAAGGAGCTCAAGTGGTTTGTGTTTGCATGTGTGTATTTTTGAGTGTGTTTATTTGTGTATTCACAAGAGCGAATGAGAACACTGTTTTCTGCCACCCACTGCCAAATCTCTAGGGGGTCCTTGATGCTGGTGGAGGACCATTTGCCCTCCTGCTGATAGATGGATTAGGCCAGGCTGCCTTTATGGTTTGCCATTTGTTTTACTTTCCTAATCATTACCACTTTTTTTTAACAATTATCTTTATTTTCAGGCAGAACTGTGTGCGTTTGGGAGCTTTTTATAGTTTAAATCTCAGGAACACTTACTTGACTTGCTGCCGCACGCGTTGCACCCCCATATAAGTCGCATCAGTCCAAATATATCTTATAAAGTGGAAAAAATATAAATACATCGCTTCGCTGTATAAGTCACATCTATTATGCGTCAACGCTGACCACCCGGAAACGTGGGCCGGTGTTGTGTCAAAAGTCGGTTTGCTGCCAAATGGCAGCCACGGGAGCGTGCACTGGAGGACTTGAACAAGAATTTAACAAGATTAACACCTAAAAACAATTATTTGTTTGCTTGACATTATAGCAAAAGTGTCTCAGTTGAACTTTTCCTTAATAAATGCACTTTAATGGTCAAATCAGCTGCATTTCGCCAGGGCGGCTCGGCAAAATGCAACTGATTGGACGTTTGCTCCAGGAGTTCTATTGTTTCCATTTAAACAACAAAATGTGTTTTGTCAGCAGTTAGAGAATTTCAAACTTTTTATTGCAAACACATCTACTGTGGAAAGTCACAAGAGTGGGTGAAAAGGTACAGAAGATAAGAAGACAAGAACAGACAAACTGAAGACAAGCAAAAAATAAAAAAATAAAATCCTATAGCAAGGGCATCCTCCATGACGTGCTTTGCTCACAACTCAGGAGATAATGAAGCGATGAAGGCAACATTGTGTTCTTAAACTACTTTTACTTTTTGAGTATTTTTAAATCTAAACTTTTTTTCCATGTAACATTTTGGAGAAGAAGAAAACTCATCATAGATGTTTTGCATATTGCTTAAAATTCTTATAGAAGGTATTGAAAGGATGATAAATGCTCATGTGGGAGTTATTCCTCAGCTTTGTGAGATGCCTAAAGAGTAAAGGCAAGTTTAAGCGGTGAAGTTGATGCTTTTGCCTTTTGACCTTCTTATGATCAAGCTAAACAAAACTCCTGTCGCAAAGATGTAGCATCTCCCCCTGCAGTCGGCTGTTTTACGTTTCCTTACATGAGCTCTGACATCCGTCAAGCCGAAGGGTTCTTCAAACATCTGTGTTGTGATTGCTTGAAGCTTGAGCTTTCCTCCCCCTTGTCTGAGGATCTGCATTCCACCCATTCTTACACCAATGTTCCAGATTAGTTCAACATATATGTGCAGGTAAAAGAGCACTTTTAGAGCTAGTGTTGCAGGAATTTGATTTCCCTTGAGCTTGGGAACAGTAACATGATTAAAGCAAAACCTCTTCCTGTTTAAAAAAACAAACAAACTCCAGGTTAAATCAAGGAGTTGTACTTTCCCAAATGTGCTTGTTTGTGGGAGCTCTTAACATAAGGCTTTATGTGCATCATTTTTTTTTTATTATTATATCTTACCAATTCATGTTTTAGTCTGTAATCAAGCCACCTTTAATTCTTGAAATGCTGGTCAACAAAAATTTGCTCATGTCAATAATGAAAAAAAGCACCATAGTTTTGCTCTTGTTCCCCCTACAATTTAAGGTTTGGTATGCCCCTTTATCTCTCTACTGATCTCTTCCAGGACTTAAAGTATAGTTTGTGGAGAAATAAAAACACAAACATCTTGATATTTACTTTTTTTTTTTTTTATTTGGGGAATGCATTTAAATCTATACCAAGTCATGTCACAAACAGATACAGGAACAGATATGCATGTTTTAGTATATTATTTGACATTCGCACCACATGTGGTGCATGTGGTGAAACAAAATTGTGTACACAGGGTCCCAGTTACGTCCAACAAAAGTATATATTGTAAAGAAAAACAGTAAGATCTAAGATATGAGCTAAGAAATATACTAAATTAAGATCCTGACCAGATATACTAAAACAGGCCCAAACCACAACACCACCAGTTTCTACAGATAGAAAATGATTTTCACAATTGCACAGAGGTTTTCTTCTCTACATTCAGTTTTCAATTCAATTCAGTTTATTTATATAGTGCCTAGTCACAACAGAAGTCATCTCAGGGCACTGAACAGAAACATTCATATATAAAATAATAATTTAACATTATTTATCTGAGGAGCAGACTGTTTTCAGTTTAACTTCATTGCAGAACTCGCATCTTGAGCAAGCGTGAAGGCGACAGTGGAAAGGAAAAACTCCCTCATGAGGAAGAAACCTTTAGCAGAACCAGGCTCAGGACAAGCGGCCGTCTGCTTCGACTGGCTGGATTTGGTAGGAACAGATACACAATGGCAGGTCAAGAATCACGTTAAGACAGAAATAGTATCAGGTGAAAACTATTCAATTTTAACAATTTATTTAAGGAAATGAGGTCAATTCGTCCTCCAGTAGTCTAAGCATATTTCAGCATAACCATTCAACACCTAACTATAGGATTTATCAAAAAGGAAATTTTTAATCCCAGTCTTAAAACTGGACAATGTGTCAGCCTCAAGGACAGAAACTGGAGGTTGGTTCCACAACAGAGGAGCCTGCTAAATGGGAGATCTTCCTCTCCCATTCTGCTTTTGGAATCTCTAGGAACCGCAAGTAAACCTGCAGTCTGAGAGCAAAGTGCTCTGTAAGGAAAATATGGAACAATAAGATCTTGAATATAAGATGGAGCTATAGAGCTTTGTAGGTTAGCAGTAAGATTTTGAATTCAATTCTGGATTTGACAGGGAGCCAATGGAGAGAAGCTAAAACTGGAGAGATATGATCTCTCCCACTAACTCCAGTTAAGACTCTAGCAGCAGCATTATGGATTAACTGAAGACGTTTTAAAGAAGTATTTGGAATCCCAGATAACAAACCATTGCTATAGTCCAGTCTAGATGTGACAAATGCATGAACCAATTTTTCTGCACTGACTCTATATCTAGTCAGAAATCTTTTATTTTTCTATATTCTGGTTAAACAGTTGTTCTGGCAGTGCTGGTTCAAGAAATGGAACAACAAAGCTAACATTTGCTAAGTTGATAAAAAAAAACACATCAAAATAGTTGAAAAATGTTGTTCACAGAAGCTCAAAGTTCTTGTTAGTGATGGATGATGGGGTACGGCGTATCAGGATGTATCAGATTGGATGTTATAACTTCTCTAATTGAAACTTGTCAGCTCTCAAGTTTCTCATTCTGTCTTAAGTCAAAAGTGTCAAATGTGCCTCGTTGTGTTAGTTATAGATAGACAAAAAGAGGAACTACAATCTGCAACTAAGGAAATTGTCTTTCAGTACAAAAAAACAAAACAAGACATGAATCAGTCTTTGATTACTATGCATTTTTTTATCATTTGACTCCGCGTTTCAGAACTTTGGAATGAAGCGAAACATTGACAGTGCATTCATACTTTCAACTTTAATCAGACAAGGTTTAAGTAGGTTCTGTTTCACTTGTATGTTCATGCTGCAATGCTAATGCAGTGCATAGAATAACCTTTAAACATAAACATAAAATATTTTATTTATTTATTTAGTTAAAAAAAAAACTATTAAAATGCCTACCTAAATGAGCCCTGTTATGCTACTGTGCATGAGCAGAAATTATTTTTTGAGCTCGTTACTTAAAAACCACGTAGCCTTATTTAAGAGATAGTCCAGTCATCTTTGAAGAGATGTCCTGTCTAATAGTTATCAATATTTAGTACCTTATCAGCTCTGACATTAAGCATAGAGCACAGAATAAGGAGGACTGGCAAAAACCTTAATCTCAGCTAGGCTAAAGGCTAGCCAAACAAGTGCATTGTGTCATGTGTGTTATGTAATTTATTTGTCACATGCAGGTTAACACAAAGTCAACGATGCAATAAAATGTTCAGGATAAGAATAATCGATTCGACACGCTAAAAACAATAAAACAAACAAGAAACATTAAAGCATGCAGTAAGGGTACAAAATACCATACCAAAAAGTGAAAAAAACAAATTTAATATTTTTTATTCAACCTTTATTTAGACAGGTTAATCCCATTGAGCCTTGAAGACTCATTTACAAGAGAGACCTGAAAAAAAAAAAAAATACAAGGCCCAAAATAAATATAGTAAACAACAACATAGTCAAATATAACAGTGCAAGTAGGATGAATTTGAATTAATAAGTATTTCACAGGTAGTAATATAAGCTTAAATGCATATGATATTGCACATAACTAACATAAACTACACAGGTTGCGTGACAGGTTAT
Organism: Nematolebias whitei; assembly: GCF_014905685.2. NCBI lineage: Eukaryota > Metazoa > Chordata > Actinopteri > Cyprinodontiformes > Rivulidae > Nematolebias > Nematolebias whitei. The sequence goes on along the minus strand of NC_056515.1, from coordinate 35,575,061 downwards.
TGCACAGGTAGTGAGTAACACTGAGATGAATTATGATGGTAAGTTAGTAACATACATGATGCAGCCACATAGTGCAGCAGCAATAAACTTATTAGGTATCACAGATGTGGCTTAGTGCAATGTTATTGCCACTTGTTTAGTATTAGTATTGAGAGTTCAGTAATCTGACAGCATGTGGGTAATAACTGTCTTTGAATCTTTTCGTGTGCAATGGCAGGCTCCTGTATTGTCTGCCTGAGGGTAGTAGACAGAAGAGTCCTTGTGCTGTGTGGGTGTGGTCCTTAATGATGCTGCGTGCTTTACACAGGCATCAGCTGTGGTAGATGTCCTGGATGGGTGTTTTATTGGTTAGGGGTCTAACTGTATAAACACCTTTTTCTAGGAAATAAAGGAAAAACATGCTGGTCAGAAAGAATGCAAAATTAGCTAACACTGAACAACAACATTTTTGTATGACACAGTTTGGTGCTGTCTTTCAAACATTTTTAAAGCTGTTTAATAAGCCAAATATAATAAGAATAAAAAATGGTACTCATTTGGCTAGCCTTTACCCTAGCCTAAACCTTTACCTCTTTCCTCATGTCCTCTGTAACGGATGTCATGGCTGATAAGATGCTAACTTTTGACAACAATTTTACAGAACCTTACTGCAAAGATTACTGAACTATCTCTTCAAGCAGAATGTGGCTGTGTTCCTTGCCACATGCCAGATTTATTTTACTCACTGCACACCGATACTGCTTTTTTTCAAGCAGAACATTAGAATAATAAATGCTAGATGTTTCAAGTCAAGCCCAGAAATCTCTGTGGACAACATCACTAATGCAACGCCTTATTGCATTCAAGCTCTGGTGATGTAATCGGTGAAGTCTATCTCTGTTAGTTTGATTTTATTACAGTACAGCTGAACACACCCAATAAAAACAAGTTTCTTTTCGGCTTCTCCCTTCGTCAGGGGTTGCCACAGCGAGCAAACTCGCATGAAGGATTTGGCAATTGTTTTAAATAGGATGCCTTCTTGATGTAACCCGGGCTTGAGCCTGCAACCTCCGTATTACAAGACCACGGTGCTGACCACCAAGCTACCGCGGCTCCAAACACACCCAACAATAAACAGAAACAAAAGAAGACATGTATGCTAAAGGCTATTTATTAGGCTCCTGTCATTGTGCAATAAAGAAGTGCTGTTGCAAAGCTTTGTAATGTAGATGTTTTAACTTGGAAAGCACAATATCATGTAGGTCAAAGTTCCTCTATTATATATATCTTTCTTAACATCATGCATTTGTTTTTGGTTTTTTAGGGAAATCTCTCAACTCACTTTCCTTTAAAGTACTTTACATGTTACTTTACATGTTATATTTCTCAGTTACCTGGTTTGAGTTGATTTCCACATTTTCAAAAGTACTAATGTGGACATTTGAAACAAACATTAACTTTTAGACAGTGATGTTTCTGTCTTTTAGTGAGGACTTCTCTATAGGTTCAATTTTATTCATTTAACCAGGCTAATCCCATTGAGATCACAGATCCATGTTCAAGGGAGGCCTGGGCCTGAATGCAGTCTAAAACATGCATGTTTTTGGACTGTGGGAGGAAACAGAGTACCTGCAGAAAACTCACGCAAACACAAGGAGAAAGTGCAAACTGTACACAGAAAGACCCCCAATCCAAACCAGGGATTGAACCAAGGACCTTTTTCCTTTATATTGGTACCATTTAGTCTAAAATAGTCAATGTAAACATGAGGAACAGATATTTTATGCACAAACTAAGATATATGATGGACATAAGCTAAATGTGGGTAAACGTTCCTTTAACTGTAATGTCATGAGTTAGTTTTTATTTTTATTATTATATTATTATTGGACTTTCAAAAGCTATGGCTTCCAGGAGACATAATAATCTAGTAAAACTAATGAATGTAGTTGTTTATAAGAAATGTGTTGCTTTTAGTGGCTTTGGACAAATCAGAAACCAGAGTGAAAGTGACTCAGTGCATCACTGTGTAATTTAGCAGCAACAAGTTTAACTTTGTCTCCATGGGGAGTGAAACATCTCAGGGTCCAATTAACACTTCCACAGAGCTTCTGCTGTTGGTGTGATGAAATGCTGCTCTTTAACGGCCTGCAGTATGGTCACATACACCATTTCAAGAGCCCTTTTTTGTTTTTTTATAGTCATACAGTTAATTTCCAGTTACTTTTTTACAGTAAAACTAAACTAAGAGTGTTCATGTTGCTTTTATAAAGTATCACATGCATTCACAGTTTTAAGACCTTTGTATTGAGAAAGTGTTGAGGTTTTTCAAGCGTATCATGCACTCAGTAGTCATACATGACTCAACCCAAACCTCTCAATCCATCCCTTGTCCGGAGCTCGTTCAGTACACTGCATGTGTTTGACGGTGTGAGAACGTGTGCGAAGCCGGCTTGCCCTCGCTCGTGATCTTAAAGAGAAAGTTGGAGCATGAAAGCTTATGTGTGCGAGTGTTTGTGCAAGTTCTGGGTTGCAGACATCCTCCTCCCCACCCTCTCTGCTATAGAGAGGGAGAGAGGAAACAATGGGCACATTGTAGAGAGTTGGCGAAGACAGGAAGAGGGGAGGTGGGGGGAGATGAGAGTGAAGCTGAGCAGAGGGGGAAAATGAGATGGCATACGATTGGTAAAGGATGGTTTAAAGGGAAAGGGGAGACATGAAAAGGTGAGAGAAAAGGTTTTAGGGGTTGCATGGATGTAAAAAAATGCTAATCTAAAGTCCAATCATTCCTTGAAGAAATGCATTTCACCCACTGACTTCTATTAGTTCTTAACTAAAATCAATTTACTTGTATGCTGAGAAGGAATGGAGTTATGTGAAAACTTTGTCAATTACGTCATGCACATTCTCATGCCATATTGTGAAATCTTGTGAGTTGTGACAGTGCACAGATAATGTGCAAGGAAAGACCAAGCTTCTACCACACTAAATTTAGCTGAGTACCATATTGGTCACTGTATAAGTCACAGTTTTTTTTGCATAATTTGCATGCCCTGTGACTTATATGCTGAAGTGACATATGTATGGATTTTTCCCCATATTTATAAACCAATTATTGGCTGAGATATGACGATTTTCATTCATTCTGACTGAAGAAAATTGAACATTACCATTTTCAGCTGCTAGATGGCAGTCGAGTAGTAAGGCATGCCGTTGTATCATATAATAGGTAAAAGTGGCTATTAATGACACAATCGGCTTGCCATAGCCTGCCATCTTCATCCAGCTCGCCTGGAGCAACCAAATCATCTTCGTTTCACTGCGCTGCCCCGGCGAAATGCAGCTTATTTGACTGTCAAAGTGCATTTATTAAGTAAAAGTTCAACTGAGAAACATATTAACTATAAAGTCGAGCAAATAAATAATTGCTTTTAGGTGGTTATCTTGTTAAATTTAGAAGAAATGGACCGAGTCGCCCTCTGCACGTTCATGTTTCCGCGTATCGGCTTTTGAAAATGCAGTTGATTTGACTGTCAAAGTGCATTTATTAAAAGTTAGCCTGAGACACACCTTTGAAATAATTTTAAGTAAACAAATAAATGTTTTTAGGTGTTTATCTTGTTAAATTTCAAAGAAATGCACAGAGGCTCGTCCCTCTGTGTGCTCCCACTTCCGCGAATCGGGTTTTGAAATGCAGCTGATTTGACCGTCAAAGTGCATTCGTTAAGCAAAAGGTAGACTAAGACACACCTTCACTATACTTTTGCACAAACAAATAATGGTTTTTAAGTGTTTTTCTGGTTAAAGTCCTCCAGTGCACGCCCCCAAGGCCGCCATTTCTCAGCCAATCGTTTTTTTTTTGGCACAACACCGGCCCACATTTCTGGGTTCGGCCCACATTTCCGGGTTGTCAGCAATGACGCATAACAAACGAGACACATCAGCGGTGACCCATAATAGATGCGACATATACGGCCAAGCGACATATTCATAGATTTTTCCACTTTATTAGACATATTTGGACTGATGAGACTTATCGGGCGGTGCAACATGTACAACGAAAAATACGGTAATTGCAAAATATTGAGGTAGACCCAATTTTGTCTTGGTCCATGGTCAATTAGCTGTTGCAGCCATCTTGAACTACTTTATTTGAATAATAATCAGTTGTACATTTAATGAGTATTTTCAAAGGATTTCATTTTTAATCATTCCAGTGATTTAAGAGACATTTTGCTAACAGACAGACATGGTTGACACCAACAGTTGTATGCCAAATTTTTAAGCAAAAATACTGGGCCATGTGTAGTGCTCAAAGCATGCGTTAGGGATAATGCTCAGTCACTACTCCACTAAAGGCATACTGACTCTTTCAAAGCAAGATCCACAATGTCACCCTGCAATATGTTGAGTAGCTGCAAGAATGTTTTAGAGGTAACAAAATGTTACAGTTTTACGAGAATTGTACTGGGTTTAATTTTGTTTTCCAGTCCCAATTGATTATTTGGTCTTCCATTACAAAAGAAAATCTTCATTATGCTGTCTTCAGTCCGACAGTTTAGAATGCATTTAGCAGGAACTGAATTTGCGGTTCACTGTCATTTATACACCGGCTTAATTGGACAAAGAGGTTTGAAACGTCATTATTTTAGAGTGCCCAATCAATCATGCTGCATTTTATCAGTACACTGTGGGACACAGCTGCTTTTAGAATCCCATAGAATGGAGTGGTCATACGAATAAATGTTCATTAATGAAAAACAACTTGTTCAGTGAAAGAATGTCAATCGTTAGTGATCCTTTTAAAGTCCCATTTGTTTCAGGACTTGTGCTTAACAATAACAACCAGCTGCTGATTTTATTGGTTTAATGATGACTTGTTGAAGGAGGGAAAGCAGAATTTTGGTCAATTATTGAAAAATAACTTAAGTACAATACTTACTGTATCATAGTTGTGTGGTTTGAGTCTGCCTACCACTGTCATATGTGTCATAGTGAAGCAGAATAAATAAGTTGTGAAGATCATGAACTTATTTCCAACACACAGTTTTCAGTTTATAAAAGCAGACATCTATATAAATAACCATCTACTGTAAAAGTGATGCGTATTTATTGATAAGGTTGTGAAAGATTTGAGATTTAAGTTATTTTAGGTAGAAAAAAAATCACGTTTTGGTTGAACAGACTCTGCTCTTTCAATATTTACTCTATCTGACCCCATTAAAAAAAAAAAAAAAAGTTAAACTATATTACAAAATAAATCATTCTAAGTGAATATCCTGATGCTTACTCAATAATACAAGTAATCCACCAAGGTGGGATATTAGGTTTAACATAATACATGGTAATTTGTTTGTATTTGTTAGGATTAAGATTCATTTTAATTAAATGCAAAATGTTTCTGTAATCATGAGCATGTATGTGACGAAAAATTGCTCTACAGCACATTATATTTTTTGTTCATAAAAAAAAAATGTTATATTTATTTATGTATTGATTTATTTTTGCCTTTTGATGCTCATCTTTGCTTTTAACCATGATGTCCAAAGAACTTCTCACAGGCTGTAAAACTATGTTTATAGATTGTGGTTGCATGAAACTGTTTACTTCTGGGAATTATTTACTAAAACATTAAATGCAGTTTTCGTACATTTTCATGTCCTTCTGAGACTTTGCAGTCCTTCCTAAAGATTTATCAAATGCGAGTCTGTGGGATCTTTTTGGGGTTTTGTTTCCTTAGAGAATAAATGTATGCAACACAGCTGGTGACTAATTTCCCTTGTGTTTTATGTTGCTTTGTTTGTTAAATTTTATTTATTTCTATCATTTTAGAGAGGATCTAGTGACATTTATACACCTTATTTTTGTCCCCCATCATGGACCGAAGAGGGGGAATTAGAAATAATCCGCCTGTCCGTGCACACTTCTTCCACCACTTCTTTCAGTTCAAGGCTTAAGGTTCAAGGCGACTTTGTTGTCATTCGCATCACATGTGGTACATGAGGTGGAATGAAATTTTGTACTCAAGTTTAGTTATACCAAAAAAAATAGCAAAAATATAAAGTATAAACAAGAAATTGTATACAAGGATCTAAGATATACGCTAAACAATAATAATATATTAAACAGCAGCCTGAACATGAGTCTGTTGTGAGCAGATGGATAAAAAATCTGCAGCACGGATAATCAGCAGCACAGATAAAATGTCAATGTCCAATTAAATAATTAATTGCCCAATTATTTGAAGAAACTCTGCTTTCTGGTTTTTATATTGCTTAAAAGTATAGTTTCCTCAAATAAATGGGGTGGACTTGAGGTGACCAAAGATTAATCTGTGGTGGCCAAGGTCCCCATTGGCCACCCCCTGGCTCTGCCATTGTGTCTGGTTCTGGATATAATTGCTCCTTGTCTGTCACTCTGCCTGGGACAAGCAAAAAAAAAAAAAAACTTAAATTAAATATAAAAATAAAAACCTACCTCTATTTTTACAGTGTAGCTCCTATTTGAACATCTTGCACCAAAACCATTAACGTTAACTCACATTCAGTTCCAGTCCAGAAAAACACTCATCTCAAAAACTGCAATTATTCAATATTCAAATCCCTCAGCAACAGGGAACATCGGTGTACTGGTTCTATAGATAGTTATCACATTGCCTTTAACATCATTACACAATGTGAGTTACATTAAAATCATACATGTGATTAAAAAAACAATCAGTTTATACTATGAAATGTTTTTTCTTTCGGCTCCTCCCTTGTTCTGGGGTTGCCACATCTTTCACATCCCTTTGAGTGTGTGTGAGAGTAAAAGTTTGCAAAGAGAAGATGACTGGTATGTGTCTGAGTCAGGCATCTGACACACTGATGCAGTCTTACTGTTGTTACTTGAGGAATGACCTCACACAAATGGATTCCAGGGTGGTCCTTTTCATAGCCCGTAAGTCACACAAAACAGTTACCCTCTGTCCGCACCAGAGCTGACCGCATTTCTACATATTTTACCTAGTTCTTGATTCTACAAAAATAGTTCCTCGTGCCCTTCAACCCATTTAAGATGTTTTTTTTCTAAGAATTGTTCATTTTATTTTCATACACGTAAACGCTCTCATGCAAGAGCACAACTGAATTCTTCTCATGCTGTGTCCTCTTTCTTGCACAATCTTTCTCTTTATAAAACTTGGTTCCCAGCTGTTGCACGCAAACGCACACTCGCGCACACACTGACATGATCTGCAGGCTCCACAGCTCTGATGAAAGTGTCGGGAATGTGAACTGAGGGGCTACTGACACTTCCTCCACTTTCTAGTACTGATGACTTGCCTCCGGCTTCTAATGCCCCGTTGGCTGCTCCCTCTAGACGTTTAATGGCCACAAACCACACAAGACAAGCAGAATAGATTAGCTTTCATCTGTTCTGGTAGTTGTCACAGAGGCTCCATCAGTTTGTCACTTCTGATTTATAGCTCATTAGTGGTCTTGCTATCTTTCAGCTGCTCCCTGCACTAACTCAGATTGCTTAGTTACTGTATTATCTGGATGTGAGGACTGATTAAAAACATCACAGTTACTTGCAGGTTTGCAAAACGCTCAATATTTTTATTTAAAAGATGTCACCACAGACAAAATAAGAAAGTTCCTGGAGAAACTTTGACGGCGACTGCCCCATGGTGACCATTTTAAAATTATGATTTGACAGTACTGTGTTCGGGTTCGCTCTCTGCTACCACCACACCAAATTTCAGCTCAAAATTGCCAAATATCAATGAGTTTTAAGTCATGTTTTATTTTTAAGCTATGGTAACCATTTTGGATTTTTTTTATTTGGAGGTATGTGATAGAGAAGGTACTCAGCTATAACCACATCAAATTTCAGCTCTATGTGGAAAAAAGCTGAGTTAAAGCCATTTAAATTTAGCTTTGGTGGCCATCTTGAATTACCAGGGCTCTCTTGTAAATGAGTCCTCGTGGCTCGATTGGACTAGCCTGTTTAAATAAAGGTTGAATGGATGAATACCGTAATTTCCCGACTATAAGCCGCTACTTTTTTCACAGGCTTTGAACCCTACGGCTTACACAACGGTGTGGCTAATTTATAGTTGTTGTTTTTTTTTTTTTGATGAGCTAACGAGCTTCATGCCACCAAAACATTTAGCCTCATCACACCCTGGCGCTCACATAGCTGTCCAATACACGTCTCTCCTGGGGGGGTGGGTCCTCGTGACCCAATGACTACCTGTATAAATAAAGGTTAAAAAAAATCTGACCATTGAAATTACCAAACAGGTCACAGAGGACCAATGAAACGAGGAGTGGAGGAGAGAATGAGGAGGGGGAACTGCACAACAAAGTATTCACAGCCACTCGGTATCGGTGTGAATCGTGTATTAAAGTGACACTCTAAGTTCGGTGGGAGGCTTGGAAGACTGGTGGCGAGAAATTGTTTACCAAAACTGACAGCATGCAAAGAAGAAGTAACTTCTGCTCCAGTCTGCCAGTGGATGCTGACAACAGTTTTTTTTTTTTTTTTTTTTTTTTTTAATCTTCTGCATGAGGAAGATGACGATAGCAATCAATGACTTGCTGGTAGGCTACTGTATTTTTTTTTTAACCAGCCTTGGTACCGGCACTGTTCAGAAAACAAACAAACAAACAAAAAACATTTACTGTACATATTTGTGTATGTTATAAGTACATATTTAATCAAAAGTTAAAAAAAAAAATCTTTCTGAGTAAATGTCTCACGTTACAACATGGACACCTGTGGCTTATACACAAGTGCAACCTACAAAATTATTATTATTTTTTTTATGTAATGGGTGTGGCTTAAATTTGGGTGCACTCAATAGTCCAGAAATTACAGTATTATTAATTCATTTTTGTATTGGACACTGGTTGCAGCTACTACTACATCAAAGTTCAGCTTAATCTGAAAATGGCTGATTTACAGTATTTTTACTTTTCAGCTGAGGTGGCCATCTTGGATAGTTGATTTGCAACCAGATCCATGAAAAATTATTAATAAAAATGGCGTCTTTGTTTGCAAATTATGTTGCCATGGTAACTCTAAACACCAATAAAAGCACAATGCTGAGTCAGTTGCTTTGATATAAAATTAGTGGGGGTACACGTCGCGGTTTGGGCCGCATTAAAGTTGACATGAGAGTAAGATATCAAGTTAAGAAACTCTTGTCAGGTGGATAATAATAGGTGGCTGCCATAGGCAGTCCCCAATAATTAAAAAAAATAGATAGTTCATATATATATACAACATATATATATATATATATATATATATATATATATATATATATATATAGTCATTCTGATAAAAGCTCAAGCTTGTTAGCCAATCATTGAACTAATTCTGTATAAAATTAATTCATACAGAATAATATTGCTTAATATGTTATCAACAAAAATATATAACCTGAGTAAGAGAAGTGAGCAAATACGACCTTTTTGTTTGAAGGTCTGTGGAATATCTTCCTAATCTTTACTAGTGGTATCAAGAGAAAGGAATCTTTTCATTTTTAATCCATATTATGAGAAATGACCATAGAGAGCAGTTTCAGTGATTCTTGACTGTAAGAAAACCAATATTTTTTTTAATAATGGTGAAAAATCTGTTTGAAATTTAAAATAAAAATCTATCCTGATTATACAAACCTATGGCTAGAAAAACAATGACTGAAAATAATTGGTTGTCAATAATTTGCTTGATGATTTTTTTTTTCCAGCATGCTTGCCAAACTTAAACCCTAGGTATTAAGCCGTTATTTCCACCCTGTGTGAGTCTGTCTGCTGTTAGCAATAATCCAGTTCATCGTCGGAAAATGCTGTTTGAATTAAATGACTTTTTTTTTTATTGCCATCCCAAGCAAATGTGGCTGCAGATGTTTCTTATCAGCCACCCGCAGGAAACTGAAGACATAAACAGAATTTGAAAACCTGCGGAGTTGATTTATTAGGACTTTCTTTGTGGTGCAGCCCACACTCATGTTGAATCAGCAATGCAAGCATTTAGAGGGACGTTGGGGGAGTCAACTGTACAGTTCATGCAGCATTACGTTCTACTTATAAAAATTCAACATTCTGTCTATTTGGTCAAGTGTATTTTTTTTAAAGAATTGAGAAGGTGACACTTTTTCTTTTTTTTTTACCTTAAACTTCAGCATAAGAAGAGTGGTCATTCTTGATGCTTGCAGCTCAGTTTTGCATGTTTGTTTTATTTCCACAGAGCAAAATACAGCCTCTTTCAATGTGGATCAGTAAAAATGTGAATCAAAGGAACTATTAGAAGTTTGACCCAAACCTTCTACTTCCTTTATTCCTTGTTGTCTCAATTGTCCCCAGTTCCTTCCCTTTCCCCCCTATAGTCTTTGTCTCACTTACACACAAACAAACATATACAAACAGACTCCACACCAGCCCTCAGGTCCAGTTTCCGGTTTGGGGTGTATGAGAGAGACTGGCCAGCCTCTGACTGGAGCTTATTATACATACACACATGCTCATGAGAGCACCGTCTGTGTGCACAAGTGAGTTCACTCTAAGCATCATATTACTGCTCAATATATTGACTTTTCTTTGGATTCTGAGAAGTGATTTAAAACCGCAGACATTAAAAGTATTTGATGAAAGAAACACAGCTCTTAACTCTAAAAATCCAACTCATGACTTTATGATTTTTTAATTTTTTTGTGAAGCAGTCAGTGTACTACATGCAAACACAAATATCTAGCAAACAAACAGTTTTTATGCCACTTAAAAGCATTTGCTTCTTAAAGCACTGTTTCCTCGAAACGTTATGGAAGAAGGAATCCAAAATTTACATAAAACGATATGAACCCATTCTCGACTAGAGATAAATAAACGCATATTAGGTTTTAGCCTCAGTGCATAATAGTTTCTAATATGCAAACAAGTCTCAAGTAAACCTCAACAGTTTTCAGCTGCTATAACCATTGCTTCGCTTTGGGATTTCTATTGAGTCTAAATTCTTTGAACAAGCTGCATAAATGAGCATTTCATCAAAGGTTTTTGTCACAACTGGACTAGATTAAATAAGACTTTTAAAATGGTAAATATTACTAACTTGATTAAAATAATAGGATTTCCTTTACAGGCCAGCATGGTGGTTCAGTTGATAGGGCGGTTGCTTCTCAGTGAGAGGGTCGCCTGTTCAAATCCCGGCCCGGGACCTTTCTGGGTGGAGTTTGCATGTTCTCTCTGTGCATGCTTGGGTTTGCAGGTACTCCGGTTTCCTCCCAAAGACCAAAACATGCATGTTAGGCTGATTGGTAACTAAATTGTTCCCAGGTGTAAGTGATAGAGTGAATGGATTGTGTCTAGGCGTCCCTGATGGACTTGCGATCTGTACAGGGTGTCCCCTGCTTCATGGTCAACAGTGACCCCGGTGACCCAAAAAGGAAGAAGCGGGTAAAGATAATGGATGTACGGATGAATGGATGTATATAAAAGTGAAAATGTGAAATATAGTATTGGTACTTAATAATGCTTAGTGTTTCATGTTCCTGCATGATATTTATACATCCTCAACCACTTCAATCAAATGTCAATAAGTCCCTAAAGTATTTCTTTTTTTTTTAATTTCAGTAAGTACTACCACCATGGATGAGGAGCAGTGCTACTACAATGAAACCATCGCCTTCTTCTACAACCGCAGTGATAAACCCCTCGCTAGTGACTGGAATACTGTCAGCCGGCTTGTAATGGGCCTAGGCATTACTGTGTGCATCTTCATCATGCTTGCCAACCTCCTGGTAATGGTCGCCATCTATGTCAACAGGAGATTTCACTTCCCTATTTACTACCTGATGGCCAACCTTGCAGCTGCTGACTTCTTTGCTGGATTGGCATACTTCTACTTGATGTTTAACACAGGACCAAACACAAAGCATCTGACCGTTTCAACATGGTTGCTGCGCCAAGGCTTGATTGATACAAGTCTAACAGCGTCTGTGGCCAACCTACTGGCCATTGCTATCGAGCGGCACATCACTGTCTTTCGAATGCAGCTTCACACACGTATGAGCAACCGACGTGTGGTGGTGGTGATTGTCATAATCTGGACTATGTCCATTGTGATGGGGGCAATCCCCAGCTTGGGGTGGAACTGTATCTGTAGCCTTAAAACCTGTTCCAACATGGCTCCTCTTTATAGCAACTCCTACCTGGTCTTCTGGGCAGTGTTTAACCTGGTGACTTTTGTGGTCATGGTAACACTGTATGCCCACATTTTTGTCTATGTACGACAGAGAACCATGAGGATGTCGCGGCACAGCTCTGGACAAAGACGCAACAGAGATACAATGATGTCACTGCTGAAAACCGTGGCCATTGTGTTGGGTAAGAATGATTTGTCAACAATGTTATGCCCTCTGTCTATGTACAGTATATATCTATTTGACTGTCTTTCTGTCTATTTTATTGCTTTGAGCCCATGTGTCTCTTGCAAGGAAAAGGTCACTAAATAATAATTCCATGTTACCACAACTGGATAAAGATATGTGCTTATCTTAAATAGCAAATCATATTCATAAGGCATTGGGAATGAAGGGTGGGGAAGGGTATCTGTTCAGGGTTTCAGTATAAATTAAATGCAAACTATATGCTGTGGTCTCTGAATTTACCTAATATCAACCTAAATAGATATCTGAGTCAACTGATGAACCAAAGAGCCATTTTTCTTCCACATCATAAAACATGCAAATATTATTATTGGAAATGAATGTTGCATCTCTTGAATCAGTTTCTGGATGCACTTTAGTTGCTAGATTTAGTTGCTGAATATTGTAGATTAATTTGTTTATCTGACTTTTTTCAAGGCGTTTTACGTTGTATTGTTTCTCCAAATTGCAAACACTTACTGATTGATAATAAGCCACATCTATCTACCCAGCTATTATTTCTCTCCAGCATTTGATTTACTACTTCAACACCACTTTCAATATTGTCTACCAAGACGTTCAAACTTCATTTATCAGAGTGCAAAAACTGAGTCACTGGTTATACAGGAACAAAGAATGTGTTGAGCCTCTGCATTCGGACCAAGCACAGTGTCTGCTTAGTACGACTGCAAGTGTCACACACAGTGATGCCATTTTTCACTGTCCTTCTGTAAATTATACTGTAAGTCAGCACAGGCAGTTTGTCTTTTAAACCCATTCATAAAATGTTTTAATAAACACCAATTCATAACAATAGTTTGCACTGGCAAAAAGTTATTTTTAATCATTTTATTTTATGTCTTCTTGCTTTTTTTTCCCCTGACACAGAATAGAAGAAGAGTGGCTCATTCGCTATAAAGTTAGAGCAGGAATTGTGGGAAAAGTTCTTCTGAGTGCCTGGAAGCAGGATGTGTTGGTCCTAGACAAAACATTCCATGTGATTTGTCTCTTACGTGCTGTGTTATCGCATCCTGGTGCATATGTTGTTTTTACTCTGGTCCTAATCCACAGCAGAGAGCACCAAGATGTTCTCACTTTTCCACAGTATGTAGAAAAGTGGACATTGTGTTTTCTCTGTTGCTTAGAGACGTTTTATTGTTTCTCCTTGCCTAACCTAAGCGGAAGGGTTCTTGGTACTGCTTGATGGCTCGTTCTTGTTTCTTTGTGGTAGTGGGGTGTGTGCTACGTTAAATTCATTCAACCTTTATTTAGACAGGTAAATGGATAAACTACTAAGAATTTGAATGATTTTTTTTTTCTTCTGGGCTTGAAAGTGTTTGTTTTCCCATTATGGCAAGTCAGTAAGTTGTTACTATTTATTTCTCTGTAGATTATTACAACGGGCGGCACGGTGGCTCAGTTGGTAGAGCAGTTGCCTTTCAGAGAGATGGTCGCTGGTTCAAATTCTGGCCTGGGACCTTTGTGGGTGGAGTTTGCATAATCAATCAATCAATCAGTTAAACTTTATTGTCCATAACATTCAATGAAATGGAGATTTGTCTTTGACATCTGGCTTATAAAACAACACAAGATAAAAACGTGAAAAAAAAAAAACTTTAAAATCAAGCTTTGCTAAATCAATTAAAAACATCCAGTTAAAACCATTCTAAAATACACAATACATTGAAATATTAAAATATAGAAACATCCCAGCAGACAGTGGTTTGTTATGTGAGGCTGCGTTTAAATAGGACCTTGTTAAGTACATTCACTGCAGAGGGAACAAATGACTGTTTGTACCCATTTTTCTTTGCTAAAGGAACCAGCAGTCTTCTGCCAGATGATACCAACCTGAATAATGGTTGCAGTGGATGAGTTGGGATATTGTAAACCTGTATTGCCTTTTTGTCCAGAACCTGACTGCACAGGTCTGTAAGTGTCATTTGTTGATGACCAATGACTTTACTACCTTGTTTGACCACCCGGGACAATTTGTTCCTGTCTCTGGCTTGGAGGTTCCCATACCATTAAATGAAACAACACTTTCAACCAGTGACCTGTACACCAACTGCAAAGTAATGTTGTTCTCTCTGTGCATGCATGGGTTTTATATGGGTACTCCGGTTTCCTCCCACAGACCAAAAACATGCAAACAGGGCTGATTGGTAACTCTAAATTGTCCCTAGGTGTGAGTGAGAGAGCAAATGGTTGTTTGTCTTACCATACCATACCATTTTATTTATAGAGCACTTAAAACAGCGACAAGGCCAACCAAAGAGCTGTACAGACAGAACAACAGGTAACAAACAAAGCAAAATACAAAATGAAGTAAATCAGAATATAGACATAAAAACGATGCAGATAATGACGACCAACCAGTGTGGAGCATACAGGTTCAAAACACAGATCGTCTGGTGTTGAAAGCCACCGAATAGTAGGGAGTTTTTAAACGGGACTTGTCTCTATGTGGCCCTGTGATGGACTGGAGACCTGTCACACAGTGATGGCTGGATATGGGCACCAGTGACCCCCATGACACAAAAAGGAAGAAGCGGGTAAAATATAATGAATGGATGGATTATTACAAATACAAATAAATTGTTCAACAAGCTTTCATCAATACATAATGGTTGAATAAAAACATGAACATGCATGGGATCATTGCAATTGCTGATGCATTTTATGTCAGTCCTTCAAAAATTATTCTGCAATATTTGCTGGAATCATAAAAATAAATAAAAAAAATCAATTAAATATGCAATATGTTCCAAATGATTTATGATTTGGGAACAAAAAGTTGATATGGCACTAAAAAAAGGAACAAAAAGTGAATAGAGTGCCACTCTGTTAGCAAACCGGTAAGAACTTTGCAGACGGGTTAAATTACAGCTTTCTGGGAGTGTTTTGCGTGGAGTTAGGTTGGTTAGCAAATTCGCAGAGCACATTCACCTAAAAATAAGGTGTAGAGCAGGGCTATTCAACTGGCGGCCCAGGGGCCAAATCCAGCCCACAGGTGAGCTCAGTTCTGCTTACCAATGGGTTCATTTCAGAGTTGCATTAGGGCCCAAAAAAATCTGACCTGGCCCCAGCCCAAAGCCATCGTTTTTTTAACCCCACCCGACCCGACGAGATAACAGTAATTACAGGTCCGAACCCGAAAAAAAACCCTGCCATTTTAAATTAAGCTTTGACTGCTTATATAGTTATTAAAAGTTGGCGAAGCATGCGACTGAGTAAAGGGGGCAGAAGATCGAAGTTGCTTCTGCCTGCATTCTGCATTATTCAGTTCTGACATGTTGAATATTTTGTAATCTCACCTGTTTGGGTCATCGGCCGTGCACGTCTGCTGAGTACAGCGGCTGAATGAACGTCCATTTGGGCTGATGGGTTGCTGGCAGTAGTCCATCTGAAGCTTAACTGAACTTTTTACCTCTTTCAAGGCCGGTCAGCGCGTGGTCAAATGGCCCTGTGAGGCTAGTGGTATAAGGCAAGCCATGTTGCCATATAATTGGATCGTCAGCCATTTGCATCCGCTGACTCAATCAAAAGCCAGACACCTACCCAGCCGGCACGTTATTATGGCCAAGCCCGGCCCTAATCCAGGTTGAGCCGGCTCCAGGTTCAGGTTAGAAATAACACATCTAGTTCATTTTCAAATAAAACTAGATTTTAAACCATAAAACAAACATACGTAATGCCAATATCTGCTGATGTCCGGCACCTGAGCGCTTGACTTTCAGTAAATGTGGCCCTGGTGTAGAGTGAAACCAAAATCACTTTAAGACTATAATAGTTTATTTAATTTTTTGGCAACGCACACTTTAAAAGTGTTCAGTTTTCAGAAACAGTCATTGGTACAGGGGAATTTTAACTGTGAACTAAAACCATTCTTTTTTTTTTTTTTTTAAGTTTCTTGGAAAATCCCATTGTTTCTTTTCACTAAACCTAATAATGTACTCAGTCTTTTGAGCAAGGGTGTGCTGTGTTTTTGTTCAGTCTGGAATTCTCTGTTTTTGAGTGAAGTAATTTTGAATTACTAAAGAGGATACTGAATACAACGTCCCTCCCTTTCTATCACAACAACCCCCCACCTCCCACCCGTGCCCCCCTTTCATCTCAGTCCAAACCAGAATAGAGTTACAACTTTTATTCATTTGATTTTCATTTTTTATTCTTATTTAACTGGCACACATGATTTATAAGCTATCCAATCACTAATACAATATTTTCATTCGATTCCTGGTTCAACTTATGTGCTTCTCAGGGAAATGATTACATTTCTTATTTAGATTCTTCCATCATGTGGCCAAATGATAATAATAGGTCCCCTGCTGGCTGTTGTCCTTTCTTCACTCATTATTACTGGGAAACTGGGAAAAAACAATGTTGATTACTTAAACGTGCACAAACATGGGCAGAAAGAGTGTGTAGATGCATAGTCTCCCACAATCACATAACCCTCCAAGCCTGAAAAAAAGCAGCAGGACACAAGTTGGACTTCCTTCACATAAAACTGATGGAAAAAACAAAACCACACTTGAGATTTTCTTTGGTTTTGTTTATATAAAAGATGCACATCTGGAGATAGTGAAACACATATACTTGTTGTTTTTTTCTTCCTGTTTTCCATGTAGTTTCTAGAGTTATCAGTCAAGGAGGTCCAACTTGATCAGAAATAAATTTATTATATAGGCTCCACACTTGTATGACATAATTTTGTGGTGGAATGTAGCAAGTTGATATGAGTTGAAAAACTCTAACTTTTCATGAAGATGGCTACTTGTGAACCACTTTCATTGGTTTTGGGTTTGGTTGATTTGTCATATGCAAAAATCAACACAAGGTCAACAATGCAATGAAATGCTGAGGATGAGAAGAACCATCTTGACTCACCACAAAAAAAAAAGGACCCACAACAAGAAATACCAAAGCATGCAGCAAAAATACAATAGACAAGGTGCCAAAAGTGAAAAAGAAATACATCTACTATGTGGTTTGTTAGCAGTGAGGTTCTTTCAGCAGCATGGCTCTATTCTATTAGCAGCGTGGTCTTATTAGCATCATTAGCAGGTCTTATTAGCAGGTCCCATCTGTAGCTTGATGGTAATAATGACCGCAGCAACTACCCTCCAGAACTGGGTCCGGCAGACAGAGAACATCCAAGGTTTTCCCCGTGGAACTGAACGGGTCAGTAGAGTTTGGTTCGTGCAGGCAGATGGAGGATCTTGTTAGCAGCATTAGCAGGTCTTGTTAGCAGGTCTCATTAGCAGCTTGGTGGTAATAATGACCGCAGCAGCTGCCATCCCAGACTGCCCTACAGAACAGGGTTCGACAGACAGAGAACATCCAAGATTTTCCCCGCAGAGTCGAATAGGTCCATAGAGTTTGGTCCGTGCAGGCAGGTGGAGGATCATGGAGACAGCCGCCATGACAGGCTGGAGTCTGAAACTGGATGGGGGCAGGAACTGAACCACAAAGGCATGATGGCAGGATGGCAGGATGGCATGACAGCAAGACAGTGACACAGAAAACTCCAAAAGTGTGTTGCGGTCATATTCGTAGCATGGGTGTGCAGGGTAGGCACAAAAAAGTTAGAAAAAGAACAGGAACAAAAAAAGACTGAGTCAAAGTGGAGCTCCTGTCAGTGCGGCCATACTGTGGCACTCATGATGTCACCACTAGGCCTGTCGCGATAATCAATAAATCAATTAATTACATGATAAATTGAAATTATCTACCTTATTGTCATTTATCAGCTTTATCATTTATTCGTGTCTCTCTCTTTCTACTGGACACTGGATAGCAAAAGACAAAGAGCTCAACTCCGGTGCTCTTCACTGACCCCTCCCTTTCTCTTTAAAATCTGTTCTAACCATTCAGAATCGCGTTCTAGGATCGTTAAAAGCAACTAAGTTGAGAAGCTAAGCTACGAGCTAAGCTAACAGGCCGACCTCGGGGAAAAAAACCTCAGTCTTGTCAAAGCTTGTGCCTTCATCTAAAAAGTTGTTTTTCTCTGCAAAAAGAAGCTGAGAACTTGTTTACTGATTTTTTTTTTTAATTAAAAGCTTTGTGTGACAAATGCTATGCTAAAAAGCTCAAACCACATCAAGCGTCCACCATTTTGAGAACCGAAAAATAGAAATGAGAGACAGCCCGTGTCACGTCAAGGGGCCTCCCTCCCATTTTTCTTTGAGACACGCCGCTCGCTCCCTCACTATCCATCCTTCAGTTCAAACACTCTTAGACTGCCATCTGGTGGTTACAAAAGGTACCACACACAAATATACCAACATTTCTTTGTAAATTTGACAATAATTACTAATTATCAGATTTCAAACAATATTATCGTTTATCGCAATAATTTCTGAGACAATTAATCGCCCAGCAAAATTTGTTATCATGACAGGCTTAGTCACCACCAGATGTTTGACCACCAGATTGTTCACTACTTCTAATAGTCATGTTGTCTTTTTAAAAGGAAGAGAAGTTTCAGTCCACAAATTTAACAAAACCAGTTAAAACGTATTTTTCAAGAGGTAAAACCTACATATCAAGTCAAGAAGGACATTGCTAGCTTTTGGGACACTTGGTCTATTCAGAAAGAAGTAAATAAAAAAAATAAAAAAAATGTCTGAGTGACCTAAACAGACAGTCTCTTGAATAATTTTCAATGAGCTCATTTTGTAGTCCGCTGTCAGTTTGGGCTCGTGTCCAGGCTTTCTGTGAATAATCTGATTCTCTTAAAGCTGGAGCGGTATGAAGTCAAATGGTCAGACAGTGTGGAGTGCCAAGCCATACCATCACTAAACACATGCAACCAGATGGCATACCACTGGCTTGCATGTGTTTCAACATCTCTGCGTGTTACTAACACGTGTTTACCCTAGAACCTTAGAACTATCCATGCTTTGATTTTCAAAGGAAGACAAAAAGTAATAAATACTTCAGATGTTCTTCTCAAAAATATACAATGTGTGTATTTTTGCTGCTGCAGTGCATCTGCAGTTTCTGGCATATTGAGATCAAAACCAATCAGAGCTACCCATAATCCCATGCTGCAATCCACATGAGCAATTTAAGATGGCCAGGATGTTGATCACGACGTCACCTGTTTTCTGTGTCATTCAGTGTGTGTGTGTGTGTGTGTGTGTGTGTGTGTTTGCCAACATATCTTGTCATCATGATTGCATAATGCAGCTTTTCTAAACTCTCACAATGGCAGCGTTTGTCCATGTGGATCATGTTTCAGCAGCATCAGTTGTTCATTCAGGGGAATTTTTTCCTTTGTACATCTACATTTATTGAATGTTTGCAGCCCATGACCAATACATACAAGAAAATCATAGTTAATGTAACATTTCTTAAGGCACGTTTAAAATATGAAATTTAGAATTGTGGAGATTTAGGACCTTCAATTCAGGTTTTCATGGAATATGCCACAAAAGCAAGTACTTCTTCCATCCCCATAGCACATCACTACAGCACAGCCTGTTCACTCATGATATCCTTTACTTTCTAGTTGTTTTTCGGATATAAAGCTTAACCATCAGACGGCTACATAAAGATAAAGCAACCAAATAAAAAAGCAAAAGCAAAGGGATGAAATCAAGATGCATGAGTTTTTATGTCTTTGTCTTGATATGAACAAGCTTAACATTTTGAGACCTGAATGACTGAAAGTATGCTGAGGGAGTTGCAGATCAAAAAATGTACAGAAAAACAACAATGTAAATGTTGAATCAACATTCACATAATAAACCAATGACTGATTTATTATTCAAAATTGTCTAATTTAGTTGAAATGCTTATATTATATATAGTATAGATCAGATTTAATATGCAGACACATGGCATTTGGAAGTTTTTTGCTGGTGGGGTTATTTTGTTGTAAGAACGCTAATGGCAAACAGGCCTGACGTCACTGAGACTCATTAAACCAGAAAAGAAACAGTAAGAACAGACAGGAAACACAACAACAGCAAAGTAGTAATGTAGTTTAGTCCATAAACAGGACAACTGAATTTTCATTTTAAATCAGCTTTAAAAATTTGTCAGAATAATGAGTACTCGTTTTTTTAAATGCCTAACAGATCATTACAGCAACTCTGTGCATTGCGTTTATTACCAAAAAAAGTGAAAAACTTAAAGGTTTGAAAACTAAAGATCAAGGATTTAAGGATTTAAGGAAATGTCATTGTCATTTACATAACGAACGAGATGGAATGTATTTATTTTTTGATTCTTGGGTCTCAGTTTAAACCAGTAACATAAGTTAAAAGTAAAAGAAAAATGAAAAAGAATAAATAACAATAAAAGCAGAATACAAAAAAAAAAAAATGATGACGGTGATGGGGAGGGAAGAAACAACATGCGTCCTCACAGTCTGGTGTCTGCACACTGAAAGGAGTCTCGTAGTACAGAGCGTCAGCATCAGTTGTCCTCACGTGATGATCTTCTGTGCTGATCTGTAGCATCTCAGCGAGGTGCAACATACAGGGACCAGCATGATAAAAATGCTGAGGAAATGCCCAGGTGTTGGTGAAGGATGGCTCTTAATGCATCTTCTTTGTTTGTGTGCACAGCAAGTTATTCCCTCTACTTGGAATGGTGGCATGCTGGTAAAACTTTGTCAAGGTATCTGTCAGGTTTTAAAAGTTAAAATCCCCAGTCACCATGTCAAAAGTGCTTATTTTGAAGTGAGCTGATGCTGTAATGGAGCTCTATCAGCGCTTTGTTAGCTTTAGCACTTTGTGTGATGTAAACAACCATGATAAACACCTCTTCGGCTGCTGTGTACATGTCTTCATTTTTGGCTTTCTTTACCTCACTCTACACCAGTGACCTCAAGACCTGCAGTTTTACTAATTAGCTCTGAGTTAGGCAGCTGCTATAGTTACCAAATCATCTCTTATTTTATTAAGTTTGGTTTGGCTGTATATAATGCGCACATTAGCAGGTGAACTCCACTAATGCTTGACCTGACGTCAGATCAAATGCAGATATAGCTGCAGCAAAACCTTCTGTGTTGTGGATACATTTTGTTTAAATCCATTTGGAGCAGAGGGGACCAGAACAGAAAATTGAGGACGACAAACAAAAATCAATACATTTTTGCCAACATTTTTTTGGGGGGGTGGGGGGCTGCG
The DNA here is from genome assembly GCF_014905685.2 of Nematolebias whitei. NCBI lineage: Eukaryota > Metazoa > Chordata > Actinopteri > Cyprinodontiformes > Rivulidae > Nematolebias > Nematolebias whitei. The sequence goes on along the minus strand of NC_056515.1, from coordinate 35,553,524 downwards.
ATAGTTTTATAGTTAAGTCATTCGTCTTCTACTCAGGAGTGGATTTAATCCCTGGTTGAACCATTTACTTGAATCGGTGAAGATTCATGTATTCTAACATCATGTTCTTACTTTTACTGTATGTATGTATATACACAGTGAACCCTCGTTTTTCACTGGGGTTACGTTCCGAAAGAACCCGTGATAGGCGAAATCCGTGAAGTAGTAACCTTTATTTTTTTTTTACAATTATTATACAATGAAATACTCCATAATACATTCAAACCAAAGAACAAAACCTTTTTACAGGCCCAAGCATTTGTTTAACAAATAAAAGTACTGTATAACGTTTTTTACAAATAACTACTGTACTGGAGAGACTGTTCAGCCAATCAGAATGCAGAACACAATTTACGATGCAAATCCGTGAAACGGCGAGACCGTGAAAGATGAACCGCGTTATAGCGAGTGTTCACTGTGTATATATATATATATATATATATATATATATATATATATATATATATAGTTATTTTATAAAAGTGAAAAAAAAATATACTAATCCAAACAATTTTGAGTGTGAGTGTTCGTCAATCCACCACCTGGCTCATGTGTCAGAAAGTTGCACGTTGTGCTAATTAATTTAGTCAGGCAAAGAAGCAGTCAAGTTATCCCCATTTCAGGTGAGGTTGGATGTGGGTGTGGGAGGCATCCGTGTCCGTTTCTTCATGTATACATACAGTCAGCGGTGTAGTCTACGTGATACTCGGTCATACAGAGTATAACCACTAGAAAAGCTTAAGAATTTCAGTATACCCACTTAAAATTGCCCAATGATACATGACATTTCATTAGACATGTGTCATTGATACTTTAAATGGTAGTTAAACGCTTCCGTAACAATCTATCGGTTTGCAGCTAATTGGTTTGACACTGTTTTATGAATTATATAACATATTTTTTAATACAAAGTCAACTGTTGTACAAAGTTTGTTGTTCATTTATTCAAGTATAAGCATCAGTGAAATTTGGAAATGTTCAGTATGCTTAAAAATCAAAATAAATTGACGATTACATTGTACTAACCGGTGTACTTTGGTTTCTAAGCACAGTATACCCACTAAAAAAATGTAGACTATACCACTGTATACAGTATATCCTACGTTTTACCAGAGAAAATTGCTAATTGTTAGTGATTCAAAAATAAATGTCTGCCCCATTTATGCTTTTGCTCACGAGCCGTCTCTGGTCAAAATCTGGGACCATCGCTGTGACACCACCACTAGAATCCATCTCTGTGTTCACCACAAGCCTCTTCATCAGTAACTGTAAACACTCAGCTACTGAACGTGCACTTTTCTCTCATCGTCAACGTGTGTGGAAGCACTAATGTTGCAATGAGGACATGGAGGGGGGCGTCTTTCAGTGGACAACCAGAAAGCCACTCAGAAATGTCAGAAACGTATGCATGCATTTTTGGAACCACAGACAACGGTGGGCGAAGAAAATAACAAAAGAGCCGTACGCAAAAAGGACTGAGAGACAAGCAAAGCCGAAAAGTTAAGTGCAAAAAAAGAACAAAAGAAAATAAAATAAAATAAAAACTGTCAAATGTGCAGAGGAGGAAAATTCACAAGACATGCAGTGAGATCAAAGTGGTGGCGAGACAGGAAACCAGATGGGGGGGAAAGGGGGCAGAGAAAAGTAAATTAATGGAAAGAAATAGAAGCCACACAAGAGCAGTAATATAAGACTGGGTCTTTATTTGTTTTTAGGAGCCTTGGAGGAGTCCCATTAGCTGAAACCTAAACCACCAAGATTACATGTGAGAAATTAGAGTAGTGCATAAACGTATGTAATAGCAAAATGGATAGCTCTGAAATGAGAAAAGCATATTACTGTGTGAGAAATGCAGCCATTATTCCAAAGTGCAATTTCATTTTTTATTTTTTTTTTTATTTTGATATGTTGCAAAGCAAACAGAGAACTTTCTCTACTGTAGATTAATTTGTTATAACACTCAGACATGCATAAAGACAGCATTTTTCCTCTGCTACGTGACAACAAGAAACTCTTTGGCTAAGTGCCTGATCAATAAAGCACTCCCACACAGGAGAGTTAATGGTGAAGACAACTTGGTGAAAAAAGCTGAGCAATATTTAATCTCAATCAGACTGCTTCAATGTGATGGAGAAAAAATGGACACTTTATTCATCCCTTGTGGGAAATTATTGTATTTCAGGGAATTTATGTCTATTAGAAAAAAGACACATGACCAGAACTCGCTCACATTATCATGATGACAATTTCTGTACAGAAAATGTGTTGTCAGGAAAAAAATGACTAATTGTACCAGTATCTATATCTCAATTAAAAAAAAGTCAATTGTGTGTATTTTACCATACCATACCAATTTATTTATAAAGCACTTTAAACAGTGACAAAGCACACCAAAGTGCTGTACAAATTTGTTTTGCATCACAAATCAAAGAAATAATAATTTAAATGGAAAAATATGTCCTATCTCAAATGAAACATTATGAGTCAGGCATGAGTTTGATGTTTTGAACCATTTCGGCTATGGCTGCCTCAGATGTGTCGACGGGGGAGAGGGCAGGCCCCGGAAACCATCTTATCACCAGCAAACTGGTTGTTCCACTATGGAAGTGTGCTGCTTGTGGGACTTGACTCAGATTAATAACTGGACCAAATATGTTTTCATTGTATTGTTAACTATATTTTTATTTTATTTTAAAGCCTAACTGGATGAGAACATTTCACTTCCTGGACTCATCCAGTAAATGGATATCGCCTTTCTATCTCATCAAGATACTCAAAGTGCTTTAAACTACAATCTGTGTCCTCATTTACCCGTTTATACAGCACTCTACTAGATCTTTACAAAGCTAATCTGAGTCTGTAGACACAAATCAGTGCTTTAGATCACATTCATACACCGATGGGACACACATGAGAGGCAATGATGGCATCTTGCCAGGGACACATTAGCATGTGACTGCTGGTGGAATCGAACCTGCAACTCTTGCAATGGAGGACGACTGCTCTAACCACTCAGCCACAGCTGCCACTAAAGTAGTTCTGATGCCTAGACCTAACCATAAAAGATATGAAAAAAGGTTACATATTCCAGTCCAGTTTCTAGATAGACCTTGTAATTTATTCATATCCATAGCTAAGGTTCTAAAAACTAAACGGTATGAGTCTTCTAACACATTGAAAAGACAAAATGTTGGTGGATTTTTCTTTTTTCTTTCAAGAGTGCTGTATTTTAGTAGTTATGGCTATGCAAATAAATCCTCAGATTTTGTCTCTGTTAAATAACTGAAGCTTTAAAGTAATTACTAACATTATTACCGGTAATTAGCCAAAATGCCATGATATTGGGCAGCACGGTGGCGCTGCTGCCTCTCAGCGAGCAGGTCACCCCGGTTCAAATCCTGGTCCGGGGGGCCTTCCTGGGTGGAGTTTGCATGTTCTTTCCATACATGCATGGGTTTTCTCTGGGTGCTCCGGTTTCTGCACAGACCAAAAACATGCATGCTAGTCTGATCGGTAACTCTAAATTGGTCCTAGGTGTGAGTGAGAGAGTGAATGGTTGTTTGTCTCCTCGAGTCCCTGTGATGGACTAGAGACCTGTCCAGGGTGTCCCCTGCCTCTCTCACAGTGATGGCTGGATATGTGCACCAGTGACCCCCGTGACCCGAAAATGAAGAAGTAGGTATAGCTAATGGATGGATGTCATGATATCCATTAAATCATATTTCTAAAATGTCACGTCAATACAATCGGGACTGTCAAATCTAAAATGTCATATTTTATTAAATGAAGTCAAAGCTGCACATCTTTACAACTCAAGCATGAGCGCTTAGAACCCGTGCAAATGAAGATGCACTGGAGATCATCTGACAAATGTTGTTCACCATCAATAGTCACCAGCAGTCACAGACAAGTGAGATTACTACCTTTGGTGGCTAGGGCTTGCCACTTTGGTCAAATACATTTTTCTTAGTGATTATTTGTTCATATTATTCAAAATTCAATAGCAATCCAATTATATTGTCATGACATTGAATCCAACATTCAAGCCTGCTTAATATAAAGGCATCATTGGCCTCAGCCATTAGAGAAGCTTTTTAAATAATAATAGCATTTTAATAAATGTCATGTTAACATTGAATAGCAGTTTTAAATGTGAAGTAGAGTAATCTGAGCTGGAATCAAGAGTTATGTGATTTCTCAACATCCTGCAAATGTTTTCCCATCTGTCTTTGTAGTGTGCGCAACCAAATGTTTTTTTCCATTTGTTTGCATCTGGACATGTGTCTGCGTTCAGTTCTGCATGTGTGTGTGTGTGTGTGGGTGTGTGTTGCGTGAGGACATGTTTCCAGGGCTGCAAGCTTCATTGGCTCAGCTTGATTTCTAATATTTCTGTAATATTGTTCCCACAACCCTTTTTTTTTTACCCTTACCCTTCCTAACGAAAGCCTACTGTCATTAGGAAGAGCATGAAGGCAAACCGTGATGAGATACTGAGACATTTTATTCTAATCTATCTTTGTCGAATAGTTTACTTTGACTTACACAAAATGTATCTACTTCATTAAACTTGTGAAATAATCTACTTTTAAAAATGTCAAGTGTTTGTTTCTTTCATAAAAAGGGAAGTAGTGGTTTGATGTCTCAGCTTTCTGTCAATCATCGAGTACACAGGCACTTTAAATATATGAACATATATTGGATTATTAACACTCTTTCATTATTGCCTAAAGTTATTTGCTAAAGCTGCACGTATTCTGTTTTCTGTTATAATAATAATTATTATTTATTTCAAAATTAGCCTCTAGATTAAATGATTATCAAGCAAACAGTTCTGTTCATTGCATCTAAAACGACATATTTACTGACATTTTTGCATCTTAAATCTTATCACAAATCATTCAAGGTCTTTAAAAGCTAAAAACAATACTATTTTTTTAGAACAGAGTCTTAAAGTACATGTTTTATACATTTCAACAGTTTCCAAGGCTGCGTCAGAGCCATGTTTATTTACTTTCCTCCGGTGATTTTCCACTACTCTGGCTCCTTTTCCCTCCATGTGATCATTTTCTAGCAGTATCAAGGCAAATAAATAATAATAATAATAATAATCCACACACACCACAAGACATATGCAAGTGAGATAATTTGTTTCTATTCATTTTATTTGTTTTTCCCCCTTGTTTTTCATGTTTTTCATTTGCTGAGCCTTGTCCAATTCAGGCTAAACAAGTTTATTTGATTTAGAGTCAGCTCAGAGGTTGTGAACACTTTAAGAAATGCATCCAACTCCGAAGATTCTGCAGGGTCTACTTGCATAGCTGGGAAGTGAAGTCAAGCCTTTGCTACAGCTGCTGCCTGCAAAAGCACAAACAGATAACAGGCCTGACAGTCGTTTCAGTTTCACGGCCTCAGCCCTGCTTGCACAATTTATAAATTATGAAACCTTCGTGTTTAATGAGTTATTTTAAATCTGTTAAAGATGTTAAGACAGCTTTTGTCAGTTAAGTCCAATTGCCACACAAAGTCTTATTTTCCTTCAAGACTTCTTGCCATCATCAGTGCTATACTGGACCACCACAGTTCCTTATATGTTGGTCTTGACCAGCTTCTGCAGTTAGCTAATGCACATCTTTTCACAGAAACTAGAAAGCATGACCACGTCTCTTCAGTTTTAGTAGTTTTTTTTTTTTACTTACTTTTAAATACTTAAATAGCTCATGACAACAAAATTCAGTTGAATTTATTGAGTTTTACAACCTCCAAAGATCACTGTGCAGCCACTTGCCAAATAAAATAAATAAATAAAATAAATAAAATCACAGATGATTCAGAATGTTTTGCCGCTATGAAATTAAAATTGCCAATGCTGTCCTTTGAAAGCGTAGTCATTACGTTGATATGTTTGTTTTATTTGGTTACACACTCTCAGTGGTGTGTTTGTGTCGCTCTAGACACAGCCCATAATGTTCAGTATTATAATAGGAATTCAAAACATTTAAAAATCAACTCTTGAAATGCTCAATAATCCAGGTAGAAAATTCTAATATGTCAGGTCCTCTGGGCGGATTCAAAAAATAAAATTAAAATGTTAAAACATTTGTTTTTGTCTTTTATCCAAAAGACTGTCAGTCTGAGGAGCTGCAATAAGCTCAGTCTTATAAATAGCACTTTCTCATAGTAGTTTGTTGTTGACATCCGGAACTAGCTGTTCACGTGATAAAGGAGGATCATCAGCCTAACAGTTGGTCGTTAGTGACCTGATGGCTTTTTGTCTTTTGGATAGAAGACAAAATGTTTCAACAAGTTTTTAATTTTGATATTTTTTGAATCCCTCCAGAGGAACTGACTTAACATTTTTAGAACTTGCTTGAAATGTTCTAGTTGTGGTCAGAGTGGAACAAATGATTATGTTGAATATTAATATTGTGGTCATTGTTTATAGAGTATATGCTCTGTCCGACGCCACAGTTTTTATTTTGCTCATTTCATGTCCAAAGAAGCCAAGACTGTGAGTTTGACCAATACTTAGTACCATGTCCAGAAAACTCAATACCATACTTTTTTGGCCTACAATTCAGTTTTTTGCATAGTTTACGTGCCCTGCAACTTATACACTGAAGCAACCCCCCCCCCCCCCCATTTATAAACCAATTTTTGGCTGAGATATGACCGTTTTCATTCAATCTGACATTGAAAATATTGAACACTACCATTTTCAGCCGCTAGATGGCACTCGAGTAGTATGGCGTGCCATTGTGTCATGTAATAAATGACACAATCGGCTTGCCCACATTTCCAGGTTGTCAGCGGTGACGCATAATAGATGCGATTTATACGGCGAACCAACTTATTTATGTTTTTTCCCACATTATGAGACATATTTGGACTGATGTGACTTACAAGGCGGTGCAAAGTGTACGGCGGAAAATTCGTTACATTTCCAGCTGGAACAAGTTAAAAATCATTAAGACGGTGCTCAAATATCTAAATCCAAATTTAGTTTAATTATCGTGTCATCTATCAGTAGTGACCATGTGGTAAAACTGCAGCATCAAGATTTTGTTGAAGTCCATCTGTTACAGAAAAAAAATGCATTAAACATTTATTAAACTTTATCTAACAATTAATATACTGTGTAGACCTATATATATATATATATATTGTTTGATGCCTTACATTTGTTTTGTGTATCTTCAGGTGCGTTTATCATCTGTTGGACACCCGGCTTGGTTATCCTACTCCTCGACGTCTTCTGCTCCCACTGCACCGTCCTCACCTATGAGAAGTTCTTTCTACTCATCGCAGAGTTCAACTCGGCCATGAATCCCATCATCTACTCCTACCGTGACAAGGAGATGAGCGCCACCTTCAGGCAGATCTTGTGCTGCCAGCGGCAGGAAAACATCAACGGGACGGCGGCGGCGGACGGATCTGACCGGTCTGCGTCTTCCATCAACCATACGGTGCTGGGCACTGGCGGCATACTTCAACACCATCACCACAACAATGAACACTCGGTGGTATAAAAATACAAGAAGGAAGCAAAATGTTTTGAACATACTGACTTAAAAATGATAAATGGTCAAAAGGGATTCGGAGCATGGCGTCGACTGAAAACTGTGGTGTACATTTGTGACTAAAAACAGGTGATTATGAAGAAGCGAAGAGCGACTATGATGAAAGATGAAGACTTCATCTGTTTAAAAAAGAAGAAATTGGATTTTTTTAGTACTCTGACAGGCCATTGGTATTTGTTTGGTTGAGTATTGTGTTAAATGTATTTTTTACAAGCAAAGCTGATATGGAATATTTAAGTAATTTGTGAAATGAAGGTAATGCCAGTATAACCATTTTCTCTCTCCAGCTCAGTTTGTCTATATGTAAGTACTCTTCTTAATCTATTTCATCTAGACAAAAGACCCTTTTTCAAGCATTCAACAATGTTCAGTCAGGTCATCTGGACGGTTTCTTTTTTCCTGAGATGTTTCGTCCTTCATCCGAAGGACTTCTTCAATCTGAGGAGCCACCAACAAACTGAGTCCCACCACAAACAGCACACTCCCTTAGTAGGAAAAAAAAAAATTGCTGGTGATAAAATGGCCTCCGGGGCCCACCCTCTCTCCCATCAACTCCTCTGAGGCAGCCTTGCCAAAGTGATTCAAAACACCAAAGCTCATGCTCAATAATCCAGGTAATAATCCAACTATGTTCAGTCAGGTCATCTGCATCGGCCATTTTATCACCAGCAAACAATTTGTTGTTTTTTTTCCACTAGGGGACTGTGCTGTTTGTGGTGGGACTCAGTTTGTTGGTGGCTCCTCAGATTGAAGAAGTCCTACAGATGAAGGACGAAACGTCTCGGCAAAAAAAGAAACCGTCCAGATGACCTGACTGAACATTGTTGGATTATTACCTGGATTATTGTGCATGAACTTTGGTGGTTTTTAAGCATTGTGTAACAATTCTAAGCAGACACTCATTTTAATCCACTGGTGTTCAACGTTGGTTATCCTCACAGGTTAAACAGCATTGGTCCTAACATCTCTAAACCCCTTCAAGTAGAGTTGCATTCGGGCCCAAAAAATCCAACCCGACCCAGCCCCAGACCGTAACCATCATTTACAAACCCCACCTGACCTGACAAATTAATAGTAATTACAGATCCGAACCTTAAGCTTTGACTGCTTATATAGTTATTAATGGTCGGCGGACGGCTAAGGGGGCAGAAGATGGGAGCTGAAGGGGCGTTTGTCCTTTCATGGACGTCAAAGCGCATTAAATCCCTGCTTCTGCCTGCATTCTGCATTATTCAGACACGGACCCTGCTCAGTCATGTCGGATATTTTGGGATCTTGCCTGTTTGGGTCATCAGACGGACGCGTCTGCTGAGTGCAGCGGCTGAATGAATGTCTATTTGGGCTTTAGGGTCGCTGCCTTGCAGTATAGTCCCATCTGAAGCTTAACTGAACCTTTTTTTTTTTTTTTTACCTCTTTCAAGAACGGTCAGCGCGCGGTCAAATGGCGGCATGTGGCTGGTGAATGTATGGCAAGCCATTTTGCCATATAATTGGAGCGTCAATCACACGTGTCCCCTGTCGCAATCAAGAGCCCGACACCGGCCGGGCCCTCACATTAAGTACATTATTATGGCCCGATCCAGTCCTAATCCGGGTCGGGTCGGTCCGGGTGTGGGTTAAAAATAACAGCACTTCCTACAAGTCCATTTCTTTACTTTTACACACACGAATCTGTGTGCAACAAAGGAATTTCAAGCCTTGCTTGATATACAGAACTTATGCAAATATATCTTGTGTGCAACGTCATTCTTTTTGCTGTGACCTGACTGTTTTGAATAAACTTGCCTGTTGCAGACATTGAGAACTGCACTCCCAAAAATGCGACACACACTTTGCTTCTCATTAATCTAAACACTCACTTGCCAAGTTTTCACAACTGTTTAGATTGCAATGCAGTTACAGTCTACCATAAGAAATGTCCTTGGAACAAAAGGTACTTTGTACTTTGGAATGAAAGTCACTGCTGCCATACTCTATGCGTGTGGAGCATCTGTGTCACTTGTGCTGGACAGCAACCAAGCTGCAAATTGAATCATTCAACATTTCTTTTATCAGTTATTCAGTAACATGTTTGGATTGTAGACAGCACAGGAACACCAACAAATGTGTGTTTAATACTCTGTTATGCCTCAAAACCATGAAGAACTGATGAAATATCTTGGTGTCTATGTTCAGAAGGAGCCACTGGTCTTACTGGGTTAATGAAAATACTCGTGTAAGAACGATAGATTAGTTTGTCAAATGTTTGGATTTTTTGCTTGTAATCCTGCACTGCTTACTGAGGGCAGACAGATGAAAACGCCCAAGATTCTCATTTGTCAGGCACAATATGATGTTTTATTAATATATGAAATATTGAATTTAGCTTGTGATTTTTTTTTTATATACCTAACCTTGCCTTCTCTTTCTTCCTTCTACACAACTGAATCACTGTGGTCATGGTACCTTTATCACAACACTTAATAGACTCTTTTTTTTCTTTTTACATCTACGATACTGTGAAAATGTTTCAAACCAATTTAATTTATTTACAGTGCTTTCAAGAATCTGGACTTTCAAGTAATCTAAAGTGGACTTGATCAAAGTCTCTTCAGGTATCTAAAGATTTTCAAACATTTTCTTTGGACATTGACTACATGGCTCATTCATTTTTCTTTGTACTTTATTTTTCAGACTATAAGGTGCTTTAAGCGAAATTTTATTCAACTCTTTCACAATTACCACATAAAATATGTTCGAGGTCAGTAAGTACAACCAGAATTAATACATAAGGCTTATACATAAGGATTATATGGCTCACTGTTGATTTTTAAGAAAATTAAAGGATTTTAAGTGTGCCTTAAAGTCTGAAAAATACAGTCTTTGTATCTGACCATGACATCATCATGTGCAGCGTGTGCTAAAGAATGATGAAAATATACAAGTGGTGCACTTAAAGAAAAAATCTCTACAGTAGATAAACACTATCTGAAAACCTTGTATTAAAAAAATTAAGTTTACACAGGATCTTAAAGAATCATCAGCTAAAAGACACATAATCCTAAAATATTACAAGAATGTCTAGAAACCTGGAAGTAAAATATAGACATAGAAGACAGAGCTGTATTTCTGTTTTGCTGTTGTTGGGGTTTTGTATTCCACTCATTTGTTTAATTATTATTAATGCAGTCCAACTATTACACCCTTTCCCAAGAGAATTAACTTTTCCAGCAAATGTTTGACGGCCACTGTAACCATTTATTCTAACAATTATTTCAGGTTATTGTAGCAAAGGGACTAAACTTTCTACTTTCCGGTGTCACATTTTTATTCACCAGTATTGTTCCTTGTACAGCGTTGTAAGTATTTGTACAGTATGTGTATATAAAATATATTATTCAGTTAATAACCAAAGGGAAAAGTGTTATCTAGATGTACTGTAGGACCATGTTCACGATTCTTCTGTCACGTGTTGTTTTCCTAATGCATGACGACACAACACTTCTTGACCCTTCCTGTGTGTGAGGGTTGTTCCACTCTGAGGAGTAACTTAACACGCAACTAAAAAGCAGTTCTTCTCTCGGGTTCAAACTATTGCTTCACCTCCAAACACATCCAGCAGCGTTCACACGTAAAGTGCATCCAACAGTGCAAAGCAGCAAGGAGAGATGTGACATGAAACCACTGGAGATGAGCAAAAGCAACATGGGTTTAAATTGTGTGTTGCTAATTCAGCCTTACTGTAACACAAAGATCAGTGTCTTGCAGTATCAATGTAATACATTTAGTTTCCACCTTTCTATCTATGTAATTCCACACCTGTCTTGTTTCTCGTTGGTGACTTGCTTTATTTATTCAAAGTCCAGTTTTACCACGTTATTTGTCCAGATTAGTACATTCTGATTACTATTTTTATTTATTTTTTAATCCTGATGCTTTGTATTTTATCTCAGAGGTGGACTTGGTGTTTATCGTGTCTTTATCCAAATGAAAAGATGCAAAAAAAAAAAAAAAAGACAATTGTTTATCATTAAAATCTGTTTACAACCAAATTTATAATCAGAGTTCTTCTCAGTTGTGGGTCTGATACAAAAAAGAGAGGAAAAAATAACTTTATTAACAATTTTATATGTAAAAATGATGCTAACTGGTTCCTGCTGCAAGACCTTCCAGTGCACAGTGAGAGCAGCTGAGAAGATTGCTGTTACCTCCCTCCCCACCCTTCAGGTCTTTTACAACACCCATTTTACTCACATAGCCTTCTGCACTGCAAGAGACTCCACCCGCCTGTTGCACAGCCTCCTCCGTCTGTTGACATCAGGAAGAAGACGGCGGCGTCTCCAGGCCAGGGCCAACAGACTCAGGGAGAGCTTCGTATCAGGCTGTCCAGAAGCCAAACTCTTCTTGTCCTGCCCCTCTCTCCATTTTCCCTGGACTCTAACACCCCCTATCCCATCACTGCCCCCTCCTCTTTGGTACACCTGTCTTATGTTACCCTTATGTTGTTTATCCTATAAGTATAATGTTGTCTTTTTGTTCTATATCATCGTTTATGCATTGTGCATGGGAGAGGAATTCAGTTTCAAGTATCTGTGTGTCTTGTACAAAAGGAAATTTGACAATAAAGCTCACTTGACTTGGTTCAGTAATGTTTAGCCTAAAGGGTATAATTTACTTTAAATATCCGAATATCAATGGAAACACAACCAGATTCATTGTGCTGACGTTAAAAAGCCCAGACTAAAATATGATAAACACTTAATTCGCAAGTGTGAGTGAGCGAGTGTGTTTTATCCCAGATAAAATTATTGGATAGTTTTACTGGAATGGTTAAAATGATAACTCCGTGTTTAGTCTTGTCATGGTGGTTCCTTCCTGCTATCCACTTGTGTTGCTGTTTCCATGACATCAAGAAAGTCAGGATACAGGGTCACAGATAGACAAACCCAGTAATATTAATGACAGCCTTGGCTTTTAGTATTTTTTATGTCGGCTCTCTTTTCTTTCCAAACCAGTTTTTCAATGTTCCAGCACTATGCAATTTAAGTAAAGTAAACCCATACAACCAATCAAGCTGTTAAAAAAGCTGTTGCATTGTGGGTTTAAATAAAAAATAATAATTAAAGATGGCATCAAACTGGCATTATTAGGTGAAAAGTAGAAACATAATGCAACTGCTTTCAGGGATAAGTTGCAATTTCTGAACTCTATTAGGACCAGCCTGGATAATTATAGGTTTTGATCTTATCCCTAAGAAAGTTAGAAGTTTGCACACAACAGCTGGTTTTAGAACTGTGAAATTCTTTAATTCTGTATATTGCAATATTAAATCGAGAAAACTTTGAACTGTTGATATTTATTCTTTTATTTTATGTTTACTTTTTGGACAGCAGTGTTAAAAAAATTGAACTTACAGTTTGTGTGCGTGCTACGTGGTGACCAAAGTGTGCCTAAAGCAAATTGCCATTTTGCCCTTCTCGGTCTTGTAGACAGAAAAAAACAATTATGTTTGGATGTTTGTTCTTGTTAGACGTGCAATAATTCCTTCAACATCTCACAGTTTTGTCACCCAGATCAATATGTCAGCCTCCTTGTGGAGTATGTTCACATGACCAAGTACCCAGAAGTCTGACTTTGAGATTCATCAATGTTTATGCAGACGGAATATGGTGATTTTAGGGTAGAATCATGCGTTTAGGGGAGATAAAGTTGGTGGAGGGCCGACAGAACTGCTTAGCCCAGGGCCCGAGGGAGCTCTGTGTGTGGCTGCATTACTGAAAAGCAAACCGATCAAAGTAGGGGGAGAAAAAAAAAAACTTTATTGTTGCAGCTATCATATCTTTTCATGCACAAGGCAGCCATATTAGATCAAACTGCTCCTCTTAAAAGTTAAATGTTTTGACTCATCAAGGACAGTTTGTGTGTAGAACGAAAGAAATGTGAGTCCTTGCAGCAGCAGACAAATATTTTCTTTGGAAAGAATGTTTGTGTGTGTGCACTTTCTGCTGTTCAGTGTTCCACTGTGTTGGAGTGTTTGTCTCCAGCTGACTGATGGATGTCTCCGACTTCCTGTTGCTCCTGAATGGACGAATGACGAACGTCTGCGCGAACAGGCAGGAAATTCATCTTGTCGCTGAGTGAAGGCGATGTCACGTTTTTGCCATATCACTGGACATTTTCCATGGTATGGTGACAAAAAGATTCCTCTCTGTCAAAAGCTTATAATTAAACCTTATAAAACCAGGCTTTTTTTTCACCCGCTGCATTAAAAAGTCTTTAAAAATTGTACCGTACAAGTGCAACGACTCAAAGGACACTAATGTGACAAACAGGAAGTGATTCTTAACACTAATAATGTGCAGCTGCCAAGCTCTGGAAAGCTGCTGCAGCAAGAGGTCACAAAGGCTGGTGTTCGTTCAGGTCGACACTGTTTTAATACAGATGACCGACTATGTGAATGTTACTTATCAGTCGATTTTGTTGTACGTTTAAGGAAAGGAACATAAAAGAGTGGAACGGACTTAAAATGGGGTCCAGATGTTGACATGAAAGGAGGTGAAAAGTGAGGCAGCAGTGTGAGGGAGTGAGAGAGTGGGAGTCAGAGCCACAGTTTATATCAAAAAGAAGAGTGATGACCGTCCCAAGGCCAAGCTCCATGCTGCCTTTTCTAAACAGTTTACACTGGACATCCCCAAAACACCCCCCTCTCCCCCCACACACGCAAGTACGCCGTCCATAAAACTTGCACACACTCACTTACAGTACAAGCAAGACATGTTGACAAAGATTGAATAAATGGGAATTCTTACATAATAGTCTCAGTTATTTATATAGAAATTTACTTCTCAAATACTTGAATAGTGCAAACTTTATTATTATTTTTTTTTACTGTTGGAGACCACCACTCTGATCCCTCTTGTGGTGGGAAACGTCACTGCAGTGACCACATAGTAAAATGCTCAAGGAACTTGGAGTGATGCAATGAAGTACAATAGAAGAGGGCATGTAAGGTTAAATAAACAAAAAATAAAATTTATTTTAAAACAGGAGAAATACAGACGGGCGTTTAAAAAAAAAGAGCGCTAAAATAATTCCTAACCCTTGTTAAGTTTTTATTATCTTTACTTAATATCTATTCATATATACATCCGGCCCTGTGATGGACTTGCAACCCGTCCAGGGTGTACCCCGCCCCTCGCACAGTGATTGCTGGACATGGGCACCAGCGACCCCTGTGACCCAAAATGGAATAAGCGGGTAAAGAAAATGGATGGATGGATGGATATATACATCCATTATATTTTATCCCCCCTTCCTTTTTAGGCTGTGGGGGTATTGGTAAGTCCATCACAGTTTACTTCATATCCTGCAGTTACAATAATCTCTGCTCAAACCTTCACACCACTGCCAATACTTGACCTTTATCAGTTTGAGACCGTGTGTGTGTGTGTGTGTGTGTGTGTGTGTGTGTGTGTGTTGTTATATAGCACTACTGTGCAAATTCAGTCAAACATAAATTCCTCTTGTGCATTCCACAAGACTTAAGTCACCTCAGACATAATATATAATAATGAAAATTAGATCTCTGGAGCAAAGCCACAGATTATTCTCTAAACTCTCCTGGACGTGACTTATTCACATGCACAGTGTACGTTGACCGCTAACACAAACCACAGTGCCTGCAGCTGTAAGCTCTCCAGGTTTTATAGAGTGCTGTTGGACCAAAAAGATGACTTAGCTCTTATTTAAAAGGCATGACTCATCAAGCTGTGGGCCAGTTCCTCCACAATGTTAAAGTAACAGATTGTTCCACTCTCCTGAAGCAACACACGTGGCTCCCAGAGGATGGAAGTTCAATTCTGTGATTCAGGTTTTTAATCATGTATCATTTTGAGGTTTGGCCTTTATGGCTCCTGTCACCAGCTGGTCAACTGTGGTCCAGATTTTGACCAAATGATATGGATTCCGATGTGTTCTCTTACATTTATAGCTTTTCCAGTCTTTATGGCAGTTGGTGTTGATCATGGCAGGAGTCTGTGGCACAAGTTGAGAGAGGCTTTAGGTCGTTTTCATGCCTGATAGTAGACTCAGTTATACTGGGGACCAAAATTCAGAACATTTGTTTACATGTACAGCTGATGTGGGTCTCTTTCACTCTGTACTGACTCAATCGAGCCTGTGGTGGCACTGCACCAAGAACTACTGAAGGAAATGACACAAAAACCTCTGAATAAGACACTTCTTCTTCTTCTTCTTCTGGAAATAAAAACAAAAATGGAGTGGAGTCAAATTTTAGCGTTTTTAGGTTTTCTGTTTTGTCATTTTTTTCAACAATGAGCAGAAGATGAGGCAGAAGACCATGGAGAATGTTGTTTTTCACACAGGGCAGCTGAGACGGCTCTGTATGAGGTAAGAGAAATGCACATTTGTTTGCCCTGCGCTGTAGTCCGCTTCCTGCTTTTGGTGTGGTCTCCAGTCTGCTTTCATTCACACTGCATTTGAACCGCGCTAGAGTTCACTTCAACCGAACCGAGACCTAGGTTTTTAGGTGGACCAGAGTTTGCTCTTTTGGTACGCATTGGAGTTCAATGGCACATTCACACCTCCCCAAAGAAACCGGACTTTCTAAACAAACGGACTAGAGTTTGATTCAAGCGGACTAAACAGGGCTGGTGTGAATGCACCCTGAGAAAACCCATGCAACCATATGAAGAACATGCACAATCCACACAGAAAGACTCCCAAACTCAACCCAGGGCTTGAACCCAAGGCCTCCTTGATTTGAGGCAACACTAGCATGTTTACATGGACATAAGTAACCAGATTAAATGGCCATTCGGAAAAAAAAAATGCATCATGTAAACGCCCCGTTCAGATTATTTTTTGTTGATTCAGCTCAATCCAAATGAATTTGTAATCTGAATGAGACGGGTGGTTTATGCCGATTCATAATCCGAACGGTGTGCCTGTAAACACTTAATCTGATCATTTTATTCCGGTCGTGGAAACCTGACCTGACCGCGCATGTATGATCTACGTCAACCTCACGTATTTCCGCCTGGCTGGATGCCGATATGTCGGGGAAGCAAAACTGGTCGTAGAGCGACAACATTTCTACTAGAAACTTTGTAAGAGCTCAGAATGATCTGTATTACCTGTAGCTCAGTCAGGGAGTGCAGCAGCGTCTCCACCGTCATTAAAACCTGTCGCACGTCCATTTTGGGCGCTCAGGTTTGTTTGCGTTCATCACAGAAGTAGAACTTTTTCTTCTGTGTTTTTTTTTTTTATTAAAGTTTACCACTCTGTGCATGTCAGTACTTCTATTCTGAATAAAAGCCCACTGCATGTAAATGCTCACCGTGAACAGATTGTGCGTATTTAAACGATATATTTGGATTATTTTATCCAAATACATTTCAATGTGATCAAACAATTGTGCGCATGTAAACATACTGTAGCTAGTGTTAAGAACTTAAATGATTGAAGAACCAATTTTGATGGCTCTACTTGAATCTTGACCAGATTTAAGGTCAGAATGTTTTATTTATTTTTTTTTAACTAACTCAGGGGTTGATTAAAAAAAAAAAAAGAAGTGTGACTGCAAATGTTATATTTGTTTAGATGGTTTACACGTGAAACTTGGAAAAAAAAACAACTGATAAAACACCAAATACTGTTTATTGAAATGCCTCCTGTTTTATTAGATTAAATACTATTGAATATACAAAATAATAATAAAACATATTTTGACAAGTGTGTCCTAATGTTATGCCAGATCAGCAAAGTATAAAATTATGTAATTCCCTGCTAATAATTTTAGGTCATACAAAGGTCAAATATGTTGAAGCATTTTATTTACAAACAATGCAAAGAATCATAATTAATATGTTTCAATGTAGCAAAACATAAAGAATCAATATTCGTGTAACACAGATCTACACAAAAAATAACTCCAAATACAAAAAGAAATAAAAAACAATAATAATGTGTTCATCATTTGCGAAAACTCTACATATTTTTGAAAAAAAAAAAGTTATGTTGAGTATAAAATAAATGTTTTTTTTTTAAATCTATCTAGAATTTATGATTAAAGAAAATGTAAATTATATTGTTGAAGATTTTGTTTCTTCATAGACAGCAATTTTGCATATTTAAAAATTTTGTAGCTTTTTCTCAAATATTTTCTCAAAATGATGTGTTAAAGCTCAAAATGAGATTTGGTTCAATATGTGTTTTTGAAATTAATCACAAAATTTTTTTTTTTATCAAGAAAATACCTAGTAAAATCAAAAACTAATAACGTCAAACAGAAAATAGACAATATAGAGAAATGAGAAATAATGCCTCAATATGGAATAGAAACATGATTATAAAAATCATAAACAACCATGAACTAAAGTGATTGTGTGCCACTGTGGAATTGGCTCTTATTTACTGAAAATGCAAGGTTTCCTAAAAACATTATGTTATTAGTCGTTTGCTTTGATGCATCAAACCATTACTGTTTCAAACACTGCCTCTCTTCTCATTCAATAGCCTGAATGTTGCTGGTATGGCAAAGTTCAAGACTAGAAAAAATAAAATAAAATCCAACAGTGCAACACACAATTAATAGAAAACAAGGTTTAAAACATCTATTGTATAAATAATCAATGCACAGATGCATGCTTATGATTCAAGTCTTTAAAAGCTGCTCAGTTTTGAATCTCTGAGACCGACGTTCCATCGGATTTCACCTTTACTGTATGTCGTTCGTATATTCTGAAAGGACACTGTGTCTTCATCAACTCTTGACTTGATTTATGTGGCTTCAAAGTAGCTCACAATAAGAGACTTCAACCAACCGGAGGTCTTTTTAGAAATAAAGTTTTTAGTTGCTTTCGAAATACAAACCTAAACATCACCGTAGACGTTTCAAGGACCTATGACGATTTGAAAAAAGGTAACTTCCCTGGATACAAGGCTTGAATTTCTTTCTGTCAAGTCATATTTATTTTTTAAAAGTGTTGTCAGCACACAACACATTCACATGTCAGTGGAAGTTAGCAGTCCGCCTCAGTCTCTGTATTTGTGTTCAGGCTGTGCTGATGCATTCGCTCCAATATTCGATGTATACTACTGAAGCTTGGTCTATCTGAAGACTGTGTGCTCCAACAAAGCCTCATCAGATTGTACAGCTCCAGAGGACAGTTTTCAGGACAAGAAAGAATAAGTCCATTCCTCACATAGTAAATTACCTCCTCGTGACCCATTCCATAATATGGCTGCATCCCGTGGGAGAAAATCTCCCATAACACCACACCGTAGGCCCACACATCTGATTCTGTGGTGTAACGATTGTAGAAAATGGATTCTGGGGGCATCCAACGAATGGGGATGGCATCATTCTCATTGGCTTTGTAGTAATCGGCTGAGTAGATATTTCTAGAGAGGCCAAAATCTGCAATCTTCACAATCATTTCCTCTCCGACCAGGCAGTTACGGGTTGCCAGGTCGCGGTGAACAAACTTGCGCTCTGAAAGGTAGGCCATCCCTGCAGCGATCTGCTTGGAAATTGATAGCTGTTCGGCACAGGAGAGCGATCCCGTTTCCACATCCGAAGAGGAACTGCGAACTGAGAGGCTTGCACGGCTGAGGGGGCGCACCGACTGGGATGGAGATTGGCGACGCAGGAATTCGTTTAGATCCCCATGAGCCATGTACTCAAACAACAGACACATTGGTTTCCCCACAGCGCACACACCTGAGGAGAGAACAAATGAAAGATCTTAACTTTTAGGTTTAGAAGTGGAATTGAACAATACATCATTTCTAGAATAGTGGTGAACGTGTGTCCTGTCCAGGGTGTACACCACCTCTCACACAGTGACTGTTGGATTTGGGCACCAGTGACCCTGCGACACTTGTATGCTTGTATGTATGCATGGAGTTCTAGAATTGCACTGCTTGGGGTGACTGCGTGTTGGAGTAGCTCTGCTACATTTGTTCTGAGATTTTGCTTTTGGAAACTTTAATTCCTCTTTTGCTGGATGTAAATCACTTTTTTGGATGATTGTTTCCTCTGGCATTGGATGTCGTGCCGCTAGAAGAGTTTTTAGTGAAACTTTTTTAGTTTTGAACATTTGTTATGATGCGTAACCATAACAACAAGCTGTTTTTTTTTTTTTTTTAACAACCGGGAGCAGCTAATTAACATCTTAAAGCTCAAATAATATCACTGCTACAGCCCCAAATCTCAAATTACTTGAAAAGGAGGCGCCGCAGATGCATTTCCATCTCCTTGCTGGCTGTGCTTGAGTGCGTAACTGCTGAAATCCTGGAACTAGCAAGAAACATGGCTCGTGACAGCAGAAGGACCGGGATCATCCCCCGGCACCTGCAGCTGGCTGTCCGCAGCAACAAGCTCGGCAGACTACTGGGAGGAGTGGCCATTGCTCTGGGAGGAGTTCTGCCCAGCATTCGGGCGGTCCTGCAGCCTGGGGAAACCGAAAGGCCAGCCAAGTCTGGGTGAACGGATCGGACTGTATCTGCAACCAATTTCTTCGGATCTGCTGTGGGACAGACCTTTACAAGAGATCCTTCCTGCCTACATCCATCAGCATTTATAACATCACCTAATTAAACCAGGATGATGAGTTACAACATTTATTTTCCTTTTGAGATTTATAAAATATTTTTGAATTGGATTGAATGTATACATGGATGTATGTATGTATGAATAATTTGTTGATCTCAGTTTTAATTTAGGGGGCTAACAAATTTCCAGAAAGCATTATTGCTATAAAATACAATGCATTATATATGAACACGCAATTAATCTTATATTTGTTAGCTATAAAATTATTTATTGACAATAACATCAATGTAAATTATTTTACCATTGTCTTATTTTAATTTAAATGCATGAACTACTAAACTGTATGCAGTTAATGCTCTGACACGCAATGACTGATAATGACTGTCAGCATTACAACTGATTATTTTTTTGTACTTAAAAATGGTGAATTACAGATTAATTTAAAATATGTTATATTAAAAATACCAACATTTTTGAAAAAATTAAAATTAAATAAAATGTGGAAATGTGTTTGACAAAAAAGATCCAGGAAAAACTAGGGCCTCAGATAAAATAAAAACCTATGTAGCATTGTGAATAAAACAATATACAACAGAAAGGTCAAATTACATTATTTGTACTAAACTTAGAAAACCTATGTATGTTTAATTTTTCTTTATACATTTCATGACAAAATTTTCACTTCTGTAGCATAATAAGATCATAAATATATGAAAGAAACTATGCGTTTCATAAAGTATTATTTGGCTATAATTAATAGTATTTTAACTAGAAATGTATTCAGTGGTGTAGAACATACAAACCTTAACAATAATTGACTGAAATTAAACCTCAGCCAAATGTTTTCATACAGTGTAAATATAAAGGAAAGATGGAAGTCAATATGAAACAGTGGATTTGAATATTTGATGATTTCCACTATGAATGTTTTATCCTCTTTGCCGAGCTTTTCCAAATATTGTGTTTGCATTTTTACTTGTTTCATTTTGAAACTTTTTTTAATTCATAATAAACAGCAACATCCAGATCAGATAAAGGTTTGCAACATGCCTCCATGTGATGTTTGGTGAGAAGAGGAAGTGTATTGGGCATGCTCTGCTTTTGTACTGCAGGTCACAAATTAAAATGTTAAAATACAGAAATTAAAATGTTTCCTCTGTAATCTGCACACTCTCATGCAACAAAACATGGGCATATGAACATATGGCATCTCTAAATTTGACTTATTCATTTAATAAAGGCATATTTTTACATGACACATTTAGTATATTATTAGTCTTAAGGGTAATTAGAGGTTAAAGAAATAATCTGCTCGACCTTGGTTTCATGTGTACCAGATACGCTACTCTGCAGAATACTCATCTAAAATAAATGTTGCCCAGATCTAAGCTGAAAAAAAGAGAAACACTAAAGTACACTGAAATGTGAGTTTGTGTTGATTTAAAAAAAAAAAATCCACAAACTTCCTTCAGCAGGACCAATGACCGATGGCTCAGTTTACTAGTACTGAAAAGAGCATGCTGTACCTCTCTAAATGTATTCCTTAAAGTATATTTGGATTTGAGCTGTTTGTGTTAGATAAGATGGGCTGTATTAGAGCAGAAAAAAATTTAATGGAGGACATTTGTTTTAGCCAGGCCAACAAAAGCACATTAGTTGTCAAGCTGCGTTCGTTTACTGGCAAACAGTCGTATCTTGAGTGCGTTTACAATATCCTGGTGAAGATCTGGGAAAAATGATTTAATTCAAAAAATTTACTGCGTGTGACAGGAAACTAAGAGTTAAATAGAGCTGAATAAAAGTACTTAGACTGCTGGAGATGAGCTTGAATCATTGTGTGCATATTCTTTTCTTGTTATAAAGCCTTGACTAAATGAGTGCCAAAATAAAAGTTCATATCGCGATGTAAGTGTATCATTACAAAAAAATATTTTCTATATCCATCCATCCATTATCTTCTGCTTATTCCAAAGTTGGGTTACGGGGGCAGCAGCTTGAACAAGGAGGCCGACATCTCTTTCCACAACCGCCTCTTCCAGCTCTTCTGGGAGGACTCCCAAGGCGTTCCCAGGCCAACTGAGAAACATAGTCTCTCCAGAGTGGCCTTGGTCTTCCCTGGAGTCTCCTCCCAGTTGAACATGCCCAAACCAGCAAAACTGCTGGCATAGCCCTACAGAACTTCACTGAACTGCACAAGGCAAGGTCAGTGAGCAAGGCCATGCTGATTCTGGCAGATCCTGATCACCCACTCCATGGTGAGTTCAGGTTGCTTCCATCTGGATGCAGGTACCTGCTGCCCAGATGTAGAACAAACAGACTGAAAAATTCATTCATCCCTGTATTGATCTGGCGAACAGTGATGCTTTCATGTATTATTTTAATGTCTCAATGTCGTGTCTAGTATGGATGTTTTGTGTGCCTAATGACTGTGAAACAAATTGCAACTTGGAGATAATAAAGATTCTTGAAATTGAACCCAAGAGAGGCGCCTGGAAGCATCCTTACCAGATGCCCGTACCACCTCAACTGGCTCCTCTCGATGTGGAGGAGCAGCGGTTCTACTCCAAGTCTCTCCCGGATAACTGAACTTCTCACCCTATCTCTAAGTGAGAGTCCAGCTACCCTGCGAAGTAAACTCATTTCAACCACCTGTATCCGCAATCTCATTCTTTCAGTCACTACCCAGAGTTTGTGACCATACATGAGGGAAGGAACATAGACTGACTGGTAAACAGAGCTCTGCCTTACAGCTCAGCTTCCGCTTCACCACAACAGACTGGCACAGTGTCCGCAATACTGCAGATGCTGCACCAATCCATCTGTCTCACGCTCCATTCTTTCACTCGTGAACTAAACCCTGAGATACTTGAACTCCTCCACTTGAGGCAGAACCTCACCCTCGACCCTAAGAGAGCAATTTTTATATATTTTTTATATAATCAGTGCAAACATCTATTTACACAATAAGCATTGAGTATGTATGGGGCAGCTATTTATGTGACCAACAATATTCCTTCCTTCCTTTGTTTCATTTTAAGTCAAAACTCATAATTGATGAGATAGTATGAAAGTAAATCAAGACTTCACATTTACGTGTGTATTTTCTTGTGATCAATACAAATTCATATTCTCCCCAATTATTGGAGTTTTTAACAGTTTTTTTTGTTTTCTAGATAACTTTATCTATTTACATCCTTGTTTCACATGCACCCCCACCAACGCATCTTTACCTAGGAGTCGAACAATGTTAGGATGATCAAATTCAGCCATGAGTGCTGCCTCTCTCTGGAAGTCATTCTGCATATCAGCCGAGGCTTCCTCCTTCAACATCTTCACAGCCACCATTGTGAAAGATTCTGTGGACAGCAGGCCTGGAGCTCTGCAAACAGAATGAAATACACAGAACATTCATTTAAATGTAACTAACTACCAAGAATTCAGCGCATGTCAGAAAGCGGTTTTAATTTCCAATAACGGTAGCCTTTATTGTACATGCAGATTGCAGCCATTGGTTCGCAAAACGAGAGACAAAGCTAAATATACAAGTTGTAAATATTCTCAGATAATCCTTGAACACCGTTGTCAAACAAGTTGTTGACAGATGTATGCCATTTTAGAAATAAAACAGCCCCATGACTACTCAGGTCTGCTATTTAGTCTGATGAAAGAGATCAGTGTGAGACATTATGGCCTGCTGTGAAAAGGTTCAAGGTGGTCTGAAAAGGGTTCCTGTAACACACTTTGTGAATGATGCATCTGTTCTCAAAATGACCAGTGTCCTTGTTTAATCAGGGTGTCCTCTACCCCATATCCTAGTCCTGTCTCTGTACTTCATTTTGTCCCTACGCTTGAGAACTATCCAACATTATGTTGATGAGTTGGCATGAATACGCCTGCATTTTTGCAAACACGTATGCTTTTCCTCTTGTTCTTACATGTTTTTTTCAACAATTGTTTTCATACTTTATTTATTTTTTACCTTTTTACTTGTATCGCCTAGTTGACAAAGTAAAGTATGCCTTTTATACATCGTTTTTGTTCTCACCTGGCTTGGAAAACTCGTCCAAAGGCTCCCTCGCCGATATCTCTAACATATTGAATATTATTTCTGGGGTACTCCAGAGCCAGTAGCTTTGAGTTCAGCAGCAGGGGAACCCTCTGGTACATGGGGTTCGGGTGGAGTCGATCCAGCAGGAGCTCAGATGGAAGAGCACTCAGCGTTGGGGTCTTCGTCACCCTTCTAACATGTAGAAAATACGAGGGGTTAAAAAATTGAAAGCGTAAAGGGATATTGCAGATTTTTCAGCCTTTTCACCGTTTTCTGTTTCTCCATTGCTTCCGTCGCTTGAAGCAACCAATGATGATAATTGTGAGGAAGACCGCAGTTGCCATTGAGGTCAGGACGACGACGATGACAGACATTGAGTAAGCAGGTGATGATGTAGTAGTTGCTGGAGGGTGACGAGCGTTCTGATTTGGCACCGTCAACGCGGGCTTCATCACTTTTAAGACCGAAGCAGAAAGTCACTAACTCAATTTATGTTCAAAAACTGATTTATTCATTGTTATGCACTTTCCTGTTTTATTTAAGAAAACCCAACTTTATAGTATTTATTTAGGTGGTCTTGAGTACAGTTTTCAGGATATTTCTCTTGGAATTAGTTGTTTTTTTCTTATTTCACTCTTTCCTGTGTCTGGCCGGTACATGAATCATTCAACTTATCTACTCAAATTATCAACCAGTTTCGTGTGTACGCACGCATCAAAGCTTACAGAGAACATGTTTAGATGTTTTTCAGCACTTTTTACAAGCAGCCTGTCAAAAAGATGAAAATAGCAATTTTTTATATATATATAAAGTTTCAAAGAAAACACAAATAGATATGTTAAAATGAAGAGTTTATATGACATTGTGATTCCCAAAGAGCAATTAATTGAAAACTTGGGAGAAATCGTGTACACCAAACGCAAGATTCAACTTTCAGTCCCCACGAAAAGTCTATCTTAGTTCTTTGTTGATGACCAGTTATTATTTTAACAGATAATGATAATGGATCTGCAATCTGTTTTAAGATTAACTTCGCTTTCAGACGTGGACTACAAAAGGGGTTTGATGAAAAAAGCCCACACCTGATGCCGGGGCTGCCTCCCCACACTGAGGCACAGCACAGTACTCCCAGCGTATGTTCACATCTGAGGTGTAACACCATGGCTTCTCACTGATTCCTCCAGGGTTCCTGCAGTGGTTCTCCGAGTCCATCAACTCTGGAATGACCTCTACGGAGAGGCGATGCTGGTGGGGGACCTAGAAGAAAGTGTTTTTTTTTTGTCTTAATAAAAGTTTATATTTAAAAACAAGTTAAAGTCACCTTTAAAAAAAAAAAAAAGATTAAGATGACCTTCTAAACACATTTCTGGAACGTGTACCACTGTCTTAAAACTTCAAATAGCCCTAAATTGTCCTGCTGTCATCAGAGAATTTCTTGACAGAGCTTGCAATTCATGCTGCCAACTTAAACATCCATAATCATCAAAAAGTGCTGGTCATGCATCCTGAGAGACATGACGATGTGAGAGGGCTGGATTCAGCATCCCATTACTGCAGCTGAAAATGTGAAGCAACAGTCTCATAAGGTTGGGTTCTGACTGACCCCAGAGGTCCTGTTAACATCACGTCTTAAAAACAAAATTGCATGGTAAAATGCTTGTCACCTTTTTTCCCTATAAAGTAATGTATCTTATTTTCCTTTGTGTATTCACCAATACACCCCTATTTTCCTCCTCCAGATGTTTTTTTTTTTTTTTGCAGTCCGATAGCAATGACGTGACTAACAGAACACAATCTAGTTTTCTATCAGGCCAAAAAGGTTTAAGAGCTGTCTCAAATTATGCCTTAATTCCTATTTAATTCATACCAGTTAAATTCTTACGACATGATCTATTAAACTATTTTAAAATGTACTGTCACCTCATTACATTATCCGGCTGGTATTACCTCATCTTAGCCATAAGTAAACTTGATGAATCATGCCTAGGACTGAGTTGAACACCCCGTCTTAAGAGGTAATAAAATGTGCAAATAAATGTGTCAGCGTCTTTGGGGTACGTTTTTGTGGCCTTTCAACTTCCTGAAGGTTTCAGTTCTTTGATTAAGTCATCTCATCAAACACAAAAATGCAGCATACTGTATATACAAAAGCTGCTCATATTTTCCAGTTCTGTGCAGCTTAGTTTGACACTAGTTTGACTCTATGATTCAGCCCAAAATAACATTTCACACACTTTTAATAAATTAGTTTTGCCACTCATTTAAAAAGCTGTCAATGAAAAACCTGTTAAAAATCATGACTTTGTAATATCCTAAATTTCATATGTATTTTACTAAAATTGGACTTGTGACCCATCCTGGGTGTACCACATCACTTGCACCGTGACTGCTGGATATAGACACTAGTGACCCCTGTGACCCAGAAAGGAAGAACCGTGTAAAGATAATGGATGGATGGATGAATGGATCATATAATTACAGTTTTAGTTTGAAATATCAATTGTATAGTATAAGCAATATTGAGTGAGTACTTCAAAGTTCTGTGTACTGAAGTAGTGCACACTGCATGTGGACATATTGCATTATAATAGAAATGAATTGACTGTTCTTGGATTGAATCAGGATTGAATTTATGAATTGGTTTTATTTATTTAGTTATATATTTAGCATTCTGCTCTGAGATGACTTTTGTTGTGGATTTGTGCTATATAAATAAGTTGAATTGAACTGAACTGAATACAGTCAGTATGGGTTTTCTGAGAGCTTCCAAAGGCATCAAACTACTGGAAGCTGCTCTGAAAGTATATGAAAGAATAATAGAAACAACACAACAGCATTTGAGATTAAAGGTGGCGTTCATCAGGGTTCATTTCTCAGCCCACTCTTTATTGTTGTAATGGATGCAGTTACTGAGCTTATTAGGAGAGAAGTGCCGTGGGATGTGTTGTATGCAGATTACCTAGTTTTGGCTGGAGACTCTGAAGTTACTCTCCAAGATAGTTTCAGACAGTGGCAACAGGTACTTGAGAGTAAAGGTCTGAAAATAAATGCAGCAAAAACGGAGACCATGGTCTGCTCGAAAGCTAACGAAACCTTAACAATTACTGATAATAGAGAAAATGTATTGAAGCAGTTTGAAGTATTCAAGTATCTGGGGTCAGTGATGAATGCAAAAAGAAGCTGTGAAGAAGGGAGGGTAAGTTTGAGATTGTCATCATTGTATGTTCCCATACAATGGTAAAAATGGTTCTCTGGATTTAACCCATCACACCTGAGATACACCCAGGTGGAACAGTGGGCAGCTATGTAAGCACCCGGAGAAAGAATACATTAAATACAGAATTGGTGAGGCGTAGCAAAAATGGAAGGAGTTGACAAAAGGATGCTGATTCATATTAAAAAGAAAGTGCACAAGATGGTGGTGCACCCAGTCTTGCTTTGTGGAGCTGAAGTATGGACATTAAAGAGAAAGGAAATGGAATGTTATGTGGGATTCTTGGAGTATCCCTCAAGGATAGATGCTGAAATGACGATATCAGAAAAACACTTGGAATGGCATGCATCACCGACAAAATACAGGAATTGAGAACGAGATGGTATGGGCTTGTGCAGCAAATGGAAGGTAAAAATGCTATTAAATGCAGACGCTTTTTGTCAATGAAGCAGGGGAGGGCAGAAGAAGAGGTGGATGGATACTGTATGTTATAAGATATGAAGACACTCCATCTCATAACAGACGATACACGAAACAAAGCAAAATGATGAAGGAGAATCCATGTGGCTGATCCTGCTTCAAAGGAGCAGGACCTACAGCTTGAAGGAGAGGGAGGGAGCATTTTCTGAGACGTATTTTTATTTCATATCCAGGACAATATCTTGTTTTAATATGTGGAGGGTATATGACATAAACATCTACTGTTATCAGCCTACAGAGATGATGGTCTTGTCCCTAATTTAACTTCTGAGTTTCTGTGGAATGTTCATATATCTGTGTATATATATAT
>NC_056515.1:35472572-35525200 GCF_014905685.2 Nematolebias whitei | reverse complement strand
ATATTTATACAGAGTAAATATGTCAGTGGTTGAAACACATTTAAAAAGAAAAAAAAAGTTTTACAGTGAATGCCAACTTTTTTGTCACATTTATTTATTTTTTTTACTGTTTTCATCTACTCTGAAAATCTAATGTTGCTCTAATAGATTTCACACGACACATGAGCATATGTATTTCAATGTAAAAGCTCATCATTTATTTTATAAGTTCTTTGAAACATTTCCTCATAAACACCCAAACCTACCTCATTTGTTGGCTAGTGTGTAGGCCTTTTAGTGCATAATGATCCAACCATTGTCCCGTGGGAAAACTGCTCCAGTTTAAATGATCCCATTGATGCTATGAGTACCACTTGCATGAAGGAAATGTAGCTTTTGGCTCAGTTCAGAAAATTTGGTGTAATCATTAAAATAATTCAGTCGTGTTTAACAGCTTGTCTTTTGACTAATGTTTAGCCAGGGAGTTGTGTCATAAAATAAAATATTTTCCTCCCCTTAAATCAGTGTATGCTTTGTGTCATTTTCCAGGTGTGAATTTTATTTATTTATTTTTAAAAATTTTAAGTTTCTTTGCATAAAAGTAGATATTACCCCACCATTAGAAAGTTGCTGCTGCTGGCAGCATGACAAAGGACTTTTTTTTGTCTGCAATTGGTAAGCTTTATATTCATCCACAGCGAGTACGCAGTTCTTTGCAAAACATTTAAACCACTGCTGAAGTTACTTTTGAGCCAGGCTTTCTTGTATTATTCATGGTTTTAATCAATATGTTTATTTTTATCTTTATGGAGGTTTGTCTAAGTTTTTCCTATGTATTTGGTTTCTTCTCTGCTGAATTTCTGTCTAGTCCTTGTGCCTTGTCTTGACAGTTTATTATGCAGTGTTTATTTGCTGTAATTGTGAGAAAAAAGGGCAAGTGGAAAAAAAAGAAAAGAAAATGCATGTCAGGCCTAAAAATCTTCCTACAATACATCAATAAACAACAGTGGGCTGAGACATGAACCCTGATGAATGCCAACTTTAATCTCAATTGCTATTTTGTTGCCTTTGCCAGTTCTGACTGTTGATACAACACCTTTGTACATGGAACTAATGATGAGCAACACCTGAAAGTCATCTCTTAGCCATTTAGCAGATCAATGAAAGCTCCCACAAAGTATCGGTAAAAAAAACAGAAATGTTTGAAAGAAGATAGATATGAATAATTTTGTCTTATTTAAGATAAATAAATCTCTCATTTATGTTATCTAACATGATCACAGATATGTGTGATTGAAGGACAAACACAAATAATTTACATACTCAACTTTACAGTAGACAAAAAAGATTAAAGACAATCCAGCCACATCTGAGCTTCATTAGATGCCAGTCATTTTCTGAACTGAGTGAATTTACACTTATAGATGTGAAAAATAGAAGAAGAAAAAAAGCTCTTTGGAGTGTGTTCATGTGCAATTTTTTGAGTCTGTGGAGCACATGTGTGTGAATGCTAATTGGTTCCAGAGGCAGGATGTGACATAGGCATCTCCTCCCTCTTTGCTGACATGGCACAAACATGCACACATATTCTCTCACACGCACACACACAAGACTGCACAGGAGAGCATTAACCGTTCACCCCAAAACACCCTCTGACTGAGCAAAGCCATAAAAACATAAAGAGGGATTTTGGCTGTGAGGATTCTGTTTCCATGTGTTTCAGTGTGAGTCAATGTCTACATGGACTTGTGCTTTTCACTTGCCAGCACACTTTTGCGAGAGTGTTTCAGTTTGTCGGTGTAATCCTAGGATGTTCGATATGAAACTTATTATCCACTCTCATACCATTGAAAATGAACTTTTGTAAAATTATTTGATTTTACTGAACTCAAGATAGACGTCTTTAACAGGCCTCTTCATCATAATCACAACCTGAACGTCATTCTGCGTTTGTTGTACTTTGAACATGGTAGTTTATAGTGAAAACAGGAAGTGAATAAATTACAAACTCTAGTTTTAGTAGAATAAAGTTTTTGAAAATTAAAAAAATGTATATAAATAAAACTTCCAAAATGCTTTTAAACAACTTTTTCTAAATCAAACATGCACCAATATACAAATTTCTACATTGAAATCACTTTTTTGCCACTCAGCTATGACATCAGAATAATTAGCCTTTTCATGTTCTGCAATCACATGTACCACATATATTATCATTATCATTATTATCATTGTTGTTATTATTTTACCTGTTGATCCCAGTGCTGACACTGGATCCCAGACCTCGTCACGTTCACACTGCCTTGGTAGAAACGACCTCGGTCATTGTAACATGATGCTGTTTACAACAAACATAAATTACTGTTTGAAGATTTTAACAATCACTGTGTCTTAAGTTATCGGTTTATCACTTACTTGTAATCTGATCCTTTTTTAATTCTAAAATATAACATAAAACAGATCTACAATTAGGTGTAAAGAAGAAATAGACCAATAAAAAATTAAAACAGGCCAACTATTGTAATAATCAATTTTGGTGGTTCTTATTACACAATAATTTAACCCAAAACATGCATCCCTGTAGCGTCATTGCAGTAAGCAACAACTGTTAAACTTACAAACATTTTTAGGTTTAAACCTCCCAATAAGTACAGTGGATTTAACCACAAGATGAAAAACAACTTCTCACCGCCTCAGCTTACCTACAAAAGGAATGTGTGTACAAGCACTGGGGTCTGTGCGAACACTTGGTAAGGACTGACAGTTGGGCAGCAGTGAACTGGAAGTGTGAGACCCAGTGATAGGATTTAAGAACCCAGCCTGGATTGTCCCAGTACCCTCCAGTACCAACCACTCCTTGTAGCAGTACAGCTCCTTCACTGCCAGACAGTGTTCTCTGTATGAATTACAATAATTACCTATCATTTGTTCAGTTTATTTGTTACATTTATAAATCATCTCTGAATGTATTGACTCTCACATTATAACTGAGCCGTGTTACCTGCAGACTGGTTTGGGCGCAGGCCCTAACCCCGATGGGTTGCAGTTGGGAAAGGAGGAGTGGCACAGCAGCGAGCGTACGGCAGGGCTACACAAACCGCTGACTCTTTCGAGCTCCACCCACCAGCTCTGAACCAGGTACTCTTGCATATTTTCGGGGTCCGAAAGGGAGGCGTTAAAGAAAACCAGGGCGTCGTCTCGCAGGATCGAATGGCAAACATCTCCCCGGTATGCACTGCAGTAGCCTGTGACACCTTTGTAGAGTCTTTTGAAAGGAGATTAACGTAGATTCAAATTTGCACTCAACCATTAGATGTAAAAAAATTAAAGCAAATTGGTTAAACTTTAATAATAGCTTAGAAAAGACTGCACATAAAGAGAAATGGCTTGTGGGAGTTCTGTCCTGTCAGCTCCCTGCAACCACATCTGAGCACCAATCAGCAGCACCTGAGGATCAACAGCTTGATGAGCAAGAGGAGCATACAAGGCTGCAGAGGACATCCAGTCAGTACTGAAGCATTATCTGCCAACGGTAGTTCTGTTCTAGCCATTTACTTGTGAGTTACCGTAAACAAAATGGTAACAAATTGTGTAATTCTTTGTGCTTTCATAGTATAATCCCTGTTGTCCTCCTGTACCCTGGATTCTTCTCTGTGGACCTCGAGCTCTCCTGTGTCTCCTCAACTGCCTCCACGCCTTCCTACCGCTTGCCTGTCTCCTGCCTGGAACCTTTGTTCTGACGCGCACCTCCTTTGCCTGGAACCGTTGGGTCAGCTCTCCTCACAACTGACTCCTACCAGTACAGTAAGAAAGAGCAGCAACGATATTATCACCCCCTGCCAACAGACCAGTAACCTTCTCCTTGCTCTTCAGGGTACCAGCGTATCTGTTCTCTTCAGTCCTTCTATCTGGGTATAGCTGCAATCGTTACATGGCTAATATCGTGCAAAATAATAAATATTTTGTAGTTGAGCAGTTGTATAAAATGGAGAATTTAGTGTCATCTGGGTATATTCTTCATGATACTTGCTTTATTAACTTTTGGCTTGCATGATTAGATTGAAGAAAGATAAAGCAGTAATAAATACATGGTTAAAGCCTCTGGAGTTATTCTCATTTTGCTTCCTTTTCCTGCAGTCAGTGAATGTACAAGAGGTTAAGTTCCATAAAAAAAAAAAAAAAAAATTCTGAGAACTGTTTTTTTTCTCCATAGCCATTAAAATACTCCAGATGCTGATCATAAAGAAGGTTATGAACGGTTTACTATTAAATTAGTTTACATCCTGCTTGTTGGACTTCCTTATTGCTTGAATGAATATTGGTTGCAAACTTTGCATAAACCTGGCTGGATGTATCCCAGATTTCCTGTTTTTTTTTCTGTTTACCTTGCTTTTTTTTTACTTGTGTTTCTTTTCTTTGTTTCCCCTTAAGAATGAAAAAGCTTCAGATTTATTCCACTTTCATTTTGACCTTTTCATCGTCTGTCTGATAGCCGTCTTTCCTGGCCAACTTTCCTGCTGCCTCTCTACTTTAACCTTGACAAACTCCAGATGTCACCTCTTGGGGAGACTAAAACTTTTTAAAGTCAAACCATCAAACTAAACAGTGAACTTTAAATGTATTCCTTGCTGTTCTGTTTTTTTTTACCTTACTAGTCACTGTGTTTCTGCAGCACAAATGTGGTAATACTTTCTTAAATTACAGTCAAATTGAATCTCTGAACCTTTTCATGACCTACAATCCACTGCTTCCTATGTAGCTCAATTTTCATCAGGCAGCCAGATGGCAACATTTTCTTCCAGTCACTCTCCTTCTGTGTTGTTCTTGTTCATAACTGTCAGTGCAGGTATGGCTTTCTTTGCAGTTACATAATCCAGATGTTGCCACTGGCAATGTGCTATGCTTCAAAAATTTCAAGCTGACCAATGATACTACTAAGAGATCATTTAGTTTATAACTGCTGATTGCAAAGGAAGGAGCAAAACCTAAGTTTGTTGGCCCAAACTCAAACGGGTAATATTCAAAACATTTGAAAAACAGTTTGATTGATAAGACATTTTTTTTAAATTTGCGTTGAAATGTTAATACACTAAAGCATGGCCATGACTTGTAAAAAAAAATAGGCAAATTATATTTTTCTTACCTCCACTCTATTGGAAAATGGCAATACCCAGAGGAGACACGTTGTAGATGGAGAGACATGAAGATGAAAGATATACAGACAAAAGAAAGTTGAGAAATTAAAACACGTCTTCTTAAGAAGAGCAAAAGCTTCTTTTCAAAGGTCATAGTGAGGAGCCTGAAGAACAGCCGGGATGATAACTGTGTGTGGTCAATGGTAGAAATGGATGTGACTGAGCTTTTGGTTTTCAAGGAGACGGTGACTGGGGAGGGTTTAAGAGTTAGCCAAATAAAGTAGGCAAAAAACAGCTGAAGCAACAGAAACACAACTAACCAGCAGCTGGCACAACATAAAGCAGTAGCCAGTCAAAAGCAACAACTGACTGAGAAAAGAAGGCAAAAACAGAATGACTTGTTTGTTGTTCTTGTTGCAGCAGTCTTAGCATTTAATAAATTCAAATACCAGATAAAAATCTAACTGTGCGTTACCTGCGACTGTAACTCGCGCACTTGCTTTGACAGTATTGGCTCCAGCGCTGTGCTTATTTGAGGCAACACATGTATACAAAGCTGGTTTCTTCACTGTCACTTTAAGAACAGACAGTATTATGTCTTCCACCATGGTCTCCTCCACTGAAGCACCTGAGATCTGGGAAAAAAGACATGCAATAGTATCGTTATACTTATTCACGTGCTTTACCGTCTTCCAGAAAAATCAAGTTTAATTTAAAACCTGGCGTTCCATGAAGGAATACCCACAGATTTGCTTGCCAGAGTTGGATATAGTTTGGTAAAAATTTTGCAAAAAACATTATAATTCAGAAATTTCATGCTGTATTGCATTATCTGTTACAGTATCTAAAAGAATAACTGCCAGCTACTACCACACCGTTTATTATATCTAAAATGCACTGAGGTACAGTCACTTTGTAGTCTAAGATTGATTAGCTGTGGCAGACATTTTGAGTTGGGCTGATTTTAAAAGTTAATCAGTGGTGCATGTATAACCAGTATTTACTTTCCGAGTTTTATTGAAATCCATCCAATGTTTCATTAGATATGTTTCTAAGTAAACAAGGTTGACTCCAAGAGTTAGTGCCAAGAGATGCCACACAATATTCAGCAATTAACACGAGAACATTTAGCTCAACATACAGTATGTGATACTAATGAAGTTGTATCCATTTTTTGTGTTTTCTAAAGTCGATTGGCTGTGGCAGCCATCTTCAAATTGGCTCACTCTAAATGTTAATCAGTTAGATGTAGATATATATCCAATGATTACCTTCTAAAATGCTGATTAAAATCAATTCAGTGATTCATGGGATAGTTTTGCTAACGCTACAAACAAATTAACACACAGAGACATGATCAAAAACATTATTGTTCCTTCCCATTTGGTGGTGTGTGATTAAAAACAGAATTAATGGAACTATTGAACAATTAATTATTAATCAAAACGTGGTAGTGTAGAGGTTAGAAAAGGTGAGCCTGTGAGCAAAAGGTCGCAAGTTTAAATCCCTAAATTGACAACAAAAATGTGGGTGGGTAAGGTGAAGCAGCCACACCTGCCTCCATCCTCATTTGCCCCACTCTGGTGACTATTGCAATGTTTTGTTATCTGCGTGTCAAAATACTTCTTTATAAAGTCTTCAGTTAATCCAAAATGCTGCTGCCAGAATCTTAACTGGAGAGAGATCATATCTCTCCAGTTGTAGCTTCTCTCCATTGGTTCCCTGTCAAATCCAGAATATAATTCAAAATCTTGCTTCTAACCTACAAAGCTCTCAACAACCTAGCTCCATTTTATATTCAAGATCTTATTGTTTCATATTTTCCTAACAGAGCACTTTGCTCTTAGACTGCAGGCTTACTTGTGGTTCCTAGAGTTTCCAAAAGCAGAATGGGAGGAAGATCTTTCAGTTATCAGGCTCCTCTCTTGTGGAACCGACTTCCAGTTTCTGTCCATGAGGCTGACACATTGTCAAGTTTTAAGACTGGGATTAAGACTTTCTTTTTTGATAAATCCTATAGTTAGGGTTGGATTGTTATGCTGCCTTAAACTTAGATTACTAGAGGGCAAATTGACCTAATTTCCTTAAATGATTTGCTAAAACTGAATAGTTGTTATTTGATAGCATTTCTATATTAACGTGATTCTTGACCTGCCATTGTGTATCTGTTCCTCTCAAACCCAGCCGGTCGAAGCAGATGACCACGTGTCCCGAGTTGGTTCTGCTAAAGGTTTCTTCCTCATGAGGGAGTTTTTCCTTTCCACTGTCTCCTTCATGCTTGCTCAAGATGAGAGCTCTGTGATGGAGTTAAACTCAAAGCAGTCTGCTCCTCAGATAAATAATGTTAAATTATTATTTTTATATTTGAATGTTTCTGTTCAGTGCCCTGAGATGACTTCTGTTGTGACTTGGCGCTATATAACTAAACCGAATTTAAATGAATTGGTGCGATGGGAAAATGCAGAGAATTAATTTTCCCATTTGGTATTAATAGAGTATAATATTTATTATACTTTTTATTTGTAAAAAAAGAGTTTATGATCATGTGGAATTGATTTTGATAAGAAAATACAATTTTTACACATTTGGTGTTTGTATCGCTTAAAATAGATTTGAGTTGGGGCCAAATCCCTATTCTGAACATGACTTGTGTATTAAGCCTTGGTAGTAATAACTATAAAAACATGTGTGTCTAGTAGTTATATAAACACTTATATTTAGGTGACATGAAGAATGATAATCCTTGGAAGGCCATGGGCAAGCCCAAACTTTCACACAATGTAAACATGTCCCTAAAGAACATTTCACTTGTTGTTTTTAGTTCCAGGATTTACACTTCCATATATTTACCAGTGATATATGTGAGGATCTGTTGTGTGTGTGTGAGGGAGTCAGTCTAGGTGCCGACATGTGACTATGTCTAAATTTGAAGCTGCGTTTCACACGACCTGTTTTTAGGATGTGCTCACTCCTGCCGCGCTGAAATTAATGAACTTAACAAGCTGCCAAAAAGTCAGCTCCGAGAGTCATTTTAATCAGTGCACACAAATACAAATAGCATTTACAGGCATTAAAGGGTTGTAATCACTTTGTAGCTAGCACCTGTATTAGAATAGGACTCAACAAGCAATAGTGTCCGCTGTCTTTTAAAAACATCTATACTATTACCAATAAAATAAACATTTGGGAATTTTTTTTCAAGTCCAATTATGTCATTGAACCTGACAATATTGTCTATCATTAACTATTTACAAGACAGCCTGTTTAGTTTTCTGTCACTATGATGATTATCCCCTGCAGTTTTTATGACTGATCCCACAGCTGGTCTCAAAGTGCATTAACTGGTGTGTCTGTGTGTAAAGTAGACAAAGAAAACAATGGAATGATATAGGACATTACATCATATAGGATTTGGATTGTTGTTCTATCCGGCATGTCATTCCTTGTCAAGGTTTTTCCATGAGATTCTATGCCACACTCGTCCCTGTTTGCCAACAGAAATGTCATATTGTTAAAAAGTGGTGGAAAATTTACAAGCATAGTTTGATTTTTCTTGCCCCTTTGTGACTTCAAATCAGGAAAATGTTGTTTTAAACAATCACTTTTCTCTTCATATAACATCAATACAATCCTGAGTTGTCTTTATGAGGATGACCTCATCATTATTCACAGAAAATGAAGCATCCTTGAGCAGTTTTGTGAGAAGAAAAACACGTATGTAAACTGTTCCGCACAGTCACTAGATCACACCCCTGTGGATCACCTGTGGAATATTTGGACTGACATATTGGAGACTATCATTCCCATCTTCAAAAGTGTAAAGACTTGCACTGTAGAGTCAAGTCTTGTAAAGTCCTGTCTATTTATGGCCAAGTTTGCTTATACATGCACACACATGCACCAACAATGACCTCAGAAGCTCACAGTGTTTCCGTTTTCCAGCCAGGTGATGGTGGGGATTGGATTTCCTGTGGCATTGCAGTCCAAGGATATCTGACTACCATACTCTACTCTCTTTTCTTTTGGAACCCGCAGGATTCGTGCTGGAGCTGGACAAATACACAAGTAAACACAAAGTTATATTAGTGAAATAATGCTAAATATCTAGGGTTTACAGTTTGTTCATGAATACCTTGTACTTCAATGATGACAGGCTTTGAAAAAGCCAAACCGAAGCTGTTCCTGGCCACACAGCGGTACTGTCCTGCATCCTCCTTCTGTATGTTGTGAATTTTCAATGCCCCATAGTCAAGAATGGTAATATGATCACTGACCTGTAAGAAATTTGTTTTAAAGGTAAAAATTATTTCTGGATGCTGTTTAAAAATAAATTAAACTCCATCAGCATACCTTGATCAGCTCATCATTTTTGAGCCAGGTGATATCAGGTTTAGGGTTGCCAAGGGTAACACATGGCAGCACAGCCTTGGATTCTAGTAGAAGGGTTACATTGGTAGGATGCCGCTTGATTTGGGGTTCTGACAAAAAGACATAGAAGGCACAAAATGATGGTTTAAGACGGTTACATTAAAAGTGTTGGTAAAAGAATGTAAGATATCTTGACTGTGGCCTTTAATTCTAGGAAAATAATCGAACTTACTCATCTTAAGTTGAAGAGCGCCACAGCTCTTTGCAGGCTCCCCAATGCCATTACTAGCAATGCAACAGTATTCTCCATTGTCTGTCTCTTTCACATGAGGAATGATCAGCATCTGACCTTGCTCTCTGGTAAGATACCGAGTGTCATAGTACCTGGTTGATAAAATGTACAAAACATCACATGATGATGTTTTTTTTTTTATTTTCCAAAAGTTAATATTTTGATGACCTACATTAGAAACTCAAAGTCAAATCTAATAAGACATGCAATGAAAAGTGTTGTCACAAGTTCTCACTGTTAACCTCAGCCACTCATTCATTGAGCAATTTTGTTAGCAGATCAATGGACATTTTAGTCCTCGATTTTGCTAGCAAGCTGCTGTTTTTTTGTGTAGCTGTACAAACCACTTAAATGAATGATCCTAAATATCAAATAGATTTAATTTCTGTAGCTGAAGATCTTTCCCTTCTCATCTGAGTTGTCTTAGTTCAAACCTGAAATGTGCAGATTGTTTAGTACCCAGGTTTTGGTTCATAGGTCTAATTTTTCTGGACCATAGTGAAAGTGCTATGTATTGTCATTATTGTATGTCCCCATACAATTGCAATATTTATGCTCTGCATTTGAGCCATTACACCAGAGATGCCCCCAAGTGGAGCATTGTTCCGCTGTAAGGGTAGTGGTGAGAGAATACATGTCTTGCTCAAGGATACCACAACATATGGGCATGGCAGGAAGTTGAACCTGTGTCTGTAAGTTGACTGGCCTATGTCTACGCCACAGCCGTTCCTCACTATAAGATAGGGGTGGGGGTGCAAATCCGATGGTCCACTGCTGGCTGGCTGGTTTGAGGCTTCTCCCTCCTTTTGTTTATTTTGGCTTAGTCTCAATTCTCTGTCTCCAATAGTTGAGTTTATTAAAATATATTTTAAAACTAATACATTTGTCTGGACTCCGTGTGTCCTGTGAACCACTTCTATAACACAAATATTCAAACTTGTAATCTGCATGGGATGCTCCGTTGACATAAGCAACTCCACACACTTTAACTTTGAACCAAGAAAGGGTCCTCAAATGAGTGAAATGTTTTTTAACAACATAAAATAAGTCCAGTTGCTTTGATTTTAGACTTTTGGTATTTGTCTTTCTCTGAATGGCTGAAAATTTACAAAAAAACTTCTGAGGACTAAACAAGTAGCTTTTGTCACTCACTTATCTTACATGTATTTGTAGTCATGGCCCCATGGTAGGAACTAAATAGTAAGTTTTTATTTTGTTTTTTCAGTTGCCATAGGTAGCAGGATATATCAGGGATACTTTTTTCAGTGAACCTTAACTACAGTATTACTGATGCTACTGATGTACGCCTGTGATAATCTGACACGCCTGAGTGAAAAGTGGCATATGTACTCCCACCTCATTACAGTTCATTTAATCATCACAATGGACTAAAATTATAAAAAGGTTTAACAAACTTACATGATTAGTTGGTTATTTTTGGTCCAGGTGATATCAACCGAAGGCTGTGACTCAACCTCACAGATGAAAGTTGCATTGTGATCCAGCAGAACATCCATTGTTTCTAATAAGGTAATTATACGAGGGGCTAAAAGCAGGAAAAAACAAAGAGATGCATATTTCAGAAAGCTGGGATTAGATTTGTTGCTCGTCTGTAACCAATATAAAATATGGCATCTTTACCAACTCAATTTACGACAATAAGCTGAATTTCTGCATTATACATTTAATCATAAATATAGGAGTTGTCTGTAAA
Organism: Nematolebias whitei; assembly: GCF_014905685.2. NCBI lineage: Eukaryota > Metazoa > Chordata > Actinopteri > Cyprinodontiformes > Rivulidae > Nematolebias > Nematolebias whitei. The sequence goes on along the minus strand of NC_056515.1, from coordinate 35,513,712 downwards.
ATAGCACTGCTATTGTTGTGATGGTTGCTGCATTGATCTTAAATTTCAAAATTGAAAATGTTTGAACATTACGTGAACCAAGTCACGCTAACAGTTTAACATCTGCACATGAAGCTCCACACCAAGGTAGTTTAACAGCAAAGTTAAAACAGACTGCACTTTGACAGACACAGGAGTTGCAAGAAAATAGTATCTGAGTTCAGATCAGAGACATCAAGATGTCTTTCAACTCAGTAGGAACTGGAAGAGGAACAAAGCAGGGGAGAAGAAGTGGAGAAGAAAACAAAAGCTTAGGTAAAAAAAAACCTAAAATAAATTAAAGTTTAAAGGACATCTTGCTTATATTGTCTCTTGTAAAGCAAATATTTCCCAATGGTTGAAGTGGAGAATGTCTGCTTTGAACCTCGGGTCACCGCTGCTATTTGACTTATGAACAGCTGACGGGAAAAAGCTGCCATAGATCACCGTGAAGTCCTGATATGAGCCTACACTTTCATCGATGAGACCCTTGAGGCACATTTGACAGAGTATTTCTCTACAATATACTGTAATGGGTGTTCTTAGTGCTCCGAGACCAGAGAAGATGAACTGAAAGGAATTTGTCTCACTACAGAAAAGTTTCTCAACATGTTTTATGGTGTCAATACAATGACAGAGTTTATTTCAAGTTAAGTGAGGTTTCAGTAACTTAAAAGTTCTGGCATGTTGATTTGTATTTGTGTCATTGTTCTGTAATGATGTCGTTCCTTCCATGCTGTTTGTCAGTTGCCTGTGTTACGTCTGAACAAATGAGTCACGTTTGAGGTCACGTGACTCCATTTTTTAAAGCAGAAAGAGTCTGTTGAACTTGACCTTGTTGGAGGTCCTTGTTTAAAAAATGCTACTGCATGTTGTTTGACATTAGAGTAGAAACAAATCCATTTGGTTCAGAGGAGGAGGCCACTCACCAGAATCCCATTTGACCTTTATTCTCTGTGCAGTCAAACGTAGTTAACTCAAGATAGCAATAACTAAGATGCTAAGCCAGCAGTCTTAAGATAAGACATGTAGCTGTGAATCTTAGCAACACTGAGCATGTGTTGTCAAAAGCAACATACAGTATAACCAGTCAAATTTTAACACAACCAAACCTCTGATCTTTAACATTCCATTTTGTTAAACCACTATAAAGAAAGGAATGGTAACACTTTACAATAAGGTACACAAAATGTGATTAACTACTAGGGAACACCTCAGGAATGAATCAGAAACAAATCAGAAGCTAATGGGTAGTTAACCAGTACTTACTGGGGAACACACAGCCAAGCTTTATTTTGGGACTACTGGTTAGTTACCATGTAAATGAAGAGGAACTAATCAAGAACTAATGGGTAGTTACCAAGGGAACCAAAGAGGAAGGACTCAGGAACTAATGGGTAGTTAACTAGTACTTACTGGGAAACAGAGCCAAGCCTTATTAGGGGACTACTGGTTTATTACCACAGAAACAGAGGAGAATTACTCCACATGGGTTATGAAAACCCTGCGCCAGTGAGGTCACAGCTCGTAATTGTCAAACACATGTTTCCTAGTGATTGGATTCTTCCCACTGATTAACAATTCCATCATCTTGTACTGCCGTCATCTTAACTATGTTATTGTCAAGTTAAAACAGTTGCTAAGGCTTTCCATCTTTTGCAATCCGCGTTTGACATCATCCAGTCAGATTTGTTCCATCTCAAACGTGTCCTAAATGCTGATAAAACCAAAGGGATGCTTTTTTTCAAACAGGAAGACGGTCCCAGCAGTTCTTCCTCCAATTTTATCCTCAAATGGTGTCCCGATTGAGTTTGTTGATTCCTATAAATATTTGTGTATCTTGGTCAACTCACATCTCTCTTTTAAGCTTGACGTGGAAAACCTAGTAAAGAAACTGAAAGTTAAACTGGGTTTCTTTTTCAGAAACAGATCCTGTCTAACTCTGAATGCTAGGAAACGCCTTGTATTTGTGACTTTCCTTCCCTCCATTGATTACGGTGACATTATTTACACGAACGCTCCTACAAGCACCCTGCAGATGTTGGATGCTGTCTACCATGGTGCACTAAGATTCATAACTGGCTGTGATTATCGTACCCACCACTGCACCCTGTATTCACTGGTTAACTGGTCATTAACTTCACACAGACTCTCTCACTGGTACATTTTCATCTTTAAATCACTTCTTGGTCTGTTGCCTTCATACTTCTCCTCCTACATGTCTCTGCATGAGTGCAGCTACAGCGTGCGCTCTGAAGACATCATTACCTGCAGTGTTCCCTCAGTGAGGACTGAACTAGACAAAAGGTCTTCTCCTACTCCGCTCCTGTTTCCTGGAACATCTTACAAAAAGACCTGAAGCTCTCGACCTTGATCTCTCTAAGTGCCTTTAAGAATCTGTTGGACTCCTGGCAAGGACCAATGCAGACATGTTCCTGTTTTTAGTTTTCTACATTTGCCTTATAATCTAGCTCAATAATAATCTGGTTGCTTTGCTATTTTTTTTGCCATTTTATTTTAATTTGTAAAAACAACCAAAAAATCTGTATGCCTCTTTTATAATTGTCTATTGTTGTTGTTGTTGTATCCACTATTGTCATCAATCTTTGTTGAAATCAGGTCTCTTTTGTAAATGACTGCTTGTGGCTCAATGGGATTAACCTGTCTAAATAAAGGTTGAATGAATGTCTGACTATCACTTAGTGAGTATCAAATCATTGGATGGCTTTTATTTTGTTCATTGATGTAGTGAAGCATCATACCAAGTACCTAGTAAAGCTTGGTTGTGTGTTCCCCAGCAAGTACTGGTTAACTACACATTAGCTCCTGATTTGTTCCTGAGGCATTCCATTGTAGTTGCGCAAATTCTGTGTACCTTATTGTAAGTTACCAAAGAAGTATAGATATAATGTATTTCACTTTTAAAACTGGTAGTTCTTGAGGGAATTCTTATACGTTTTTAAAAAGGAAAGCAACCCCTTTCTTGGTCAAATCTAAACTCTTTATCAGTAGTTGATTTATAGCAGAGAAAAAAAATACCCCTAACAGGAATTAGTGGACAATCTCAGCCTTTTACTGAGTCAGTCCCTCCAATAACACAGTAGCTCCACAGAGTAGGTGTTCTGTGCTTACTAAACATGCATGTCTGAGGTTTGCTCAGCAGGGTCATACATATACTGTTTGCGCTACCATTTGATACACTACTCATATCACATGTCCTGATCCTCAGCTGCACCTACGGGTTCAACAAGAACTGCCCACGTTTGCTGGCACCATAACGTCCGTGGAACTGTCCTGATCTGAGCCTATTGAAGTACTGTATATCAAAAGGTGTGATACATTGTACTCTATCACAATTTGTGGACACAGTGTGACAAGTTGGACTAACATAGCCTAGAAACATGGGGTCATTTTCCCTGCAAGTAGTCAAATAGGTGATTGTGCTGCTTTTCATGCAGGTAAAACAAAGCAGTATTTTTTCCTCATTTCCATTGGTATTGTTATTGACTGTAAGATTTATCACACAGGAGTCTGACTTACCTTTCTGTGTACTGTAAGCTGAGGTTGCCAAAATCAGCAGAAAGACTAATAAGGGCTTCAAAGTCTTCATCCTGCCTCTGCGATAATCAGTCTGAGCAAATCTTTTGGAAAAGTTAATAAAAATTTAAAAAAGACAGTAAATTAGTAGTTAGGATCCCATACTCGGTAAGGAGATGTTCCTGCGTGTGCTGCAGCCAGAAGCCGCCATGAGCTCTGCGAGATCAACAGGAACCCGCTCCGTCACTGTGTGTTTGAACTGTGTGATGGACATCAGCAGCTGATCTGCATGTACAGTCACTCTGGTCGAAGCTCCAAAGGCTCCAGTGCTCAAGAGCTATCTGCATGCTGACTGGTCAACAACACTGGCAGCAGCTGATTCAAATTCACCAAGAAATACGGTGGGCCGTCATGTTCGTAGTCATCTTCCTATTCAGTGTTCAGATAAGCATCACAGCAGTGTATGAGAAAAGTGTGACCAAAAGACCTTTTCACTTTTTACACTTCTGTAAACAAATACACACACAGCCACATTACATAGCTCACTGCATAACAATCTGACACAAGCTCACGCGAACACACACAGTCCAGGAGGTGTTCTTTGTGTCCACCTGTTGCCTTCCAGTTTGAATATCCTGTTTTATTTTAGGAAAGGAATGGCATTTCAGCTCACTTGCTGCTCATCCATGCTGCTTTGAATGGACTGCCTATTGTACTCCAGCAGCAAGAACCCTCGTTCTCTGAGTCTGAGCTGCTCTCGTTGTTAACTGTTTAAAGGGGTAGATCAGATCTTTTTAGGTGGGCTTCTGAAGAAAACTCATGAACAGCGTAGTACACATTAGATCTTTGAATGGCCTCAGTTTGGAGGAAAAAAGTTTAATTCTTCACACACGGATAAGATATCAATTAAAGTAATTGCTGCATTTTTAAAACAACTCTGATCTAAAAACTTTTATACAGTTCATGTAAAGTATTTTTAGAAGAACACTGTCATTCTTGCATTATCCGGTTATCTCTAAAGAAATATATTAACTTTTTTAGGCTAAATTTGAAATGCTACAGCTTGCTACAAACTGATGCTATTTTAGCTTGTAAATAAACATATTATATGTAAATAATGTGTATTTTAAATGGTCAAAAATTCAACTATTTCTTCCAAGTGATATTGTTTAATAAGGTAATTACAACCGGTGATATACACAATTTAAATGCAACCCCTCTTAAAAAATGGCAGTAATACTTTGACTATTAGTTTAAGTGTTTTAGGGAGGATATTTTTTATTAGTGTGTGGTTTGAAAAGTAAATCATCATCCAGGGAGGGTCTGCTCAGGTTTCCATATTTTCTAACAATGCACTCTGCATTTGCTCTCATGTGCAAACAGCATCCCACCACTAGGTGGTGCTGTTTGGATGACAATTCAGCTTCTTCCTTTTCTATTTTTAAATCACCTTTTTTTTAGGAATGCATAACACTACTATATTATTTATAAGGGTTAAATGGTTTTTAAAAAATCTGAAAAAAGTAAATAAAAAAAAAAAAAGGTTTTAATGTTATTTTCAAATCATCACTGTGTTTTAAACCTCTGATTTAAAAGTGCATCAACATGTTGAATGAGATCAATGATTCTCTGACTCCCTCTCCTGGTAAGTGCAGATAAAATGATGACTGTACATCTTTTATTTTATTTTATTTTTTAAATAGTATTTTCAAAAACCTTCAGTTACTCATCATTTTTTTAATATATAATTATGTCCAAGAATCCAGGCTATCTTGTAATGTTTAAAGTGATACTTGGTAACACTTCTGTGTTATTTCTAAAGGCTTTATTTTTTTATTTTTTACTGAAGAACTAAACAAATTAAAACAAATTACATTTGCCATAGGCTCCAAACAAGCGCCTTGCCTCTAAACATTCACTTCGAAGTTGATCATTTGCTTTTTGTTTTCACTTCTAGTACAAAAGGTAAATTCCAATGACTGGACTCAAAATTACTAATAAAGAACATTTAGTCTTTGGAACATTTAAATAAAATAAATTAACAATACAAATATCTTAAAATATCCTTGAAAACAGTGCTTAAAAAGTAAAAAATGGGGTTTAATAAATAAATAAATAAAAGCTAAATGTAGGTCTATCCTAATAGTTTTACTTTTTATTGTGTTTCACATCTTTTCATGATGATGGCTAAAAGGTTAAAAGAGGTGAGACAGCTGATGGAGCTTAACTATTGTGGAGCCTTTTCAAACCCTGATTGCTCAGCTGCATGCGAACCAACATGGCCCTGTCATGTGCAGCCTTTTCTATCATTCTTTCTTTCTGGCTTTCTTCTGCATGCACACCCTCTCCTTCTAAAGTCGAGTCATATCTGGTGTCAGTCAGCCACTCCCTCTGAACATTGTCTCAACGTGTTCTGCAATAATTAACCAGCTGCTGCGGCGTTGCTGCACAAGCTCACCTCCTGCCACACGAACTGCACTCCAGACCTTTGAACACAAACCCTCACAGTTAAATGCACCATCAGAGCTGAATAATGGAGCCGCTTCATTCGCTTTTAGAAGACTAGAAGAAAGGCTGAGCAGGTAGGAAGAAACATATTAGTTTGGGCTTTATCAAATTTAATACACACAAGAACCATACTCCTTTACACTTTAAGACATACGTTTTGTGCTTTATAATAAAACGGCACTAAGCAGTTTTTATCTTTAAACTTACTGTAAATGATTGAATCAAAAACCAGATTTAATGTGACTGTAGTTGCACAGTGACTCTCTATGTGTTGGTTTGAATAACTAGAATTGTTCATATTCTATAGGAGCCAAACTTTTAGAGGAGAAATGAAAAAGAGGAGTTTCATGTACCGTCTTGAGGGCAGTCGTAGAATAATCTGAGCAGGGTGTGGAGAAGGGATTAGGAAGGTTCATAAAGTGAAGTACTGGGTGTATACAGTGACTTTTTACCCCACTGGCAATATTTTTTTTTCCAGAATAAAAGTATGAGATGAAAATACCATTGTCTACAAAAGCTGTGTAACTTATCTAGATGGTATTCCCAATGTTTGGTGATCCACTAAATTGTTCACTGCTTTCAGATTTGTCTGATTAAAGGAAAATATTTATGTTGAGTTTAAGTTGCTTAACTACACTTTGAGCTAAAGCTGTTTACCTGCGTGAAGGTGGGATGGGTTACCTTGTCTTTAGAAGCCACTTTTTATCCAGTTACACCAGTAACATACATACATACATAAGACATTTGAAGCATCTTTTGCACAATTTATACAAGCTGGATATTAGTCAGTCAGAGTCAGAGTTTCTTTATTGTCATTCGCACCTCATGTGGTACATGTGGTGGAGCGAAATTATGTACACAGGGTCCCAGTTACATCCAACAATAAAATGTATAAGAAAAACAGTAACATCTAAGATATGAACTAAGAAAAACATCAACTAAATATACACTAAGCACTCATAACATAAAACATTGAACATCACCACAAACATGAACATGAGTCTGTGAGCAGATGTGCACGCATGAACACATCAACATTGAGACAGATCAGCAGCAACATGAAACAGATCAGCAGCAACATGATATGGTTTTTCACAGTGATTATTCTAGTTAGAGATTCATGAGTCTAACAGCCTCAGGGTAGAAGCTGTTCCTCAGTCTAGTGGTTCTACACTTAATGCTCCTTAACCTCCTTCCTGAGGGGAGTGGGGCAAAAAGTGTGTGTGCTGGGTGGGTGGGGTCCTTCATGATGCAGGTGGCCCTCTTCCTGCATCTGGAGGTGTAGATGTCTGTGATGGTGGGGAGACTGATTCCAACAGATTTCTGTGCAGCCTTCACCACTCTCTGCAAAGCTTTTCTTTCTGCAGCTGTGCAGCCTCCATGCCACACATTGATGCTCGAGCACAGGATGCTCTCCACTGCACACCTGTAGAAGGAGGTGAGGACTGAGCTTCCCAGACCAGCTCGCCTCAGCCGTCTGAGGAAGTAGAGTCTCTGATGAGCTTTCTTGATCAGGCTGGTGGTGTTGTTGCTCCAGCTGAGGTTGTCATTCATGTGTACACCCAAGTACTTGTAGCTGGAGACCACTTCCACCGCAGATCCTCTTATGTTCAGGGGGGTGTAGGTGTTTTTGTTCCTTCTGAAGTCCACAATCATCTCCTTTGTCTTCTTCACATTGATGTGAAGGTTATTCTCTCTGCACCAGCTCTCCAGGTGTTCCACCTCTTGCCTGTAGCTGGACTCATCATTGTTTGTGATGCATCCCACCACCGCTGTATCATCTGCAAACTTTACAATGTGACAGCCTGGATGGGTAGCTGCACAATCATATGTGAGCAGAGTAAACAGGAGGGGGCTCAACACACATCCCTGAGGAGAGCCAGTGCTGAGGGTTATGGTGGAGGAGGAGAGGTTGTGGATCCTCACTAACTGTGGTCTGTTTGTTAAAAAGTCTAGTACCCAGTTGCAGATGGAGGGGCTTAGTCCTAGTGTGGATAGTTTGTCCATCAGGGTTTGGGGGATCATGGTGTTGAAGGCGGATGTGAAGTCCACAAAGAGCATACGGACGTAAGAGTTTTTCTGCTCCAGGTGGTTGAGTGCAGTGTGGACCACAGAGGAGATTGCATCCTCTGTTGATCGGTTCTCACGGTATGCGTACTGATGAGGGTCCTCGTTGATGTTGATGGTTGTTTTGATGTGAGTCATGACCAGTTTTTCGAAGCATTTAGCGACTATCGGGGTGAGGGCCACTGGCCGATAGTCATTCAGACCAGTCACTGTAGAGCTTTTTGGGACTGGGATGATGGTGGCAGTCTTCAGGCAGGTGGGAACTGTCTCCAGGGTAAGTGAGGTGTTAAAGATGTCTGCCAGCACCTCACAGAGCTGATCAGCACATTCCTTCAACACTTTTCTGGGGATGTTGTCTGGGCCAGTTGCTTTGTGCGGATTAATCCTCCTGAAGGTACTCCTTACTTCTGCTGAGGTCACGCTGAGATGCTCTTCATCCGGTGGTGAGGTGAGTCTGGTGCTGGGTGGTCTGTTCGGGTCTTCAAAGCGTGCATAGAACTTGTTGAGGGCATCAGGCAGAGATGGGTCTTTGGGACATTGTTCACTCCTTCCTTTATAATCCGTTATGCACTTAATGCCCCTCCACATGCTCCGAGGGTCTTGTGAGATGAATTGACCCTCGATCCTCTTTGCATATGTGCCCTTGGCCCTCTTAATACCAGCAACCAGCTCTTTTCTTGTCCTACTCAGCTCCTCTGAGTTTCCAGACCTGAAGGCAGTGTTCCTGGCTTCCAGCAGGGTACGCACCTCTGCATTCAGCCAAGGTTTTCTGTTTGGGTAGCTTTTAACATTTCTGATAGTGGAGACTGTGTCAGTACATGTACTAATGTAACCCAGTACTGAGGATGTGTATTGGTCAAGATCAAGCGAACCTCCATTTTCAGCAGCTTCTCTGAAAACCTGCCAGTCTGTTCGATCAAAACAATCTCTCAGTATGGGGCCACTGTCCTGGATCCAACATTTAACTTTCTTTTGAACCGGTCTGGAGCGTCTCAGCGGGGGCATGTAAGCAGGAGCCAGGAAGATTGAGATGTGGTCTGACAGTCCTAGGTGGGGGCGGGGTTCGGCTTTGTATGCATCTTTTACGTTCGTGTAAACACGGTCCAGCGTGCGGTCTCCACGTGTTGGAATCGTCACATGCTGATTAAAGCTTGGGAGACAGTCCTTTAGATTCAATATTAGTAAAGAAAACCACATTTTGGGTTGTGTTTTAACATAATGACAATTTTGTTTATGAACCAATCATTAAATGCATTAAAACACACAGTTTGGACAAGTTTTCAAAAGGACAATGACACATTTTAATATAGTATTAAAAAAACAAACATCCTTTTCTTTACTGTCAGTGCCCACACACTAATATGAACACCATGAAGTTGTTACGTGCTGAAAGAAGTTACAATTGAACACACGAGCAACTGCAAAGCAGCAGTTAGCGGCTGAATGATGCGCTTTGATTACGCCCCGTGATGTCGTACTATTTAAAATTATAATGCACCACCTGCTTTTGAGCTACTTAACATGTTTAGCAATAAAAATGCAATTTCACAGTTGGTAAGTTTAATGGTTTTCAAACTTTTCACAATCTGAGTGCCAAAACATCCACAACAAAGTCCCCAGATGTCTCCTGTTGAAGCACTCAAACATTGCTACCAAGTCATTCTATTAGATTAATTTCTAATATATATACATTTGTAGAATTCAAATGCATCCAGTATATTTAATTTGATGATCTATAGAACAAGCACAATGGAGTTCTGCTCTGCTGAACAACCATTACGCTCGGCTTTCAAGTGAAAATGCCTGCTGTAACATTCTTTGTACGCTTTTGGCTTTGAGGAATCTTGTATTAGTAGCTTCCTATTGTGACGATTGGGGCTAAAATCAGATATAAAGACCAATGAGAACAGAGATCAAGACTCAGAATCAGTTTACAGTGTTTATTTACAAGCTGAGACATAAGCAATAAGCCAACCCAGAGGAGCAGAGAGAGGGTTAGATTGCAGTTTGAAGGCTAAGGCTACTGTTGGCAGGTAATGCTCCAGCGCTGGCGGAGTGTCTTCTGAGGCCTCTTATAAACTTTATTTATTTAACCAGGCAAATCCCACTGATCTCTTTTGCAAGGGAGGTCTGAGCCTGAAGGCAGCCTAACATGCATGTTTTTGGTCTGTGGGAGGAAATCGGAGTACCCGGAGAAAACCCACGCATGCACGAGAAGAACATGCAAACTCCACACAGAAAGACTCCAGGTCCAACCAGGGATTGAACCCAGGACCTTCTTGCTGTGAGGCAACAGTGCTAACCACTGAGCTGTTGTGCTGCCATTAATATACTATATTATACACCATTATACGCCTCATGCTCGTCAAGCTGCAGGATGACAAGTGTGGCTAATTAGAGCCTGACTGTAGGAGCAGGAGCTGGCAGAGCAGAGCTCCTAAAAGAAATGAACATTAAAACCCTAAATCAGGGGAAATCAACTTAGTTGTGGGTTCATTTTTAAATAAAACTATATTTTCAACCATCAAACAAACTTACTTAATGGCAAAAACTGCTGGATGTCCTGCCCCTGAGCTCTTGGCTTTCAGTAACTGTGGCCCTCTGAGCAATTTAATGGAATAGCCCTGATCTAAATGATGAATTAATGTGAGTGGCTGTCAAGAGAGCAATGAAATAAAATGTGTCTGCACTGATTTTTTTATCCGTATGTGTTTGCATTTAAAGTGCAAATTAGTGTGAAAAGATCTGGACTATATATACAATTATATATATATAATTATATCTCTAAATTTATATCTAATGCAAAGATGGAGCTCAGTGTGTGAAGCTGTACCTTGAAACTTGTGTTTTAGCCACTTGTCAAAGTGTACTTTACTGTATGAAATGATGTGTGTGTGTCCGTGTGTATAAATAATGGTGAAATTTTTAAAATAAAATAAAGTAAAGCGCTAATTGAGTCTGTTATTTTGTCTGATACTGCACAGTTGTTTATCTGCCAATTGTACATTATATTATATTTGTCTTATTTTAGTCTAACTTTGTCAGCTGCTGGATATGTTGATAGAAATCCTGTAATTTTCTCTGAAAACAATAAAAAAGAAGAAGGAAAAAAAGAAACCATCCAGATGATCTGACTGAACATTGCTGGATTTTATTCCTGGATTCCTGAACTTTGTTGTTTTGAACCACTTTGGCATGATTGTCTCAGAGGAGATGACGAGCCCTGGAGACCATCGTAGCACCAGCAAACTTTTTTTTTTCTTTTTTTTACTGTTTGTGGGAATCAGTTTTGTTTGGTGGCTCCTCAGTCTGAAGAAGTCCTTTGGATGAAGGACGAAATGTCTCAGCAAAATAAGAAACCGTCAGGATGACCTGACCATTGTTGGGTTTTCTACCTGGATTATTGCACATGAACTTTGGTGAATAAAAAGAAAATCTTTCAAAACCAGATAAATAGATTGTGACATCACTTTAAACATTGACTGGGTTAGTGTGCAAGTTCAGACATGTTAGAAAAAAGTGTAGAAGAAGTTAAATAATAAACTATTTTAACATCTTGATTTTCAAAATGACTGCATACTTTAGAGCATTTTAGTTGCAATAAACTCACCTTTAAATGGGTTGAAAATCATTGTTGCATTCTGATATTTTCACATCAACATTACTGTGAAAGTTGCACCGAGCATTAATTTTAGTTCCGTTTATTTATCCTGCTGCACAAAACGAAAGGTCGGTCACAAGGAGGAGTGGAAAAGCTGCTGAATACCTGAAGTGTTCCTCAGCAGCAAACACGCTGAGGCAAAGAAAGAATGGAGGACACTGTCAATCAAATGGACTGCTGTTTGCAGGCGGGTCTCACGTCAACAATAATTCAGAAAACGGACAAAAGGGAAAGAAAATGAGAGACTACAAGTACAGGTTACAGTCACACAACCAGACCAAAACATAAACAAACGCTTGGCCCTGCACCGTCATCACTGGTTACTGGGTGGAGTACTGTCATTAAATCTGTTGGAGACGAGCAGAAAAAAAGAAAGTGAAAGAGTGTAGGCAGGACCAAAGCAACACAGAGCGAGAGAGAGCGATAAAAATAACACAAACTTCAGAGAGGCAGTCTGAAAGAGATATTTTAAGCACAGCGAGAAGAAAAAGACAAAGACACTGAATCCATGTCTTGGGTTTTTCATGATAGAGCAGGTAAGACTTTTATTTATCTGGCTATTTTTTAGAGGAAGCGCTGTTAAAATCTTTTAGTGGCATTTCTTGTTTGAGGTCAACACTAAGCTAGAGTTTGTAGTGAAATGCCCTTGGGCTGCTTCAGGCGTTCCGATTACCCTTTTCTGCTCTTATTTGGTGGCCATGCTGTTCAAAATGTTCATCCATTTATTTGTTGTCTCTCTGCAGTAGCTGAATAGAGATGTATGCAGCGGCTCTGCCCCCACTAATCCAAGCAGGAAATGGAAGAGCATTGACCAGGTGAGTTACTAATCTTATCTCTTATCCTGCTGCTGTCAATTTAATTTTTAAACATGCCAAGCTATTTATTTTATTTTGGTTCGTTTTCTCTAAATTCTGCCTGATTTGATCGATTACAAGGCAGGAGTTTGTGTGAGCTACCATTAAACATTGTGATAATGAGAGTAGGGAACAGGTGAAAGAGTCTGGAGAGGCTGGTGACAGAAGGAGAGCTGCAAGAGTGAATTAGAAAGAAGGCTTATAAAAAGTTAATAAGGCTTTCATGTATGTTTTGGAGATGGCGGCATGTAGATGAACATAGTAAGACTTGGTTATTTTTATATTATTAGTGACCAAAAGTGACAGGAATAGGAACGAGAGGGACAGCTCAGGTTGAGTGCTTTATAAAAGCTAGATTAAAAGGGTTTGGACACGTGTCGAGGAGGGGTAGTTGATATATCGGACTAAGACTGCTGAATATGGAGCTGCCAGGGAGGAGAAAAAGACCACAGAGGAGGTTCATGAATCTAGTGAAGGATGGCAAAGTTCATGCTCAATCATCCAGGTACAAAATCCAATAATGGTCAATCAGGTCATCTGGACAGTTTCTTTTTTTGTGGAAAGACGTTGCATCCTCTATCCGGGGGGCTTCATCAGTCTTTCCACAAACAATAAACTGTCCAGATGACCTGACTGACCAATGACCATTATTGGATTTTGTACCTGGATGATTGCGCATGGACTTTGATGTCTTGAACTATTTTGGCTGTGGCTGCCTGCCTGGGAGGAGTCGACAGGAGACCCCCCAGAAACCATCTCGGCAGCAACTGGTTGGTCCACTAAAGGATTGTACTGCTTAGTGGGAAAACAGTTTACCTGGGACTCCTCAGACTGATGAAGCCCTCCAGATAGCGAGCAAAACGTATTTCCACAAAAGAGAAACTGTCCAGATGACCTGACTGAACATTGTTGGGTAGTGAAGGATGGGTCAGATGGTGGCAAATCATTAGCTGTGGTGACCTCCTCAGGAAGCAGCAAAAAATAGGAGTTGATTAACTATAAGCCAAATTATGACTAAAGAATTAGAGTAATTTTCCTGCAGTTCTTTTTCATTTTGTCATCTGCAACATTTTTAATTCATCGCAACTAATTCTATATTTCAGAGCAGAGTTCCTGTCGCTATTAAACACCTACAACTGGTACCTGAAAGAGCAGACTCAGCTCCAGCTCACTTATTGTCAGGTATGAGTTCTATTTTTTTCATATTTTCTCTCAATGGCTGTTCATATAGTTGTCACAGTACTAGGGCTGAACAATTTTGGAAAATATTCTAATTGCAATTTTTTTTTTTTTTTACCTCAATATTGCGATTGTGATTTACATGTAATATGTGATTATTGTTCAATGTCTTCTTCTCATGTATTTTTCAACAAACACAAGCAATACATCAATCTGTTTCGGTTGTTTTCTGCTCCCCTGCAACTCTGTTCCCACATTTTTTGTGTAGCTCCAGTATAGCAACTTGGCTAAAGTGTGTGCACGAGGGCATTCTGTACCGCTTATCCATTATTTACCAAAGCCGTAAACCCAGGCGTGGTCACTATATTAATGGGCACCATGTCTTTCGCTTTGAAATCCAATATGCTGGAGTTATTTCTGTGTCATTTCAAATTATATTCATACGGATTAATACCTTCAAACCGTTCGGGCAGTGATCCCTGTCAGCTGGTGCTTTGCTTGATGAAGCACTGGTCATTGACGTTCTAGTTGTAAATGGCTTTGTGGTGTTGTTTTTTTTAAATGTTGATAAAGATTTGAAGTCAGTAGGAGCAGTTAAACATCATACTGTTTGTTCCTGTGACAGGGTGCAGATGGAAGGGTGCTGGTGGAAGGTTTACTGAATATCTCCTGGGGAGTACGGAGACCAATCAGGCTGAAAATGCAGGACGACAAGCAGAGTCTTCCGTTTGCACCGATGGTTATGCCTGATCCCACCAGTCCAGTCAGCCCAATTGGCAGCAAGAGGTTCGACATCAGCCTGTATTGATATGAACGTCTAAGAGCTTGAGCTCAACATGTGCCAAAATTCTAAACCTTGCATGGGTTTGAGGTGATGTCATGTTTTTGTGTCTGACTACTTGCAGTAGTATGTCTCGGTGGGGAGAATATAATGATCTTCACCAGATCGATGAAGTGGCAGAGACAGACGCAGCCCACCAAACAGTGGTCAAAGATCCTTTACCAGGTTAACTTTAATTTGTGTCACTTTAAAATCTGTTTTCCCAACAATGCTGTTGATTGAAGATCAGACATTTGCAATAAACTGTGCAAACTTCATGGCATCATGTTGAGAACTGAGATACACATGGTTTCATAAACACCGCTTAAAAGTTTTGAAGAATTAATCAAATCACATTTTACTCCAGTATGTTAATATGTTTGGTACCACTTTACAATAAGGCTACCCTTATAGATGGCTAATAAATAGTTTATTAATTCCTCTATAAACACTTTATAAATCATTAGTAACTGCTTATTATGCATTAATTAAGGGTGACAGAGACAAAACTGACCAGTTTCTTGCCAAATATTGAGCCAAATCTGCCACCTATATATTTCATCTAGAGTTGTTATATTAAACATTTGTTACTACCTTTTAAAAGCATAATAAAAGCATTTGTAAACCTATTTATTTAACATGTTTGTGCTTTTTCACTGAATTATAAGTATCTACATCTAATATTATATACAAAAAAAAATAGGTTTACAAAAGTTTATTGTGCTCACAAGTTAGTAACTTAGTCTGAGATGTTTAATAAAACAACTCTCTATATAAAGGTCAATTTTGTCTCTTCCATGCCCTTAATTAATGCATAATAAGCAGTTATTAATGATTTATAAAGTGTTTATAGAGGAATTAATAACATTCAAGTATTCAATGTTCTTTATTTGTTATACGTACCACATGTGGTACATGTGGTGGAACAAAACTGAGTACACAGGGTCCCCGTTACATCCAACAAAAGTATAAAATGTAAAAGAAAAACAGTAATAAGATCTAAGATATGAACTAAGAAAAACGTTAACTAAAAAATATGCTAAGCACTAGTAGTATAATTCAATTCAATTCAATTCAATTCAAAAATACTTTTTTAATCCCAAAGGGAAATTAACTGTATGCTGTAGCTCATCATCCTGCTTTCATTCGAGTTGTTATAGATGCTGACAGCTGTGGGCAAGAAGGATCTTTTGTCTGTCTTGGAGCAGATCTGAAGAAACTGCAGATGTTGATCTATCTACTTGGACTTGTTGTGTTTCTTGGTCTTCTTGGGCAGCAGGATCACCTGAATCTTGTGCAGAACTCCTCCCTGAGCGATGGTCTCTCCTCACAGCAGTTTGTTGAGCTTGTCATTGTGGGCAGCCAGCTGCAGGTGTCAAAGGATGATCCTGGTCTTCTTGTAGTCACGAGCCACATTTCCCACTAGCTCCAGGATTTTGGCAGTCAGGTACTCAAGCACCTCCACCAGGTAGACGGGGATGCGTCCACGGCACCTTCTTTTTAACTCATTTGGGAGTTGGGACTGTAGCTGAGGTATTATTTGAGCTTTAGAGATATTAATCAGCTGCTCCCGGTTGTAAAAAAAAACACCTTGTTGCCATGGTTACGCATCATAACAAATGTCCAAAAGCAAAAAGGTTTCAGTAAAAATCATTCCAGCTGCACAGCATCTGATATCAGAGGAAATAATCATCCAAAAAAATGTGATTTATACCCAGAAAACAGAGTAATTCATGTTTTCTAAAGCAATATCCCAGAATGAAAGTAACAGAGCTACTCCAACATGCAGCCAAAAAACAATACACCATATCTATAAACTATTTATTAGTCATCTATAAGGGGAGCCTTATTGTAAAGTAGTACCTTTTTTTTTTTTTTGTCTGTTTGTTTCATAAAACTTGCTTTTTGACACTTTAGTTATTACGAGGTATTCCAATTGCATGTTTTCACTCATCCAAAGGCCCTCCTGTTTACGAGAGTGCCACGCTGCGTCCTACGAGGCACAAGAATCTGGAGCTGGAGGTGGAGTCCAACCTGTTCCGCTGTATGAGCGACGCTTCATTAGTTAAGAGGAGGAGGGGGAGGGGAAAGTCAGAAGCACAACGAGAGCAGGAAAGACAACATCGCTTCTCCATCAACGGGCACTTCTATAACTACAAAGTATGTTCACGCCCAACAAAGCTCTCATCAATTCTTGGTGGTTTTGTTTACATTTGCTTCAGTCTAAGAGCTAAATGACGACCTGTTATATTCTGCAGACCTCTATATTCACCCCAACGTTTGGTACTTCGACTAAAGTTCGCATCTCTAGCACGATGACAACAGACGAAGTCATCGAGCAGCTGTTAAACAAGTTCAAGGTGACTGCGGTTCTAATTCTAGAACAAGCTCCAAAAAGTGGCATACCATTGTTACATTCCACATCCATCACTTTGAAACTGGCTGTTTCTCCTGCAGATTGAAAATGACCCACAGGAGTTTGCATTGTACAGCGTTCACCAGAGTGGAGGTGAGGCCAATGGGCTCTACGTGAAAAACAAATAATTGAAAGGTTGGAAAACACGACGTACAACGTTAATGGTTTAATGTGTGTTTTGTCTAGAAAAGAAAAAGCTGTGTAACAGAGACCACCCACTGTGGGCGCGCATCCTGCAGGGACCATCTGACGACATCATGAAGATCTTTTTGATGGACATGCATGAAGAGGAAGTCAGCACTGATGTGAGTGTAAAGACAAAACGAGCTCTTCGTGTTACACATCTAACAGATTGTTTCAATGGAAATCAAACTGTTGACATAATATTTGGACAAACGCTAGCAAGGCAATGATGTCAGACCCTCCAGGACACATACGGCATTTTCCGGAGCATAAGTTGCATCAGTCAAAAAAAGCATCATGAAGAGGAAAAAAAAACATACGAGTCATTTCGATGTATAAGTCACATTTATCGTGCGTCACCGCTGACCCGTCGCGTTCACTATGTGTTTATTTAATGGTCAAAACGGCTTCATTTTGCCTGGGCGGCACGGCACCATCTATCCATCGCGGCCCGAGCTGCTAGCTCTCCAGCGTTCTTCCACCTGCACCAACTGAGTAAAGCGCGTGCACAGGTGGACTCACTGTTGCAGTTCTTAGAAATTTAAAGTGTCAGTCAATATGGGGAGAAAAAACAAAGACTGACAAGTCTATGCAAAAAACTGCGACTTATACGCCAGACGATATATGTCAAACTCAAGAGCCGCGGGCCAAATCTGGTCCCCCCAAGATAATTTAAATGTAAAATATTGTATCTTTTCTATTTTTTTATTTAAAAACAATGAAATACATCACTTAGTGCAGACTTCTCTTGCCAGCTGGCTAACATTGAAGTCAGAAAGAAGGTTGCATCATTCTGTCATTACTGATTCTGGTGTGGAAAAAGTAACAGAACGTCATGAAACAGGTCAAACTCTTGTAGATAAACCTGCAACAAGAAAAGATATCAGGTATCTGACTCGAGTTAATGGAGCAGCTGAAAGTGGCCCGTGGCTCGGACAAAGATTTTAAATGTTGGTAACTGAGTTTGACACCCTTACGACAATATCTGGGTATATTTTTATGAACAAATTTTACCAACATATTATAAATAAAACCAAGTATTTAAAGCTCATATAAAAATGCACCCTGCCAGATTTACTTGCATTTAGTTTCTACCAGAAGATATGCTGTGAATATTTAACACTTTTAAGAGTTTGAGCTTTCTCCAGAGTAGTACAAGCAAAAAAAAAAAAAGTAACATGCATCAAAACAAAACTTCAAATAAGAAATTATCTGTTCATAAATAGAATCATTCGTATTATTTGTTATTACTTACAATTTGTATGTTTAAAAAGATGGTTAAGTTAAAATTGGTAGGAAAGTAAGGTGTCAAGTGAATGAATAGTTTTGTTTTCACTTTGGACAAGTTCAAGCCAAAGTTGTTGTTTGATTAAAGTAATTTTATTTTTATTTTTTTAAATAAGAGGCAGATATAAGATTTTTTTCTTCTTTCTGCACCCTTTTCATTATTTTTTTTATGTTTTGATGATTTTTTTTGTTTGTTTATTTTGTTTCTTTTAAATGAATGGATAAATAAATTAAATAAATAAGTAAATTATTGGATGAATCACAAATCTTAAACAGTTTACATCACGTTAACTGCGTTGATTGCACTTTGGTAATTTTCTATAATTATTGTGTTCCAAACTGATTTTTTTTATTTCTGTATCTCTTTCTTTAGGTTGCTCAGTATTTAAACTTGGAGCTTCCGATCTTGGAGCAGGTTTTACTCAAACTCAGAGAGGAGGAAAACAAAGAGATTGAAATGGTCATCAACAAGTATGTATATGACTGGCTTACAAAAATGCAGTGAAGCTTTTCCCACTAGTGCATCATTTAAATAAGAGATTATCTGAGATGAAAACTATTATGGATATTTCTTAGTGTAAAGTGTGGCTGTGGCAAAAATTATTATCTGAAAATAAAACAACTGTAATGAGACATGACGGCCTGCAGAGGGCGCATGATGTTATTTTATGTTTTATTTCTGCTTTGCTTAATTCATCTCCTCACATGTTCTCTCTCTCAGGTATCACCACCATCACAGACTTCTGTCTAACATGCTGAACGTTAAGACATCTCCTCACATTGAGACCAGCGTCTGACGACTACTGAACTCAGTTTCTAACAAAAAAAACACTTCAAGGATTCTGAGAAACTCTGAGCATATTTTGAAAAGGCCTTTTTTTACTTACAAATTGTAATTTAAATAATAGTAATTTGTCACAAGATTTTTTTTTTTTTGGGGGGGGGGGGGGTGGAGTAGCACCACCTGACATCCTGTTACAAATCAGCCAAAAATGCGGCGCTCCTTTCAAACCCTAAACAACGAGTTAGCTCAAAAGTTTACATCCACCTGTGGACAGTTTTGTTTGTAAATAAAGACATTATGCATTTTAGGATGTTGCCAATAAATGGCGGGGTGGGGGTGTTAATAAAAACAAAAAAGACCAAATTTACTTTGCTTCCTTATTTTTGTTTTTGTTTTGTTTCTTTCTTTCTTTTGGCTAATAACTTGGGACCAACAATTTTGAAGAATATAATTTATAATAACAATAATATTAGTTTGTATTACACAAGCAAATGTGTGATTTTTATTAAACTGATTCAATATTAAATAATAAAAGTGAAAATAATTATTAAAGCATTATCATTATTTTTCACTTCTATTTATTATTATTGAATCATTTTCATAAAAACTCACACATTTGCTTGTGTAATCTACAAACTATTAATCATATATATTCTTGTTATTATTATCATTATTATTATCATTATTAGCATTATGGATGATGACATAAACATGGGCCACTCAGAGTGGCCCTTCTGTGAATTAGATTAACAAAGACTTTAAGAAACCCCTACTGTGAGGTGTGATAGGTCAATATGCATATGTATGTATCTTACCTCAGCTTTATAACTTGAACCCCACACTTCCTGTTCTTTGAATTGAGAAAGCTTCTCAGATGAGAAGAGAAACGTCTTCTGCTACAAATAAAGACCAATTGTTTTTGTCTTAAATTGTTTTGAATTATTGTTATTATTATTAGTAGTAGTAGTAGCATTAGCATATTCTTATACATTATAAATATTAGTAGAATAAGTATTCAGAGGCTTTATTTTTTTCTTTGGGGATTAAACTGTTCAAATATTTACATTACAAACAAATGAATAAGTGCAGCACAGTTTTAACAGCAACAATGCAATATTTCATCAATGCTGGTCTAGACAGACTGGTCCTAATACCAAGAGCGGAGTCTGATTTTCCTTTAACATTTGAACTAAGTGAATGAGAACATGTGCCATCTGGTTGTTTAATTGGGAGATAGACTTTCCATATGAACTCTGCCAAGAGGGCTGAAGTAGCAGTCTTGAAATGGAAAGAGTGTGCCTCAGTCTCTGTGGCTTTGTATTCTGGTGAATCAGAGATGATGGTCTGGCTGATGACCAGCTCCAGAGGGGATTCCATCTCTGTGAGAGAATATTAACTTTAATTCATAACTTTTAATGTATGGACAGTTGTATGTATGTGAGTGTGAAATCCATATTGAATGGTATTTATATGGTACATTTAGACTAAACGATATGTTGTTTTTTTGTTTTGGCATTTGCAGTAGCTGGGGCTATCTTCATCTTCATTCAGCTGTTTCCTCTTCAGGGGTCTCCACAGCGAGCCATCCTCCTCCGTTACTCTCTGTCCTCTGCATCCTTTGTCCTCAGGTCATACCTCCATGTCCTCTCTAACTGCATCCATATATCTCCTGTTTGTCTTTTTCCTGGCAGCTGTACTACTTGTACCAATATATACACAGTCCCTTCTCTGGACATGTCCAAACCATCTCAGTCTGGCCTCTCTATTATTTTTTTTTTTTTTTACCTGGCTCAACATGTGGAACAAAAAGGTCTAATGCTTAACACCACAAAAATAACTCTTTGTCAAGGAGTGGACAGAAAACTGATGTAATTTCAACTGGTCTATTAGTCATCCATGGTTACCCATTACTTCATTCAGCAGCTTGAACGTTTTTTTATGTTTATCTGTTTTTCCAACAACAGTTAAAAGTGTGATTCATGATAAGGCTGTGCACTAAAAACATCAGTTTGTGATAGAACTGCATACAAAGGTAAGCATTCATGCTAAAAAAAAATAAAACTGGAGGTCAAGTAATCACTTTTCCTTATGTTTAGACAAATATCTGAACTGTGTTTAAATTTTGCTTAATGTACATTTACAAATGTTGCCTCATTTTACAAAGATCCAAAAATGATATGAAAAAATATCATATCCTAGAAGAAGAAGAAGAATTAAATATTAATAAAAATACAAGTTTAACAACACAAACACAAACAAAAATAAGTAAGCATCCCCACTTCATGATGAGAAAAATCCAGATGTTTTATTTTCTTGTTAGCTACAATTTTTTTAATTTATTTATTTTTTTAACAAAATCTGATTCGACTTTTCTCAGAAATTCAATTTTCCATCTTCCAAACTTCATTTTTAAAGTTAAATCAGTATCGAATTGTGTGCGTGCTGTACTGTAGCCTATAAAAAGAGTTACTCCTCCTTCTTCACACTTTTCCTGCACTTTTGATTCATCAGCTCGTGTTTGCTGTTGCGGACGTCAAAGCTCACATCAAAGATACATTTCAGCCGCTGTGAAAAAGAAAACATTATTAATAATAATATATATATATATATATATATAAGTAAAACAGATCACTTTATGGTTACTCGTTGTAAACTGTTCAGTAAAACACACAAAATGGTTATATTAAACTATCTGAAATAGTGCAGTTTTATGCAACCAATGTAAACAAGCTGAGCATGAATATTTAACAATACATTTTGCTAAAATATATATATATTAAAAAAACATAATCTCAAATATCTTTTTCTAGATTGTTGGCTATTTTCACACTTTCAGACGTTCGTTGGCAGCTGTTTACAAAGACATCTTACAACTTATTATTTAAGGACACTCTAAGTACCAATGTCAGAAATAAAAGGATATTATTTTATTTCCTACTTTATTATTTTTAGATTAGTCTTCGTGCCATTGCAATGATTAGCTTTAAAGTTAACCATTTTTTTTCTCATATACGATCGTCTATCTTAAAGAATAATGTGCATTGTAATCTGATTTATTTATTAATTTATCCACAGTGTGGTGTTTAAACACCATTCCTTGTTTTAAGATACACATATGGCTGTATGTAAAATTCTTAATGCATGTTCATTCAACCTTTATTCAGATAGGTTTATGTGATTATTTATAGCAGTATGCAAGTTGTCACTCAAGCAAATGAGGTATAACTTTTAGTAAATAATATCTATTTTTAATATCTATTACTTACAATTTATTTTTATTACCGTATTTTTCAGACAATAACATGCAGTTAAAATCCTTTAATTTTCTCAAAAATCGACAGTGAGCCTTATAATCAGGTGCGCCTTATGTATTAATTTTGGTTGTGCTTACTGACCTCAATCCAACTTTATGTGGTTATTGTGATTGAGTTGAATAAAGTTTGCCATATTTGACTGTTTCGTTTTGCTTAATGTACCTTATAATCTGGTGCGCCTTATAGTCTGAAAATTACGGTAAATTAAAAAAACAAAACGTGCAGAACCGATTTACCTTTTGAACCAAACTGCAGCTCTTCAAGTCATGGTTTTCAGACTTGAGACATTTGGTTTTTCCCAGGACCAAGTTCACCCTAAAGTTGATTGTGTTAGTCACCTGAATACAAAGAAACAAAAAACCCAGTCATTAAATGTGAGCGAAATATTTGCTAATAATTAAACGGGTTCTAGTTTGGTGGAGTAGTTAATCCAACCTGAGTTTTAGCACTTTTGATTGAGACCAATTTGAATATTTTCTTGGCCTTGGACTGTGTGTTGAACATCTCCACAGCACGCTGAGCTGCCTCCTGAACATCAGCTGACTCGGTGTTCTTCTCAGACCAACCACCCAGAAGAGGTGCTTTCCCTGGGAAAGCAATAAATGCAAATTTAAAAATGCCTGACTGACAATTTTAATTCGAATTTGGCTTAAATGATGAAAGTTAAGGATTTGTTTGAGACATCTGACAGCACAGTGAACCTAATCATATTTAATTTGCAAGCTATAGATTCTGCTCATTGTTCTTCTTAGTGATCAAGTTTAGTTTAATCAGCGATTCAGTCGGATAAATTTAGAAACATTAAAGGTAGTAATCCAAACTGACTGTCATATCAACAAGAAGCAACACAAGAAGCTTGAGAAACTCCAAAGACTACAAAAGGAAGTGATTAAGTTGTGGAATGTCCAGGTTTCAATGGTGCCAGTGATTGGAGCTGTGCCATCCACACTGAAAGAGATCCACCAGATCCCCCCAAAAAACATCAGAGATCTATGTCCAGAAAATCACAGTCCTAGGAATAACTGAGACACTGAACAGAACCCTGAAACTGCCTATAAGATGATCCTGGTGGTTATACTGTATATTCATTCATTCATTCAACCTTTATTTACACAGATAAATCACAATGAGCCTTGAAGACTCATTTACAAGTGAGACCTGTTTAGACAGACAAAAAGTAATGAAAGTGACACGTGTATAGGATTTTGAGGGGGAAATAAACTAACATACTCTTACTCCCTGGCTGAGAAGAAATAGCCTGAAATTGAAAAAAACACCCCGCATATAGGCACATAGTGACGCAGACATTCTGCAGGAGAGGGGAGACGACAAGAGTGGTGAGCGTGTCCAAGGACACTCCAGAGGCACTGCAGAATCAGCCAGTTCCCTCTGGTGAGATCCATAAGCACTCTCAAGGGGTGCCAAGGTCAACCTACAACAGCCAGAGAGAATCCAAGAGTCCTGAAATGATGACACAATGTTTATTCAGCCAGATCCCTCTGATAGGTCCACAGCCTTCATCGGTGGGAGTGGAGGGGACAGAGCATAGAATTTACAGGACCTCCAGGTGAACCATTCGGAAGATATGTAGAGACGTTCTGAAGCAGTTCCACAGACAGGACAGATCAAAGCAAAGCAAGAGAGGAGGAAAAAAGCAACCGCCCTTGACAAGAGCAAATGATGACGTGATATTTATATACATGTACTTATATACTGGTATATATTTTTTTTTTCTTCTTTCGGCTGCTCCCTGCATTAGGGGTCGCCACAGTGAACTAAGTCGCACAAAGACTTAGCAATTATTTTTACACTGGATGACCTTCCTGACACAACCACAGACCACCGAGCTACCACAGCTCTCTGTGTGGAGCAGAGAGTTGCTATCTAGGGTGCCCAGAGGAGCAGATGGTGGGGGTTAAGGGTCTTGCTCAAGGGCCCAGAGTGGGGCAAATGAGGGTGGGGGCAGGTGTGGGTGCTTTACCTACATGCTTTACCTACATTCTTTGATGTTGTCGGTACCGGGAGTTGAAACGGCAATCTTCCGATCACAGGCCCACCTTCTCTAACCTCTTCGCCACCACTCCCAAATATACATGTGCTTATATACAGTATGTAAAACTTTTATATGCACAAACATTACAGTGACATGCTCACTGGTAAATGTTTTACAATGCTATGCATTCGACTGATTTAATGAGCTATAGCAACTGTGAGGATTTGTGTGTTTTTCTACTGTGTCTCCCTCTTGTGGTCAGTCCCAGCTCCTGCGTCCCCAGCTGTTTCTGATTGTCTCTGCCCCAGGTGTTTGCCATTGTCTTTGGTTAACATCTTTATATAAGTCTGTGTCTCTGTGTTCCTTTTTGTCTTGGCAATGTCCTTTTTCTGCCTCCCTCCGTGTTTCTCCCTTAATCATATAAGTTGTTGATGCCGCGTCAGCTGTTTTTGTTTATTCTAATAAGTAACCTTTACTTTCATCCTGAGTTCTCCAAGTCCTGCCTGCACATGGGTTCAACCGAACAGCAGAAACGAGATGCCAACTAGCAGAACAGCACTTCAGTATATTGGATCCCGAAGTTGGTGCTGGTAAGAAACTTCCAACTATCCAACATCCAAGTCCAAAATAATTATTTCCAAATGTGTGCACAGAGCTGAGCCCTTTTAGGCAGACAACTCGTTTCGACATTCTAATTTTGGGTTCACACCAATTTTGATGCAGTATCTGTGTAAAGGTTGAAAATCCTGTTTTTCCTGCCAGCTAGCAGTTGTTGCATCGTCTTTCTCCACCCATCAAACTTTTGAATTGATGCGAGTCAACAGTACAAGCAAATGCAACAAATCACACCCAACTTTGCACATTTTAGTTTCCCTTTAATTCACAGAATTCAATGACACAATATTTACAGGGTGGTTGCCTTTTATTAAACCCATATTATAAAGCTTTACATTATGTCAAATGCCTGTTTAGAAGAAAAGACCACCACATTGCAATTCAAAATTGTGTTAAAATTCTAATTTTGCTTCTGTTCATTGAATATTAGTGTTTAATCCTGAACTTTACTTACTGTATTTTTCAGACTATAAGGCACACTTACAATCCTTTAATTTTCTCACAAATCGACAGTGAGCCTTGTAAACCGGTGCATCTTATGTACAGTGGTGGAGAAAATACCATATTTTTGACTGTTTAAGTCACATTTTTTGCATAATTTGCATGCCCTGAGACTTATTCACCGAAGCAATGTATTTATGGATGTTTTTTTCCCCATATTTATAAACCAATTTTTGCCTGAGATATGACCGTTTTCATTCATTCTGACTGAAAAATAATAATAACACTACCATTTTAAGCCACTAGATGGCAGTTGAGTTGTATGACATGCCATTGTATCATACAATAGGTAAAAGTGGATATTAATGACACAATTGGCTTGCCATAATCTGCCACCGTCGTCGGCCTGGAGCAACCGCATCAGCTTCATTTCGCTGCACCGCCCCGGCGAAATGCATCTGATTTGATCGTCAAAGTGCATTTATTAAGCAAAATTTCAAATGAGACACACCTTTACTAAAATGTCGAGCAAACAAAAAATTATCCTTATGCATGCTCAAACAGACAAATAATTGTTTTTAAATGTTAATCTTGTTAGATTCCTGTTAAAATCCTCTCGTGCATGCTCCTGCAGCTGCCTTTTGGCAGCCAATCAATTTTTGTAACAAAGGCAAGTGATGCATATTAGATGCAACTAAGTTTGACTTATCGGACTGTTTTATTTTGTGTAATGCACCTTTTAATCTGGTACACCTTATGTATGATAACAGACCCGTTCATTGATATTGCGCCTTATAGTCCAAAAAATATGGTATACTTTTTTTTTTTGTTCCAGTGTGTGACTAAATTCAACTTTCTGCCAATTAAAATAATACTTCAACAGTGATGGATTCCTCAGAGATGTGGCCAAGTCTCATATTCTCTGACTCACACTACCCAACCACACAGCAGTGAGCGTCATCGTCTGAACACCGTGTGCACAAACACACCATTATTTTAACATGAGCTCACAATGCCACATTATTTCCAAACAAAAGTTAGGTCCTCTCAGCACAAAACTTTTATTGTTTAAAACGTCATTACTAACCTGACCCAAATGGGTCTGCTACATGTTTAGTTGGCTTTCTGCCTGTTTATCCACATTTTATGTACTCATGAGGATTAAGGAGAAAAAATGACATGCTTGTTTTGGTTTTACCTGCGATCTAATACTGTTTTTAAAGAGATTTTCTTCACTTTTTGAAAACGGTGCAAGTACACAAAAACAAACTGACATTTTTGATTGTTATACATCATTTAACTCATCTAACTTAGGCTTTTCGTCTAAAACACCCCTTTTTAAAAAAAAACACACAACTTCACCATCTATTTTATATATTTTTCTCTTATTCCTACTCACTGGTTGTGACGGCTTCCTCCACAGGCTGATCTCCCACACACAGATGGACCACTGACAGGCATATCAGCACTGACAACCATATCAACATCTTCCCCTTCCTCCACATTGCGGCGTTATCCTTTGGCTTTCAGATAGAAAAACCTCAAACACTTCACTGGAGATGGTCTTCTTGACTTGCCTCAGATGTTCCAGGGTATTTACAGCAAACTGATGCATCCGGTATAGTTACAATAGAAGAAAACAAAAGAGAAAGACATTGAAAACACTTGAATTAGAGTTAAAAATACACATAAGAATGAGGAAAAAGCCTTTTTGTAGTTGAAAATGCGCAACCAAACCTTGTAGTCGATGGCAAAAGTGAGAGCAGCGGAATAGTAAGAGAGGAGCAGGGTGTTGTTGTGAATGTGTGCGTCTGTTCAGGATTTAAGCTCTGGTATGTTTAACCAGCCAGTGAACACCACACCCACCTCCTGCCTGACAGTGACACCACACACAGATTTAACAACCATCAGCAGCTTCTGTGTGTGTGTGTTTGTGTGTGTGTGTGTGTGCAGAGAAAAGATGGATGGTGGGTGTTTGGCAATGGTTGTGTGTGTGCTCGAGTGTATGTTTGCATTCATGTAGGCATGTCGTCTGTTAATGTGATGTCTGAGTGGACGTGCCCACATAGAGTTAGCATTTCTTTTACTTGGACTTATCCCAGCTGGTGACATCCAGCTGGCAGGCGGTGAGTCACGCGCTGCAGAAGCACTTTACATATTTTATATTTCATGAAAAGTATGTGATGTGAAACCGGAAAGAATGTCTTCTGCGTAATTATATTCAATATAGACTGGACAGTTGTGGTAAAGCAGACTTCCAATGAAAGAGTTCTAGGTTTAATTCCTACAGCGCACAGTCACATGTCAAAGAGTCACTGAGCAAAACACTTTGCCCTCTAATGGGTCACCCATGGGTGTATGAATGCAGTCTAATTAGACTCCATAAAGCAATTTCTTCAGATGAAATTGTAGAGATATAGGTATGTGAATGGGGAAATGTGGGTACACTGTTGTGCTTGTTTGCTAAAAAAAAAAAAAAAAAAAAGTGCTATAAAAGTACATACCATGTACAAAATATGCATACAGATAAGGAAAATACTGGTTTTATTTTATGAAATGCCTTTTTGTAAGTTTATGACAAGTTTACCAAAAAAAAAAAAAAAACTTTAGGTCCTAAATGGAATATGAGACAGTAAATGGATTTCCATAGAAAAAACTGCAGAGTACATGTTTTTCCAAGACTTTTTTATGGTTTTTCCTCTATCACCACATTAGGTTCAAATCTCTCCTCATTCAAAATAACTCATGCGTCCGCTGGCACGCTGCCGCTAATCTTTGCACAGACATCTGTGTCCATCGTAAGATGAATCCGAATGGTTTCAATGGTGTAACCAAGCTGTAGCTGTGGCCTTTTATACAAATACTGCCTGCTGTCTGGTTTGGCAAAAGATAACACCAGCATTTTATAATTACAAGAGGACCAGGATCTTGGCTAAGACATTAAGCATTCTAAGATGTGGCTACTATGATTTATTTCAAAATCCCTACTGAAGTGTGCACTTTATTTTTGTGCATTCCGCTCACCCTGGGATGTTTGGTTTTGGCATGAATCGGGTCAGCCGTGGGCTCAGCTAAGAGTTTATTTGCTGCTAAAGGTTTGATTAGTCCAGCAAAAAGTGGTAAATTACTGAGCTGGAAATCAAGATAATCAGACTTCAGGGCAGAAT
The DNA here is from genome assembly GCF_014905685.2 of Nematolebias whitei. Lineage (NCBI taxonomy): Eukaryota > Metazoa > Chordata > Actinopteri > Cyprinodontiformes > Rivulidae > Nematolebias > Nematolebias whitei. The sequence continues at coordinate 35,484,868 of NC_056515.1, read as the reverse complement.
GTTTGCTGTGAATATTACTAGTGGTGGGATGTAACTATAAGTACAAGTACTTCGTTACTGTACTTAAATACATTTTTCATGCAGAGTTAAACGTGGGTACTTTTGACTTTTCCACTACATTTTACATTATCTGTACTTTCTACTACACTACATTTCTATAATGCGTTGTGTTACAAGTTACACTCACGTTGTGGATTTTTGATTTGTTCGTTAGTTTGAAAGTAACCTATGGCGAGAGAGGAGTTAGTCCATTGAATCGCTGCAAAGTGGGCAGGTAACGTTGGAGCTGCCTTCAAGAAGAGCTGGGACAATAACGTATATTCTACTATATATACATCATTGAGCTGGGCACACCCACAGCAACACTAACACACCCAAAATGGATTACACCGCAGAGAGTCAGCCAGAAGATATGTGCCACTCATGGCCTTATTGAAAGACTATTGAAAGATTATTGAAAGATTATTGAAAGACTATTGAAAGACTATTCAGTACAGCAGGACAGATTCTCTGTACTGGACTCAAAAAAACTTTGAAAACCAACTTCTTCTGAACTTCAAATTCTTGCTGCATTATTAAAATGTGTCAGTTCATGATGTTGGGAGACAAGAGATGTCTCCAAATGGTTCAACACTCAGGTCAAGTTTTGAAAATGGTGTCAGGAAGTTAAAGTATTGCTCACTGTTGACCCATTACAACGTTGAATAGACAGTATTTTAACTAGAGTTGATGACAAACTGGAGGTGAAATGACCAGAGCCTGTTCCTTTGTTAGTTGTGTCTAATGCTTCTTTTTTCAGGCAGACAACTTTTACTTAAATGTGTTTACTGCAGTTAAAATGACACGTTGGTATTACTTTGTGTTAAACAAAAACTCTCAAAGGTAAAATCATTCTTCTTTCTTATTTGTGCTTAATGGCATTTAACTCTGCATGTCATCCTTGACATTCTGATGCACAGAATCACAAGTCCAAGTGTGAACTGTGTCACAGAGTAAACACAATAAAAACATATTATCTGCAGCATTGTTCATTAAAATGGCTCAACACTATTAATGTATTACAGAAAATATATATACAGTAGGGATACTTCTTGATATTGTAGACCATTGCATTAGGTAATACATTAAGCAAGTACTTTTACTTTTAATATTTTAAGTATTTTAAAAAGCAAGTACTTATTTACTTTTACTCAAGTAAAAACGTTAATGTCGTACTTGTACTTTTAGTAGAGTACATTTTGTCTGTTTATTTGTACTTTTACTTAAGTACAGTGCTTGTGTAGTTTCTCCACCACTAAATATTGCACATGTACTTGGAAGAGAAATGTGAATCATCTGGGAAAAAAAAAACAAAAAAAAACTTGTAATTAGTGAGCTTGACCAGAAGAGGGAAGCCACACCACAAAAAGTGCTGCACAAGCTCAGTGTTTTGTATATACTGTATATAAAAAAAATACACACTTTATATGAGTTTGCAAGTTCTCTCCGTGCATGCGTGAGTTTTCTCCAGGTACTTCTGTTTCCTTCCACAGATTAAGCTGACTGGTAACTCTAAATTGTCTCTAGTGTGAGTGAGAGAGTCAATGGTGTTTGTCTCTGTGTCCCTGTGATGGACTTGCGACCTGTCCAGGGCGTCCCCCGCCTGTCTCACACTGCTGGCTGGACACGGGCACCAGTGACCTCCGTGACCCAAAGGAAGAAGTGGGTAAAAGATAATGGATGGATTTATTAATGGTTTTGTCACCTATTCTCTGTTGTGTTCAAGACTGTTCAAGAAGACTGTTGGAGTCAGCCTCCCCACCATCACAGACATTTACACCTCCAGATGAAAGAAGAGGAAGAGGGCCACCTGCATCGTGAAGGACCCCACTCACCCAGCACACACACTTTTTGCCCCGCTCCCTTCAGGAAGGAGGTTGAGGAGCATTAAGTGTAGAACCACTAGACTGAGGAACAGCTTCTACCCTGAGGCTGTTAGATTCATGAATCTCTAACCAGAACGATCACTGTGAAAAATCACATCATGTTGCTGCTGATCTGTTTCATGTTGCTGCTGATCTGTTTCATGTTGATGTGTTCATGCGTGCTCATCTGCTCACACAGACTCATGTTCGTGCTGCTGTTCGACGTAATGTTTTTATGTTATTAGCGCTTAGTGTATTTTTAGTTGATGTTTTTCTTAGTTCATATCTTAGATGTTATCATTGTTTTTCTTTTACATTTTATTGTTGGATGTAACTGGGACCCTGTGTACGTACTGGTAATTTCGTTCCACCACATGTACCACATGTGGTGCGAACGACAGTAAAGAATCTCTGACTCTGACTCTCTGACTTGTTCTACAGTTAATAAGCTGTAGATGTACGTTCAGTAATTACTTTCTGAAAGTTTCATTGTTCAGGTTTCACAGACGATGATAACAGACAACCAAAGTGGACACCAACAGTTAATGCTAAAGTTTAAACAAAGATTTCGCACAATGAGTTTAATTTGAATTATGCGTTGTGAATGACTCTCAGCTAAACATACCACATATTTGTGCATGTCTAAAATCTACTTAATTATAGCCATTTTTATGTTTTATTATGTTCATTTTGATGTAGTAGCCATCTTATATTGGAGTAGCTCCAAAATAAAATCAGTTGTAGCAGGATATTTAATTGTTCCTGACAATTTAATAAAAACCCATAGGGGGTTTTATGAGACATTATGCCAACGGACAGAGTTTCCTATAAATAGATGCACAATTTTAAACAAAGTTCTTGTGTGATCTGTTTGAACTTAAACTGTGTTGGTGATCAATCTATTCTACTGCCACACCAAATTTGAGGTTAATATCTCTAAAACTGACAGTTAAAGCCATTTTTGTGTTTGTTTTATTGTCAGCTGACTGTGGCAGCCATCTTGAACTGGGTCCACTTTTGACTCCAAACGTTAATCGGTAGCGGATGTGATGCGCACCTTTTACTGATCATGTTTTGCAGTTACTTTTTGTCTGCTGTATTGAAAATTGTCCAGCAGTTTGTAAGATATTTTAGTAACAGACATGCACACACTGACACAAGCAGAAAAAGAAAGTGCTTGTTGCCTTTGATGGTGGTTTATTATGAGACTACTGACAGCCGGATGGGAACTGACCATTGTGCTGGTTCATGTGCAGATGGACAAGCAAACAAATTAAGGGTCCAAAAAAAAAGAAACACCTGCTGTCCAGCAAACAGCTTCAGCATAAATGACAAAAGATTTTAATTAACACAGACTTTGTCATATCTGAAGATAAACAATAAGTGTAAAGCTCCAAGTTCAATAGAATATATTTATTTTGCACAATTGTGCTACAGTAATTTCAAAAGCAGTCTGATTCAAAATCTGGAATTTAGATGAGAAATGCAGAAATAATCAATTTAACATAATATGTGCAAAAATGTTGTAAAACTCTAAATTTAGCAACAGGTCTAGTTTGTGGTCATTGCTCTAATGCGTCTAATAGGATGTTTTCCTGCTTCTTCTCTGCATCTAAAAGGTCAGGGTCAGTGAATGGGGACTGTGGACCCCATTGGAAACTGGAAATCCCCGTATCAGTGGAATAATTGATGTCAGTCTTGTTTGTCCGTTGCATGGACTGGAATCCAGACGCTGCAGCTTTAGGACGCTCTTGTTTTGTCTGGTAATCATGAAACTAAGTGAGAGAAGACGTCACTGGCTGTTGCTGCTCGAAAGGGATACAGGTCAAAGGTCAGAGTCCTTTTACAAAAGAGTTGACAAAAGTAGAGCACACGTCTTCTGCTGCTGCGTGCCTCAACTGTTTGTGTGGTTACTCTGAGGGTTCAGTCAGTCCTATTTTCATCTGTATTTTTATTGCAGAATTAATTACTTAAAATATATTTTTTTAACTGTCCCTTCTTAATCTTTTGGCAGCTTATTCGTAGGTACTCCTAAATTTTATGATGGAATCGTTGGTTACGTACTGTAACCCCAGATTCTATGAATATAGGCGTAGCCCTTTAAGCAGTGTGATGCTTCGCATAACGGGATAAAACCCATCAGCGACAGCCTTAAAGGGGGAAGACTATATGAAATAGTTTCTTTAGAAACATCACATTTGTGAAAACGGAGGCGTTTTATTAGCTTACATGACAATGAGTGATGTGTTGTTTTACTTCCATTTATATTCATTATAAAGGATAAAAGGTTGCTTCCTCCAATTATGAAATGTGACTCATTATATTTGGTTTATGCCAGAGCATGGAACAATGGAACTCTAATGCATTTTGTGTGCTCAGTAAGTAACAGGTGAGCCAAATAAATTACCGGTAGGTAAATCTAAGCTCCATCTCTCTAAACAAGATCCTGTTTTTAACTAAATTAGAGCAAAACACAGAAAAGATTTGTGTTTCTGTATATTTAGAGTTTTATTGCAAAAGTTCTCTGAATTATGAACGTGATTGGAATTTGTTATAAAAGATTACACATGGACAGTGAGTCGAGATCTTTCTGAGATGCACGAGTAATGTAACGCAGCATGTTGCTGCTGATCTGTTTCATGTTGCTGCTGATCTGTTTCATGTTGCTGCTGATCTGTTTCATGTTGCTAGCTGTGTTCATTCGTACTCATCTGCTCACACAGAATCATATTTATCCTGCTGTTCGGCATACTGTTTTTATACAACTAGTGCTTAGTGTATTTTTAGTTAACGTTTTCCTTAGTTCATATTTTAGATCTTGTTACTGTTTTATATTTTAATACTTTTGTTGGATGTAACTGGGACTCTGTGTACACAATTTCATTACACCACATGTGTACGGCAAATAAAAATCCTTGAAATATTCCCAATTGAAAGACAAACAAATGTACTTTAGCTGCTTTTAAGTTGTGGTTAGGCTTTTGTTACATTTGGCTTTTAGCTATTTGTTTCCCCCACTTTAGCTTTAGCTAGCATTTTGCAAGTGATTTCCTACTGCGAGTCTGCATTTAGCTTTTTTTTATTTTCAGCTACTTTTAGTTTTAAGGTTATATTTTGCTCCTTTTAACTTTTAGCTTCTGCTTTTATTTTTTATTTTTTTAATGAATGCTTTAACAACTCAGTTACAGGCTCTTCAGAAAATTTCAGCATTTCACCCTGAATTTCCACAGAAAATCACAATTTTCTAGTCAGTCTTTGTTTTGAGAGCCTGGCTGAGTGTTTTTTTTTTTTTTTTTTTTTTACACCACATTCCTTTAACTTCGATCCTTATGCCCGCCCACTCCACTACGTGATTGACAGCCGTCTCCTCCAATGAAAAGGCAGCAGACGGTCTAGCCTTGCTCTTGCTCTGCCCCGCCCCCTCTCATCCGCGTCCTGGTGTGTAGTTTCCAAGCAGGCGACTGTTCGTCGCGAGCCTCTTCGATAAATCGAAGAGCAACTTGTCGAAGTCCCAACCATGGAAGAGGACAACATAATAATGTCTGTCTGACCCTGGGGGAGCTCTTACAAGGTGAGTTTGGATTATTAAATAGTTGTGAAACGGGGGAGGAAGGAATTAGCGGCTGAAGCCGCGGCGGTCGAGGGGGGTGAAAAGTTTATCCGCCTATCCACCGGGCAGGAGGGAACAGGGTGAAATGTAATCCGCTGTTATATATCAGGATGTTGGCTTCTTTTTAGCCTGATCAGCACACTGTTGCCAAATAGGTGTATTCAATCATTAAATACCTTCCAATAATTTATTAACTTTAGGTATTCCTTTATGTTTATTACCTCATAGAACAAAAGCTGCTTTCTTCCTTAATGTTTTGGGCTCAGTTCTTTTAATTGTGTGTCATGTGTTGCTTTGTGATTTTGTCTTTAAAGCTCTTAAGTTACAGCATTCTGTCTCCAGCTCACGAGCACTGATGCTCACTTGGCAGAGTATAAATGAAACTCTTAAAAAAAAACAAATAAATATGTCGACTGAAAGCACTTGTTGATGTGATAAACACGATCAGCTCTTTCCTCTTCTATATTTATTTGCACAGCCACAGCTCAAGCAGTGCAAGTCAATGGGCTCGGTGCATTTTTAGACACACAAATCTCTGAAAGAAAGAGAGGCAATGGCATGGAGGTCTCGCTGCAGATGTGCATTCCTTTTCCCAGTGAAGTGATGAAGTCTTTAAATAGTGTTCAGCAGGAATGCAAACACACTATGCAGAAAGATGAAGCCCGGGGGGGCCTCGGGAGTAGGAAGATGGGGTTAAGTAGAAGGAAGGATGATTTTATTTATTATTATTTTTAATGATCACAATTTGCTTGTCTTTCTTTAAGTGGCTCCCCAGTAAATGGGTCAAAGTTCATGTTCTAAAATCAGAAAAGCCTTAAGTGATGCAGCGAAAGCGGATCCTTTCAACATGGAACTGGAAACGCCGATGCCAAAATTTGAGCCTTACCAACAAATCTTGCAGCGTGACGTCAGCACGCACTTGTGTTTATTCACCAGGGAAGCCTGCGATGCTTCACGGAGATGATGCAGCGTGAAACGATGTTGGAGGCAGCTCCAAAAGACAAACATGTGTATGCAAAATAAGCTAATTGACTCTCTCTCTCTCGTGGCCCTGTGTATAAGGTGAAGAGCAATGATTAGGAAATGAAGACATCAAAACAAGATTTGCTGCTAATATTGGACTGAGACATTCTAGGCTTTGGCTGGAGATTAATTCTTGGAATATTCATTAATTTTTAATGTGCACCTTGCATGTATCCATGATGGTGTCTGGGTGTTATCAGGCACGGCTGTTTTTACTGTCACTAATTGTCTCCCTGTTGTAGTCGAGTGATTTGTTTTGTAGTAGTTTTGTGAGGGGATGAAGGAAACTGAATCACACTCGGGATGTAATTTGTTGGCCGTCGTTTGACCTGCGGGAGCTCGGTTTTTGGTTGGACTCCAAATACGAGCGTTTCCAAACAGGGTTTTGCAATAATATTAATGTGCTCCAGATTTTTAGCAATTCTTTATTTGAGTGTTATGCATTTATAATATTATAAATTAAAATGATATTTAATGACATTATATAATTGCACTCCCCCACACCCCACAAAAAAAAAAAAAAAACCTAATCTTTGGACACGAGTGTCAGAAAGTTGGCAGCAGTCTGTTGGATTTTTATTTACAAACGAAAAAGAATGAAGCAATCTGTTTATAAATACACTTTTTTTTTTTTCCCATTTACTGGTTTGGATCAAATTAACTATACACTAACGTAGCTGTACCATCTTGCATTACTGTTGTTCATTTTAATATTTGTTTTGTTTTTAAAAGTTTAAATGGTGATCTGTTTTATCTGCATGCCTCGGGTCAGCTGATCAGCTGCTCCTGGAGGTGCCGAGGCCCAAACGGAGCCTCAGATGGGACAGATCTTTTTCTGTGTCCGCTCCAAGATTATGGAACAAACTCCCTCTTACTTTTACACGAGCCCCTTCATTGTCCCATTTTAAAACTCTTTTAAAAGCACTTTTTTTGTTTCTTCCCTGGCTTTTGGCACAGCCTGAGACTTGCTCTGCACTACGTTTTTTTTTATTATTTTTAGTGGTATTACTGTTTTTTTATTTTCTTTATATGTTTTAAATGTTTCTTGATTTTACATGTACAGCACTTTGTTGCAGCTGTGGTTGTTTTAAAGGGCTTTATAAATTAATTTATTATTATTGTTGCAAGATGATGGCAGTATAAGAAGCATTTCATGTGGTTTTAGTTTAAACCTAAAAAAAAAAATCCAACATTATTTTGTAAAAGGCAGAAAATATAGTGTATATACAGGAGGGAAAAAAAGTTTTAAGGTTTAAAGACTTGCGTTTCTATAAGAGGAAACATTCTAACAAAATTAAAAATTAAATGAAATAAATCAAAAAAATTTTGAGGGATGGAGTGAGCGGATGTGTTTGTTGAACTTTGGGACCTGATTCACATATAAAAAAAATCAACAGAAATCTAATAGCAACCATATGCTGGTTAAATATTTCATTAAAAAAAAAAAAGGAAAATGAATGTAAATATGACATTTCTAAAAAGCCTAGTTTTTATTTATGTAATCATGTTCAATATCGGGGTCGAAACGCAAAATAAAAAACAAAATATTATTTATGATTCACAAGAATCCACAAACTTATAGGAGCATATTTAACAACATAACTTATTTGTTGTAATATTTATTAAGGTGATCTGCTGAGTTATGATTTGAATTCTAAATTTCTAAACTTAAGCGAAACTTTAGATCCCATAATATAGTCACTTTTTAATTTTTTGCCCTGATTTAAGAAATATACTATTATTTATAGAGATGCACAATATTATCGGCATGGTATCGTATCGGACGATATTAACGATAAAGTTAAATATCAGACATTGGGCATTCCATCAAAATAACTCACCGATATAAAAGGCTTTTGCTTTAAGTTAATTTTTAATTTAAGAAACTGTCAAGTATATCTATTAAAAGCTATGTAGTCTCTGTAAGTAGGTCTAGGGAAACGATATCGGTATTGGTATCGGTTATCGTCCAAATAAGTTTTAACATATTGACAGATCGGAAATCGGCCAAAAATCCAATATTGTGCATCTCTAATTATTATAATGACTTTTTTGTTTAGTCGACATCTTTGCACACTGTATCCAGTTTTAGCATTAACCGGCCAAAAACCACATGTGTACAGAAAAACAGAAGAAAAAAAATTGGCTTCACTTGGACCTTGACTCAGACTCGCACATTCATCTATACACATATATATATATATATATATTTAAAAAAAAACTGAGCGAGCCCAGTGCCGCTGTGTGCACACACTCTTACAGTATAATCAAATGCACACAGAGTTAAACCAAATCCAGGCCTCCATCTCTCCACACTCATATTTCACTAGTCACTCATAGATGGCCCACAGCAATCAACTCTAAATTAGAGAGAAATCTGCTCCAAGAACTTGAGAGCAGCTCACTAGCTCTGAGGCCATACTGTTCTCCGGAGCGTATGTGTATGTGAGAAACGTTGAAACAAAAGAGCCAGCCCTTGATATTAAACCAACTTTGAGGGGCCTAAATTGGGGGCATTACAATCCCTCTGTGCTGCTGTTCGTGCCGTTTATTCCTTACTCATACTTTTACTAGAACTCTGTGAAGTTGTGCATTTTAAGAGTTACTTTACAGAAACAGAGTTGCGACTTATTTTTTTCTCCAACCTGTTATGTTTATCTCCAACTATGTCTTTGATTTCCTACAGTTCCCACAGCTTTAAGCCGTAGGGTCATGCCACTTCAGAGGTTTATGACCACATGATTTGGAGTTGTGACTCTTCCTGTGGTCAGCTGACCATGATAGTGCAATGCACTGGGAGTAAAAAATAAACTAAAAAGTCCTTTTTTTTATAATTGGTCTCTGAAATATGGATTATAAAAAAAAGTATTTTGACGTTTTTCATTTATTCTTGTCTAAAATATATATGTTTTGCTGCTATTTTCCTTTAAGCTTCTGGTGAGCCCAAGGCCTCTGATGAGCTCCAAGGCTCTGGTGAGCCCCAAGCCTCTGGTTGCAGGGCTTGGCGCTCACCTGGGGACTGGGGCCTCAAGTCAGCCCCAGGCCTCTGGTGAGTCCCAGGCCTCTGGACACGACGTGGTATTCTATCCACAACATGAGTCCCAGGCCTCTGGTGAGTCCCAGGCCTCTGGTGAGTCCCAGGCCTCTGGTGAGTCCCAGGCCTCTGGTGAGCCCCAAGCCTCTGGTTGCAGGGCTTGGCGCTCACCTGGGGACTGGGGCCTCAGGTCAGCCCCATGCCTCTGGTGAGTCCCAGGCCTCTGGTGAGCCCCAGGCCCCTGGTGGGCCCCAGTTCTTTGGTGGGATCCAAGCCTCTGGTAGACCCCAAGCCACTAGTGGGCCCCAAGCCTCTTGCAACTCCCTCATCTGTGGGTCCATTGTCTGCTGCAACTTTCTCCTTTGTGGTTTAATTGTCTGCTACATTGCTCTTCTCTGGCTCATTGTCTACTGCATCCCATCACTGGTTCCTTGTCATCTGCTGCACCTCCCATCCCTGGTTCCTTATTGTCTGCTGTAGCTCTCAACTCTGGGTCCTTGTCTTTTAAATTTAATTATATACAACTTTTCTAAACTGCTTTAAGTTTATAACATCAAGCTTAAGCCATGTTTTCGTAATGGATTTGCAATTAGTTTCTGAAATACTTTACTAGGAACGGCGGTCTATGGGGTGACACATTAACAGGGAGCGTTGATGAACCATGGATATTAGGTTGGCTGGGACTTTATGTCTACATTGTGTTCCGAGTGAGTTCATTCATGTTACCTGCTGAAGTTGTCAGCTGAGTTGTTGCCACGCTACAAACACACAACCCCAAAACAGTCATTGTATTGATTGAGCTCTTATTTTTTTATTACTTCGCTTTACAACTTTGTATTTAACATGTTACGCCAGTAGCTGCGAGGCATAACATTGTAATAATCTTAAACTGCTGTGCATTCATTTCTAAATTATTTTTACCTTTTAGTTTATTGGCCATTATAATAGAAGACGGTCATGTGTTTAGTGAAGCTTCATATAGCTGAAAGTATACATTGTTATTAAATCAAGTTAGACAAAATCATTTTTTTAAGTACCAAAATGTTGGCATTGCTCTATTTCTTTGATCAAAGAGTAAAATGCTAAATGATGCGTTTCCTCTTTAAGCAAGTGGAGTATGACCCTGTGGACTAGGATATTTTTAATTTAAATTTTTGTATAATGTACTCATAGATAATAATAAAAAATTTAGGCTAATTATTATTATTTTAATCATAGGATTTATGTAAAGGTGGTATACGTGTATGTACGCAGCTTTCGCTTGTAAATGAGTCCCCAAGGCTCAGTGGGATTAACCATTAACGCAATGGGTGGCTGAGATGGGGTAGAGGCAAGGCAGCTGACTCGGGACCTGAAAGTCCCAGGTTCGATCCCCAGTCGTTGCACATCTCGTGGTGTCTGAGCAGGACGCCCTATCCCCAATTGCTCCCTGGGCGCTTTCAACAGCTGCCCACTGCTCCACCTGGGGTTAGATGGGTTAAATGCAGAGAGCCAATGTCGCCATGGGAACATACAATGATGACGATACATACTTATTATTATTATTATTATTATTATTATTATTATTATTACCTGTATAAATAAATGTTGAATGAATGCATGTTGAATTGGACATCAGTGTCTTAAAACTTATCGAGCCCAAAGGTGGGAAGGCTTTTTCATGTTTTTGTCACAATTTAGGCCATGACGTATTTTTAGATTACTGTATAGGTACGTAAATGAGGTAATAATACTATACAGTATTTCTTCTTTAAACTTGCTTTACCATTCTGTTCATGGCTAAGTTGACTTGGAAAACGGAGCGAACGGTGGAGGTTATTAGAGCTTGGCAGAACGTTAGTTGTTACTGGGAATACACTCTGTTGACTGCTCGTACAAAATTTTACCTCTACACCATTGATGGTTACTGGCCAGACCAGTATAGAATATACAGTAGATTGATTTTCTGGTTTGGCAAATATGTAACGGGTATTTGGCTTGTCAGTATCGACTACCAACTTGCAGGCATTTACATTTACAATTACTACCATTGTAGAAATGTTCTGTTTGGCTCAAAGTTATTACAATATCTAACTGGGTGTGTAGATTCACCAGTTTGTTGTTTAGGGAATTCAGTGATTCAGACATACACTGTCCTTTATGGGCTTTCCACTTTTGTTCAAGAGGAAGATTAAAGCTTCACTCCCGCATATCATTCGTCACAACTTTGATATTTATTACCTTTCTGCAGAAGAAAGTTTGTTTTCAATATACAGGTCTTTGGAGACCATTCCATTTTATTTACTGGTTTATTAGCATCTTCTGTTGAAGAACAATGGAACTAATGGTTTTAGATTTATTGTGGCTCTATTCAAATGGATTCCAATGATTAATAAACTTAAAGTAACAAAATGTTATATTTGAACAAATAATAAATACAAAATTTTAGCTCAATTTCTTTTTCAAACAAGTTTAGTTATAATTGTCCCTGCTTTTTATTTATTTTTATGAAAGTCCCAAAGCTTTTTTTTTATTTTTTTTTATTTTAGTATAATGTTTAGCTCATTGTGTAGTAGGAATAACTTTATAACAACTTTGCAACTTTTCATAAAATATTGAATAGTTTGTCATTGTTGGTTGTGTTTTACAGTATTTACACAGTTTACTTTAAAACGTATTGGTGTGCTAATTATAAATACTAGGGATGCACAATATTATCGGCATGGTATCGGTCCATATTAGCAAT
>NC_056515.1:35429056-35462572 GCF_014905685.2 Nematolebias whitei | reverse complement strand
AGGTTTTTATAGTTTGAACTTTTCTGCATTTGTCCGCTCCTGTTCAGCCATTAGTAAATAATCGGACTGAGCGGGGGATAACTAAAGGACAAAACGGACAAGAATCATTTAAAGTATTTTTACATCTTTCACAGAATGAGGTGAAAGTGTAGAGAAGTATTTTTAATTCCCCTATTTCTGTGGCATCTTGTTTTTTTTGTGTGTAATTTCAACAAAGCTGAAGATACGACTAATTGTTCACACAGACAGTTAGCTTAAATTAACCATAGCTAAGCAAATGCATAATTGTTCTTCTGATTATTTAATCATGTCAAAAAGCTTAAATAATTTTTGTGTTAACTGGAAAAACACTGAGGCTCCCTAAAAACATTTTTTTGGGTCATTACATAATATACTCTTCCTAAAGTAATCCCCAGATAAAATACCAAGGACTTGTGCTGCAAACCTTATCAGCAACAAAAAAATATGTTTTTGCACAATTTATGTTTGTACGTGTTCAAACTGAGTAAATATTTAGCAACTGTTTCATAAAATTGGTAGCAGTGACAGTTTTTTTTTTTTTTGTTGTGACTTCTTGAAGTATTGACCACACTTCCCCTGGCATACGACTAAATAACTAATGGCAGTAAAAAGGTGATTAAACCACATTAGAACATTGTATATTTGTATATATTATACTTTCATGTTTGTCTGTAAAATAAGCTTGAAAAGTTGACGGTGCATTGTGACCGTATAACACCTGACAGTGTCGCTTATAAAACAAAATCGGTATCGGCCAAAATCGGAATTGGCAGCTCAGACTTTTTAGAGATTGGTGATCGGTGATCGCCAGAAAACTGCAACCGGTGCACCCCTGAACCTGATGCATTATTAAAAGCAGCAGCTATAGCTGCTACCACTCCCAACTGATGGTTTACGTGATCTTGGTGCGTTTCACAAGCTAAAATAAATATATCGCTAATACTTTTCATGCTTTTTTTAAATGAGGTTAGGGTTTTATTCTTAATTATAGGTCATTAATCACTACTTACACTCTAATGAAGGATTCTGACAAAATGCTGGCACATGGCAACATGCTCAGGATAAGACTGCTCTTTTTGATTTGGCCAGTAAATCTTTCATCATTGTTCGCGCTGTAACAAAGTCATGTCAAAGTTGTGTTCTTTTCTGAGCTGCAAGTAGTCTAGTTGATCATGTTTTGTATGCCTATGCATATGTGTTCTTCTCAGCAAACTCCACCTCTCTGCTTTATGTCTTTATAATTGCTCCCAGCAGCAGAATGGCGCCAGTCCATGATACTTGGATGCACATACACACACACAATTTCAGAAACTGGCAGCTTACACAGCAAGCCATCAGAGGAGTGTGGCAAGGCAGAACTGGGCAGAGGTTACTGGCAAACCAACACGCAGGCTTATTGGACTAAGTTTGACACAGCTATCATCATAACATAATGTTTTCAAGTGTTTGTGTGAGTGTGTTCATGCAGATGATAATGTCTCGGGCATGGACAACGGATCAAATGACCACTGGTTAATCTGTCTTTCGTTATTATAAACAACGCTGTGCAGTTAGCGCAGCATGCAAACACAGCTGTTTCAGTCGGATGATAACTTCATCTTGGAATAAATTGTTGATTTGAATTTCGGCACCAAAAACTTGTTTTTGTCAGATGATGGGTTGGCAAAACCTTTCTTGTAATTGATTACAACGCATACTGTATATGAGACTGTGTGTAGGGCTTTGTTGGATAACAGAGACCAGATGTGGGGGAACAGGGGGTGTATATTTAAAGAGCTTGTCATTGGCTCGCACAAAGCAGACGTGTGTTGGACCATCATCTTCCTTTAACTACCAAGTCAAACTGTTCCGCTAGATTTCACAAGTTGAACCAAGCTGCGTAAACTAAACCTATGATACAAGAACACATGAATGCACATGCAAGCTGTCTGGATGTGTGAGTTGTCGGGGCAGCAGTAGATTTACTGACATATGTTTAACTCAATGTAATGCACACATGGCTGGGAGTCCCATGATAACTGAGACACTATCGCATTGGTATTTTCCAGTCTGCAGTTATAAAATATTGCGGTTTACAGGAAAAAATCTGGCACTGCCAGTTGATTCCAGTTGAATAAAGTTCAAACATTTAGAGTAGTTAAAAACAGATGAAAAAATTTGGCTGATGGGATCATATGTACCTATTGATTTTATTTTTAGCCTGAAAGTTTTAAAATATTACCACCACCCCCAGTGAAGAAGCAATGATAGCCTCTCTGTGTGTGTGTTTGTTTGTCTGTGCTTTTCTTAGCAAAATATATAATAGAATTAAAATATTGAAACTTTTAGAACGCTAAAATTTGGTGTGGTAGTAGCTTTATTATTTGTTAATTTGCATACACTCACTTATCAACACGTAAACTAGATCTTTTAAACTAATTTGACTGCACCTGTGTCATTTTGAAAAGTCTTTAATGCTAGCTATTTAGCATTGCTGAAATGTCTAACACGCTAAATTAAATACAATAATGACTAGAGATGAACCAATATGTTTTTTATTTCTATGACTCATGCTGATCTTTAGAAATCATTGCAACCAGAGGCCAATATGCAAAACTGTTTTTTTTATTGTTGGATAATATAAAAGAAGAAGTTGTTAAAATAATGGATGGATTGATAATAATATATACCAGTATTCTCTGTATGTACAGTATAACAAAAAGATAACTTAATAGGTTATTATGTACAGAAATGTATTTAACCAAATCCTGGCTGATTGGAATCTAGGGATGCACCGATTCACATTTTTTTACTTCCGATCTGGATACCTAAATCTAAATATCAGCCAATACCGATCTTGTTCCGATATCATCATCATCATTGATTTTATATGAGGCTGTAATAATCTCCTCTTAAGTACAATTTGTACAAATATATGCATGCATGTCAAAAAAGGCAACTTGAGGTAAGTTTTATTAATGTTGGACAAGTTTTAAAGTTAGAATTAAATTCTGCTAACACAAAACATGTTTCTTTTTATTCCTAGCTTTAAAGTGGATATTAAAGTGATTAATTTAAGTGATTGTTTAAAGTAATTTTTATATTTTTTTAAATAAGGGGCAGCTGTAAGGTTTTTCTTCTTTCTGCACTCTTTTCATTCAATATTTTCTTTT
Source organism: Nematolebias whitei (assembly GCF_014905685.2). Lineage (NCBI taxonomy): Eukaryota > Metazoa > Chordata > Actinopteri > Cyprinodontiformes > Rivulidae > Nematolebias > Nematolebias whitei. The sequence continues at coordinate 35,459,399 of NC_056515.1, read as the reverse complement.
TGATGAATTTGTTTTGTTTCTTTTAAATGAATGCATAAATGAATTAAATCAAATAAAATGTTAAATGGCTTCAAACATCTGCTAAGTTCATGGCATAAACCAACAGACATGTTCCTGTTTTTAGTTATTTACATCACTTTATTATGTAGCTGTTTTTATTTTTCTTGTATGTTCAAATCACATGTTGTTTTTTTTTTTTTTTTTTTTTTTTATGATTGTCTACTGTTGTACTGAAAAATATCTCCTGGAAGGTAAACTATATCTTGGCTGCAAGTATCGAGCTGTGAAATCCTTCGTTTCCTACAAGTGATAGTGGTTGGTCATTAATTACGATGGAGTTAATCAACTTCTCAGTAAACATTTGAGCTCCGGGGCTTCAGCGATGTGTTTTTCTTGTTCAATCCGAAGCAGGCAGTCTGATTTCGGTCAGCCACGCTCAGTCTGCCCCTCCTCCGACTTGGATAGACTGAACGGGTCAGACTGAGCGTGGCTGACTGAAATCAGACTGCCTTCTCTGGACTGAACGAAAATAACAGACCGCTGAAGCCCCGGAGCTCGGATGTCCATCGTAAAACTAACTTTACCACGGTTTAATGTGGCGCTATGGCTCTGCAGACACTGCGCGATGCTGTCTTGTTTTGTGGTGTTTCTAGTGTAAAACACTTCCACACAGCGGACATGTTTCGATGAAAAGTTTGTTAGCTGTTAGCCACAGTGCTGCTAACTCAGTCCTCACGTTGTAGCTGGCTGCAAACTATGAAATGGATTTCCTGAATGTGAGGCGGGTCTTATTACTCGGGGTTCATGAGACACGCCTTCGTTCAGGAAATCCATTCCATAGTTTGAAGCCAACATGCAGCGCAACCACAGACGTGCATCATGGATCGGAAATATTGGCAGGTTGGATCAGAAAATCTGATACTTAAATTATGCTGGTATCGGAGCCCGATACCGATACTGGATCGGATCGGCCCCATCCCTACTGAAACCTCAAGAAGCATGCATTTGCATAACAACAAATATGTTGCTCAGTTGGGAAAATGGCAGTAAAGTAAATGAACGTCATTTAAATGTGCAATGGTTTTATGCTGGTGAAGATTCTCAGTCATCCAGGACATGATAAATTCAAAAAAATGTTCAATACAAAAACAACTGGACTCTTTTGAGGACCAAAATGTGCACATTTTGTACCGAGAACACAAATAGTTTGAAAGGGGGTGAAGGAAGCAATTTATGTTAAAAGGGAAAAGCCATCTTTTAACAGAGGAGGAGGCCTCAGATTTCCACTTTCAAAAACCTATAATGCAACTTTAAGACTGATTCCCAGACGGTTTTCACACTTGATGGGAACAGAGGGGCCTCATCTGTGAATTAGAGTAACAAAGACCTTAAGAAACCCCTACTGTTAAGGTGTTGAGGTGTGTCTTGTCAAATCTACATATGTGTGTGTGTCTTATCTCACTCAGCCTTATAACCTGAATCTCTCACTTACTGCTCATTGAATTGAGAAAGCTCCTCGGATGAGGAGCGTGTCGACACGTCTTCTGGTTTAGTTTTAGTTCATATACAGCACAATATATATATTTTTTCCTGATGCATGCTCATTAATCCATGTAGATGAATCTAACGAGGTTAAGTCAGGTCCTCTGGATGGATTCTTTGAGAGGAGTGAAGGAAGTCATCTTTGTGAAGACAACCCGTCCATTGATAAACAGCGGCGGAGGCCTCCGTGTCCAACTGTCCTCCTTGCAGTGCTATTATCGCTAGTATCACTCAGCCCTCTGTGAATAGCAAGCAGCCATCAGGGCACTAACAATCAGTCGTCAGGCTGATGGTTGTCTTTTTGTATGTGAACAACTAGTTTTGGATGTCACCAGCAAACTGACCAATCCATTATGAGAAGGTGCTATTTATTAGACTGAGTTTATTGCACCTCCTCAGACTGAAGAAGCCTTTTGGATAAAGGACGAAACGTTTCAACAAGAAGAATCCGTCCAAAGGACCTGATTTAACTTTGTTAGATATTATTTTTATTTGGCTGAAAACACCCTATAAAACAGGGACCCGTCTGATGATCTGTCCACTCTTAGGTCCTGATGTTCATTACAAAACATCACTTCAGAAATGATCAGGTGATCTCTGCCACTTCATTATAGGCATTTATAGACAATTTACATCATCTTGTTGTTTAAATGCATAGCCAACACAATGCTTTGTTGGAGTATATTTGGTAAAACTTAAAGAAGATGGTTCTCCTCTTGTGTTGACGGTCGTGAACGTTCCATTGGACATCTGCTTGGCAACTCTGTTTGTGGTCATTTTGTTCTTCACTAAGCTGGAAGTAAGTGTTAAACAAAACCTTAACAAAGCTGGTTACTAAGCAAAAGAGAAATTGGTTCATTCACTGGGAAACATAAATGCCTTTTTTTTTTTTTTTTGCCATGGGAAACGCTTGTGCATGACATTTTGTGGACAATGTGTAGTGTTTCTTGTAGTATGTTGTTTTTAAAATGTTAATATTATACATGAAGTTTTTAAGAATCAAAGCTATCTTTTTTTAGTCTTTCCTATTCTCTTTTTCTAGACTAGTTTATTATTTAAGAATATGGGAATTTCATATTTAAGAATCTGGGAACATGGAATATGTGCACTGTTTTGTTGCTAATTAACAGAAATGATAATACAAAGAATGCATTGTTGTTTTTCTGAAAATGAGCTGATCATTTACCTTTTTTAAAAAAAAAATAATTATGTTATCTTTGGTTTTTCTTTAAACTGTTAGGATTTAAAGGTATTTATGGTAATCCAAACATGTGTACAAATACTTCACTAAGAAGGAAGTGACAATAATGTTCATGTGATCTACATCTTTCCAACATAGAACATATAATAATAAAAAAAAGGTTTGAGGGGTTTGCAGTTTTTCTCCAGCTTTTTCTTACTCATGTATTTCACAACCTTTGTCATTTTACTGGATTGTACTCAAACTGAACAAAGTCTGTAAAGTATCTTGTTGATGGTTAAGCAAGACAATCATTGTGTATTTGGAATAGAAAGAAAAAAAAAACAGCTTTAGGTGTAAATGAACGTACATTTAATTTTATTATCTTTTAGTGACTGATCAGCCACCTGCAAATTAGATCACAATGACAAACGCACCATAAAACACTTTTTTTTTTAATGTGCACAAGTGTGTGCATGTTTAGTTCTGCTTTTACCCTAATTATGCATTTCACTGTGTGTTTATTTATATGTTAGGTTGGCTTGAGTTTTACAAACTTGTGCACTCTTGGGATTGTGGTCTTCATACAACTGTGTGTGTGTGTCGGTGTTCGTGTGTGAAAAAGCTGGCATATGGTACCCATCTCGCCCTGGCGACAGAGCTGGAGGAAATTCCAGCGTTGCAAAGCGGAGGCCAAACTATTCCTGCTGCCACAAGCGTGTGTGCGCGCACTCATTCACGCTCGCACACACGTTAAAGTTCAAGTTCACAGTTTACGTGCCAAACCCACACACACAAAGTAATATTTTTGCTTCAGAAAGTGTCGAAAAATTGATGGAAAATTTGCAGAAACCAGCCAAAAGCAATTTCATGTTAATATTTCCACTCGCATTCAAACTAATGTCCCTTATTCTCTCCCATTTTTCCACATATAACACACATGCTCCAACACTCGAGCCTTAATCTGCAAGTTTTCTGGGTGCTATCTTAGTACACACATGGCAGTTATTACTTTTTATTGTTTAGGCTTGGGGAAAGGTTAATGGCAACTTTAGACATTTTACTGCGTGCAACAATCACATTCTGTACAGTTTCTTTCACTTATTTAGGTGTTGATGTATTTATAGAGCTTCGTTCCACCACATGTACCACATGTGGTGCACATGACAAATAAAAAAACTTTGACTTTGAGATTTATCTGTTCCAGTTTTTAAAATGCTGTGTGTTATAAGATACTTTGTCCTTTTCATTTACTAGTGTTTCAAGTTGTGGTTGCACTCTTAATCTTCAGTGTGTGTCTACTACAGTAGTCAAAGTAGTTAGTGAAAAAGTAAGGCTGCTTTGCTCTGCTCACCCGCAAGTCACGTAACTAGATCACGTGATCAGTCAAATTGCAGCCTTTGTGATTAGAAAATCTTGTTTTATCACATTATTGCAAATACAATTGATCGTTCAGCCCTATGAAAAAGCACACAAATGATCGCTATGTATAAAAATATATATATATATAACAGTCATAGTAAAAAGAACAATACCCCTTTTTCATTCTAAAGTGTCTGCATTAAACCTAATAAAAAATAAATAAATAAATTCTGCAGCATACCTGATTCTAAACTGGGTAATTCTTAAGATTAGCTTTAGTTCTGATTTTGGGGAATCAGTTGTTGCTGTTCATAAACCTAGAAAAGGTTTTAAGGTCATTTGCAAAAGTCCAGTCCATAATTCAGCAGTGATTTAAAACTATTCATAGATGGGAACAATCCACAACAGTTGTCAGTCTCCCCAGGACTGAGCATCTTAGCAAGTTTATTATGACATCAGACCATGTGGTGTTCAAATTATCTGCAAAACGCATAATAAGTTGCATCTAGGACTTCATGACACTCGTGAAAAATTAAAGTTCATATCAGTAGATTAGTCAAAAACAAAATGTGTATGCATTGGATGGAAGGATTTTCATGTGATGGTTTCATTTCTATTAAAAGACAAAAAGCAGCATGACAGATTTGCAACGATACATCTGGTCATCTCCCAAAACTTTTTTAGAGAAAGTTTTTCTGTAAAGACCGAACCGAAGAGTACATAAATGGTAAAAACCAAACACGGCATATTCAGACAAACACTTCATACCAACAGACAGCTGAAGCTCAGCAGAAATTGCGTCATAGAACAAAACAATGAGCACATTGGCAAATGTACCATGCAATGCCTAAAAAGAAACAAAAAAAGATGGAACTCTTGTAGTTGCCAAGTCGGTGTCCAGATGTGAGCCTGACTGAAATGCAATGGGATCTTACTCAAACTGAGCATAAACAAAAGCCACAAATTTCCAAAAACTTGAGCAAAGCCATAAAAAATTGCAAATCTTTTTTTTTTTGTTTTGTTTGTTTTCCATAATGATTTGAAAGAGTCAAATGTTTATACTTAAGATGTATACTTCTAGATCTTAATTATAAATGTGTTACAATATTTCAAATATCGGTAATCATTTTTTTTCCACATACTGCTTCTGCATTTAGGCTTATATTTTTGTTAAATTGATAAAGACAAGCTTTAATGAGTCACGCTTTGTTCCTGGAAGCTACTAAGTGTTTTGTCTGTAGATGAACAGTGAAGTGTGAGCTTACTTCTCAAAAATTCCCGAACCCGAGTTTATAACATTCCTTTATTTGAACAAAACTCAATGCCAACTGACACCTGAAGATTGTTGGATTTATTGAACATGTCTGACTTTAATTAAACCTTAAGTTTACATCTAATCAGAGGTGTAATTGTGCTTATGACACGCAAACACCTGGTTTCTTTGGAATATGCTTTGCAAAAGAAAATGTCTCATCTGTGTTAACTTTGTCTACTTCCAGGTTATGTACCAAAGTCTGATTACTGATATACATATCTAGATTTATATGTATGCATATTAAGGTGCAGTAAAAGCAGGATTGAATGTCAGATTAATGATCATTGTCATTTTATGAACAAAACACTTTTGTCATTACTTCAACTTACTGTATCGCCATCTCCTTCTTTGGAAATATGTTTGTCCATATTCTCGTCCTTCTTTGTCTCTCTCAGGAACATGGCCGCTCCGTTTTTCCTCATCTGCTCTTCCTTATCATTTGCACACACTAAAGATGTGTTGGCAGGAGGTGTCAATTCTGATGCCTGACAGAAGCCTTTCTGTGTTCCTGTCACTAGCTGTTGCTAAAAGATACAGTATCTCTTGAATGGATACCAACATTCCCATGTTGCTGTACATTGCATGCATTTGTTTAACAACTCCAAGCATGTACATTTTGGAATTAAATGCTAAAAGTTATGCCTGTTCAATCATTAGTACACAGTGGTTTCCCTTTGCTAGCTAGGTAAGGACAATATCTTAGAACATACGGGTCCAACTTTGATGATGTTGGCACTTGTGTAACTTCCATAAAATGATGTTCACATAAAAAAATTAAAAGTATTTTGTTAGGGCGGCTGTGACTGAGTGGTTAGAACAGGCATCCTCCAATGCAAGAGTTGGGGGTTCGAATCCACCCTCAGTCACATGCCGAAGTGTCCCTGGGCAAGACACTGAACCCCTCATTGCCTCCAACATGTTTCCCATTGGCGCATGAATGTGATCTAAAAAGCACTGATCAGTCTCTTTAGAATGATTTGTTCAATTAACTTTGTAGAGATCTAGTAGAGCACTGTATGAATGGGTAAATGAGGGCACAGGTTGTAGTGTAAAGCGCTTTGAGTATCTTGATAAGATAGAAAGGCGCTATACAAGTACAGTCCATTTATAATTATAATTTATTTTAACTAACTGTAATGAAGGGGCTAACAATAAACACTACTGTAGCACTAAGGATTGACATTTGGTTTATGATAAAATTAGATACACCGTAATGGTCATCTTTTCAAATTTTTTGTACCAAGCTTAAAGTAAACTAAATTTTACCTGTATTGTTGTTTTTGATGAAACAATGAACACCTTCAGGAGTTAAATATCAACATTATCAGAAGACATAAATGACTAAGGGGCACATTGAAAATGGTAAAGCATAAGGAACGTTATTTCTGACAGACAAGTGGATTGATAGATTTGTGCTCAGTAGCATCTTCTAAGATTTGACTTGAATGAAAACAAAGAAAAAACATACAGTATTGAGGCAATATAGTTTTCATTTTTAATAATAGATAAATGCAGATTTTTTTCCTTTTTGCACTTTCGCAATTAGTAAAATGCTAAATTGGTTATATCACATACTGATTAATAAAATCTGGATTCTCAGTGACATATATTTTAGTCATTATACGGATAAATTGACATGGGTCAATAGCTGTTTAATAGTCATATCTTATCATCTGCCTACATTTATTCTATTAACTCAGCCGCAACAACCCACCTACCCACAAATAAATTTACTGAGACCGGCTTAAGAACTACATGAAGGTGTATATCACAAGAACAATGACATGAACTCTGTGTCCTTGAATTTAAGGGTTCCACTGCACAGCTTTCAGATATGGAAATACACACAAGACACGCACACATACATCAGTTAGCGGTGCTCTTATCGCCTAGAAAGGTCAAACAGACAGGGTGTACAGCAATTGCCATAGTGACCTTGGTAAACACCACATTCATTGTAGCCCTCCCCATCTTGACTTGACAGAGTTACTTTGTTAGTTTAGTGCACCTAGACACAGTCTCACTCTGTACTTTTGTTCTCATACACACTTGTATATATGCACGCTTATGGTTCATTAAATTACCAGTTTTTCTTCGTTTTAGTCTTGTAAGTAGATGCGTGACACAAACAAGTTAACTTAGTGATTAGTGTTGTGCAGGCTGTAGGCTTAATCAAACATCAGTCTTTGTTAATTTCTAATTTATGACATAAAATCTAATGACCTGTCCTCCTGAACAGGACATCCTGTAATGACTTATGTTACATAATGATAATAGCAGTATTCCAGTGTAAATTAGTGTGCATGTACTGTAATTGACTTGGTTTACAGTATCCGGGTGGACAGACTTCTTGTCCAACACCAAATAAGTTTCTGTATTCAGTGCTAACTTGCCTTGGCCTTTTTTCTTATTCTTAAGGAGTGCATTTTCTTTTTCCATTTGTCAATTTTAACCACTATTTACCCTACCCCAAGGCTTGCACGTTCCCCCCTCCTTTTCTTATATTTCCTATTCTCTTTCTGCCCTGTTGCTGCCTTGTTTCTTCTCTTGTAAAGCTGCCTGAATGTGCAGTGGCATGCCAAAAGTGAGTGACTCACCATGTGAGATTGTTCTGCCACATATATAATACTGTAGGTTAGTAGAACTGAGTTTTGAATTGAATTAATCAGAGTATCCAACACCCCTCAATTCACCATAATGTATGTTTTATTGTTAAAATGTAGGGGAAGAAAACTTACTTTAAAAACCCTGCATGATTCCCCAAACACCCTGGAGTTTCTATTCACAGCTGTTGTTTGACTTTAGTCAGTACACATTTACACTGTCACCAATGATACGGTTCACTTGGAAAGAACATTTTTCCTCTGAGGAATTTTGGTCCAGGTTTAGCAATTATGTTTAATCACTTGGTAGTTATACTGTCTACAAATATATAAGAGCAATTTTGTTCTCATAAGCAAATTGTGCAAGCTGTGTGGTGGATTTGGGACTTCTGTTGTTTTGTGTCTTCGGGATATGTGGATTCTTACTTTACAGATTCATCCTGGTGACAGTATCCATGGCTACATTCACCAGTCTTTACTGGGACTTGCCTAGAGCGTAACAATAGAATGTTGACTCGAATGTGTGACTCAGGAAATAGGCTTGTGATTACCCTCTCATACATGTATATATACACGTAAAACATTGAAAGAAAGCACGCTGAAATCAGAGAATCTCATAGTTGTCTACTATTTACAGCTTTAAGGCATCACATGGATGGACATTTTGCATTGAGTATTAAATTTGCAAAGTAAAAGTAATGATGCAAAAGCTAGAAAACTTTACCTAACAAAACTTGTCGTTGCACAAAAATTATAATTCAGTACCAAAATACATTTTCTAACTAGACATGGTTTTGAAATTGTTAACATCCCCTTCTACTATCTTCTCCAGTGCCATCACTTAACACTTAAATGAGCAGTTAGGGTCACGGCTTGTTTCACTCTAGCAGCTGAATAAATGAACTGTTCACAGCATTTAGGTGTTCTAAATGGCATGAAACAATGTTGGCACAGTTTTCATTGTTTTAATCTTTAATTAATGTCTTTTTCTGTCCTTAGGGGTTGCCATAGTGAGTCATTCTCTTCCTTCATCTCCCTGCATCCTCTGTTCTCACTCCAACTACCTCCATGTCCTCTCTAACTGCAGCTGTATATCTCCTCGTCTTTTTCCTGGCAGCTGCATTTATAACATCCTTCTACCAATATACCCACCATCCCTCCTCTGGACATGTCCAAACCATCTAAGTCTGGCCTCTCTATTTTTTTTTTTCTTCCGCTTGTTCAACCACTGCTGTACCTCTGATAATCTCATTCCTAATCTTACCCATCCTTGATGATCCTAAGGAGAGCCTCAACGTCTTAATTTCTTCCACTTCCAGTTCTTTCTCCTGTCTTTTTGTCAGTGCCACTGTCTCCAAGCCATGCAACTTAGCTGGTCTCACTATTGTTGTGTAAACTTTTCTTTTGACGTTTGCTGCCTCACTTTTGTCGCAAATCACTCCTGAAACTTTTCTTCATCCACTCTGGACAGTTGACCCCAAGTACTTGAACTTGTGCACCACATTCTTATCAAGCCTAACCTGTTGCACATCCTTTCCAGCCTGCTCACTTTGTCTCACCAATCTGTACAAGTCCTTCTCGCCCTTTTTTAGTGTTCAGCCTCCTATACAACTCATCATACACCTTCTGCTTTGATTTACCTCCCTCCCTCTTTGCTCTATGTTTCATCTTCTTATATTCCTGTCTCCTCTCCTCAGTTCTCTCACAGTCATATTTCTTCTTGGCTAAATTCTTTCTTTAAATTGCTTCCTGCACTTCACTATTTCACCACCAGGTTTCCTTATCATCTAATCTTTGTTCAGATGACACACCAAGAACCGTCCTACCTGTCTCTCTCTAATTACTGTTGCTGTAGTAGCCCAGTCATATTTCAACTCTTTCTTACACCAAGAGCCTTTAACAGCTCCCCTCTGAACTCAACATTCTTCCTTCTTCAGCTTCCATCATTTGGTTTTCTCTGATTTAACTCTTTTTGTCTTCTTCACACCAACAGTCATTTTACACACAATCATCCGATGCTGTCTGGCCATGCTTTCCCCTGCCACAACTTTACAGTACCCAATCTCCCTAAGGTTTCCTCTAATACACAGAATGCAGTCTACTTGTGTACTCCTGCCCCCACTCTTATAGGTCACTCTATGTCTCTCCCTCTTTTGAGAATAAATGTTGACTACAGCTATTTATGCCTGCAAATGAGGCAGTCCTTCAAGGCAGCAAGACTTGCAATGTTGCAAACCTTTCTGTCTTTCCACGTGGTCTATTGGACAAATTAAATATCTACCTTCCTTCTCTGCGTCTTATCAGCCAGCTTTTCACCTTTGCCTGTCATTGTCCCCCCATTTAGAGTTACCATCCTCTGTCCTATTGTTGAATTTCCTCTTCTCCCTCTGTCTCCTGAAACATTTCCCTGCTCATGGTCTTATGTGGATAATTTATAGATTATCAGAATCTATCTGCTGGTTATATTGATCAATGGAATGATAGCAGCAGTTTTCATTAACAGAAGAAAAGTTGTTGTCTGGGTCTACATCATATTCCAAGTTCTTTGTTTTGTGATCCTTATATTCAATTGCTTTCAGTTCCAGCTGATCATATCTAGCAATCTTTTCAGTGACGCAAACTGTAAATTGAATTGCAAACATTATGTGCTTTGGCTTTTCGTCTGTTTTCTTTTTTTCCCCAGCAGCAAATAGAATGATGTAGGCATCAGTATTCTCTTGTTTGTGTAGGACTTTTTAGGCAAGCTGCTAAAAGCTGAAGCCATCAACCAACATCAAACGTTAAAGCTAAAATTACGGTGGCCCTGAGGTGTAAAATGAACAACATTTTACAAATCCAAATTACATTTGAAAAAACACAACAGCATTTGAAAACACAGAACTACATTAAGCCAAAGCGGAAGTGGCCAAAGCGGAAGTGGCCGAAGCGGAAGTGGCCAAAGCAGAAGTGGCCAAAGCCACAAATGACAAATGATGAGTTCTGTTTTGCAAAATGTGCATACATATGGTCTCTACATCAGTATGCACCTGAGGATGGAAACAGCAGGGTTCAGATGTTGTCCAGCTGGGTTGCAACCACAAAATGTACTGGAAGAGGCTGAAGGGAAAAAAAAAAATGAAACGGTGGATTGATGAAGGAGGGGTGGGGGTTGGGTGGAGGGTGGTGGTGGGGGGCAAGTGAGGGAAATGGCAGTGATATTTAAATTTGCTGAGTATGCTGTGCGACGTTAAAGTGGTAAATACAACACTGATGTGCTACACCAGTAGAAACAGTGTTTGTCTCTGGGTCCTGACACAGACTTCAAGAACATCTTTGAGGAAGTTCTTGTGAGGCACCTACAGTATCTTTGTTGGCATTGGTTTATATTTTTTGTAATTTTTGCTGATTCAAAAGTAATATTTGAAAAGAAAGGTGAGGAAATATACTATTCAGTTTGAAATCCTTGTTTAATGTGTTGTTGTACTTTGACATTTAATTGCTAAATTATGATTTGAAAATCTGACAAAGTAAATTTTGCTTGACTGTTTTAGCATGCCAAAAGATGTGCGCTAAAATTGTTAGCTGTTGACTTCTTTTTTTGTAGACTAAGTATGAGCTGGTGTGAGTTATACTAGAAAACCTGACTAAACAAACAATGGTTAAACGTGAAAACAAAATGCAGTTTTCTTGTTCTTCGATGTATCATGGATGTATCCGTTTTATTTTATTTTTTCCATGTCCTATAGAGTTTTGTCAACATGTTTGAGATGGGACTCACAATTTATCAGGCGTCTTTAACATTTTGCTTTTAGCTCGTCTACTTTTTAATGTTTAAATAATTATCAAAACAGCACATTTTATTTAATAGTCCATAATAACTAATGCATCATCATTCTGTGTTGAGTTAAAGTCAACACAAATGTAACACAATGTTTTAGTGGGTCAGCAGAGTCCTTAACATCAATAATAGATTTGTAATAAATCGACTGTATTTGTGTGAAGTTTGCATGTTCTCCATGTGCTTGTGTGCCTCTGTACACGGAAGAAGCAGAACCCAGTACACTAAATTCAACTACATCACATTAACTGTCGACTGATAACCACAGTCAATGTGAATTAGATTATTTAGTGAGATTTATTGATAAAACTGCAAGCAGCAACACTGGATGCAGCGATTTCTTCCTTTTCTAAACATGTCTAGTTTGACACAGTAGAATAAAAAAATTCAAAGTAATTTATTTAATGTAGTTTCTTTTTCACATTTTTATTCTACTGTACTTTTATTCTAATGTACATGAGTAGGTTTTTCAAACCATAATCACTGAGGAGAGATGTGGTTGACATTGAGGAGTAAATAAAAAATAAAGTTCAGCTTCTGTACGGATGACATGAGTGGGCCCTCGCTTTGTGTTGTTAGTCTGCCCACAAATGATGTCTAATGTGCTTTCTGTAGAAATATGTCATTGAACAATTTTAACAATGAAACATAACTGTTTAATAACGTATATGCGCGTTTTATTTAAAGTTCAGTAAGACTTCATAATTACTGTTGACTATAAATCAATGTGCAAAATGTAGGCTTATTACAGAAACTTTATTTTAAATACCTCTTGTTTTGTTTCTGTTAATAATATGAATGCTTCAGAATTATTTTAAGCAACTTTAATCCATCATCTTTTCCCCACTGTGTCTCTAGATGCCAGGCCTTTTGTCCAGTCTTGTGTGTCTGACAGTCATCTGGTTTTTATCTTCATCGCTGGGCCCCAGTTGTGCTCAGATTTGGATTGATGAAGGTAACACACACACACACACACACACACACACCAACACTCTTCAATGTGTTGTGCAAATGAAAGCTAAATTTTTATGAGAATATATGAAAAGTCTCATGTCAGGGCACTGACTCATGCATACAAACATTATGTTAAGGATCAGACATGGATTCCTTTCAAATCTATTTTGGGTGCTCCTGATCTAAGGCACTTGGGATATATAAAGCTGCAGCTTGTCCTTCAGGCACAAACTTGAGAGGTGTGTTAGTTCAGCTTCTCGTCAGCTGTTCAAAGTAATTTGACAGATTTATTATTATAGATTTATTAGGTAAATAACGGTGCTGTGCACTACTTGTGCTTTGTCATTTTTATTCCTGTAATTTCCTGCGGCACATAAATAGGTTTTTTCGATTTAACTTTATTGTTCTTTTAACAACACAGGAAAAAAGCTTGTGCACTAGAGTAACTTAGGATATGGTAGCATCAAAATAATAAACTTCTATTTAAATAAATGTCCATGTGTGTATTAAAAATATATACTGTTAAAATATTAAGTAAAACAAATGTGTTTGAGCTGATGCCGAAGCTTCTGCTTCCTGTCTGACATTATAAAATAGTTGTTGAACCTGCAGCTAGACAATGCCGATCGGTGCTACTGGGGGAGCCCGGACCACCAGGTCCACTAAGAATGGGTGCACCAGCCCAGGTCGGAAACGGAGCAGGCCAAAGCAGAGATTGTGTCTGTGAATAAACACTGTAGTTCAGCCTGAGCAAGAGATGCACCTAGGCGGAGCAGTGGGCAGCTTTCTAAGCACCTGGGCAGCAGTTGGGGATTAGGTGTCTTGCTCAAGGACACCACGACATGAGGGCATGGTGAGGAACCTGTGACTTTCTGGTTTCAAGTCGGCTGCGTTCCCTCTACACTGTCTCAGCCCCTAATAGTATTCATTTCATGTTATTTTTTTCTTAGCACAATCCATACTGTCTGTCTGTCTGTCTGTCACTGTCTCTCGTTCTCTCTTGCACTTTCTCTGTCTTGCGCTTTCTCTCTGTTGCTCTCTCTCTTGCGCTCTCTCTCTCTCTCTTGCTGTTGCTCTTTCTCTCTTGCGCTCTCTCTCTTGCTCTTTCTCTCTCTCTCTTTCTCTCTCTTGCGCTCTTTCTTGCGCTCTCTCTTGCGCTTTTTCTCTCTTGCTCTTTCTCTTGTGTTTCTCTCTCGTTCACTCTTGCTCTTTCTCTCTCTTGCTCTCTCTCTCTCTTGCTCTTTCTCTTTCTTGTGCTTTCTCTCTTGTTCTCTTGCGCTCTCTCTCTCTCTTACGCTTTCTTTCTCTTGCACTTTCTCTCTCTTGCACTTTCTTTCTTTTGCGCTTTCTCTCTCTTGCACTTTCTCTTTTGCTCTCTCCTTTGCTCTCTATTGCTCTCTTTCACTCACTCACTCACTCACTCACTCACTCACTCACTCACTCACTCACTCACTCACTCACTCACTCACTCACTCACTCACTCACTCACTCACTCACTCACTCACTCACTCACTCACTCACTTACTGTCACTCTTGTATTTCTCTCACCCTTTCTTTCACTCTCTCTTTCTCTCTCTCACACTCACCCACTTTCACTCTGTCATTCTCTCACTGTTGCTCTTTATTGCTCTCAACCTTTCTTTCTCTCACTCTCTTTTTCAGCAACATTAATCACCGAACAAAGAGAAGCTTTTGCCCATAAACTTTCAGACGAAGCTGTCAAAATTTCCCCCCTCTCATTTATTCTACCCTTCAGCAGCTCCTCGGTCCGTGTTTCCTTGTTTGGAAAGTACTGAGTTTCATCCAGCTTGCAGATTTTTGTGTCTGCTTTGCCATCTGATTTTAATGTCAAGAAGAACCTGCACTTTCTGTGTGCGAATGCGTGTATCAATGTACGTTTGTCTGCAAATACGAACGCTTTAGTGTCTGTGTGCTTGTGCACATGTCGACGTGCTCCTGCCAGAGGCAGAATCAGATATGAGTGGAACGCTGCGGGTTTGGGGAATAATGTATTTTACTGCCAATAAAACATGAATACACACATTCAGAGCAGCCAATTATTTGCAGCTCACCAAGGCCCCAGGTAAATTTGCACATACAGAAAAATAGGGAGAATGGAGTGTGCACGTTTTCAGTGGGTTAAAAGAGGAAAATAAAGTTCCTAAATAAATAAAGACTAAGCTAAGGTGAAGAATTGATGTAAAATATGAAATAATAAGAAAAAGAAAGAGAAAACAAATGTGATAATGCAATTTTATGATTAATTACATTCACTTTCTTAGGCAGATCTGCTGATGTTTCATGTTTCTTCATCTCAGCCAAAAGCTGTCCCACTGAAATATAATAATTTTTTACTCATTGGAGAACTTGCAACACAACTAACAATATTATTAACTGGCTCACATTTTGCTTATTTTACTTTAGAAAGTCTCAGTAGGTTTTGTCGGCCTCTTTCCAGATTCACCCGCTGCTCTTAAAAATATCAATTCAACCACAAAGTCACTGAGAAGCATTTTTCCAGCTGTTTTACTTTATGCAGAAGGACCAGCCAGAGAAGAAAAAACCCAAAACAAAACCAAAAAATAAAACGGTAAAACCCAAGTATTCAATAGATTTCCAGTAAAGTCTTTTTTTTTTCTTCTTTTGAATATATGTAAAATTTAATTTAGCAGCTTTTCAGAGTAAGATATGCTTTATATAAGCATACAACGTTTGCTAATTAAATGACATGTTTAGTTTTTTTTTTTTTTTTTGGTCTGTTTTTGAAAGCTATGAAAACAAAGTTGAGTATGTGGCGTATTACAGCAGAAAACCACAACGTGCTGTCAGTTGTTGGCTGCTATAGGAGCAGAGGCCAGCAGGGAGTGTACATGCCTCAGTGGCTGAGAATTAATGAAACAGTTTGCGTGGCACCCTGGCAGTCAAGTGATGAGTTCTCTCTCTACATCTACTATAAATGCTAGCTTTCACATACCAAAGCCAAAATAAACATTCACTCATACACTTGGTCATACATAAGATAGAATATCAGCTTTGCAAATTACTACAGTCACCACAAATGTTTGCTTAGCTAAACACTGCACCTAGTATTTCTTCAAATCAACACCATCGTCAAATGTTGTGTGCCTTGGCTGACAGTGATGCAGATCCCCCTCCCCCAAATTATTGACACAAGTTGTTGTTACTCTCAATAAATATACAACAAGCATTTTCTTTTATGGTCAGATATACTGTATATACTCATCACTGACTTGTTGATTTCATAATATTTGTTGAATTCATAGGGTTTAAGTCTTTGCCTTGAAATGATAGTGAGACTATGCTGGCTCAGACGTCACCCGAATGAACAAAGTCCGTATCAGCTGTTGGGGAACCAGGACATTTTGATGAGAAATGGGCTACTGGAACAAGACATGCATGAACAAGAATAGAGAACTTAACACTGTTGAAATGCTACTATGTGATAAGCTATAGAGAAAGTATGTGGGGACTATGGAAACTTCAATACCCATCATCCAGATTGACCCAGAAACAACTTTGGGCCAAGTGTTCCAACATCCAAGAGATAAATCTGCTATCACATCTGTGATGTACAATATATGGCACTTTTCCACTGTCTCAACTCTCATTGGTTTCACACTGCACCAGTGAAGGGCCTGTCCACTGCTGGTACCCACCATGGTTCAGCATGGTTTATGGGGCCATCTTGTTTGAGGTTCCAGTGGACTGCTCCGAGGTGCCGATTTTGACATAAGCGGACAGCAGCTGTTGATGGGCCAGCATAGCTACATCACCCGCCCAACAAAACTGCAAACTACATCTGAACTTTCATTTCCTCTCTGATTGTGTTGATGGATGGTGCCACAAGAAACGAGCGCATTTACAGAAATATACCATAGATGATTGCACAGCATGGCTACACTTGGACTTATAAGCTGTGTCGGGATAAGCTAAAGAAATTGAAGTACGATTATAGGGCAGTTAAGGCCCACAATGGGCAGAGTAGCTCAAACGCAATGACCTGTTATGATACTGCCCACTTTAGATTGACAGTCCCACCCATAGAATGGGAAAACAAGTCACAGTGGCAAATTGCCTACACCTGAGAAGAACCGATAGGATGAGAGCCGAGTGGAGTCACACTTATCAAAGGCAAAGTGGCTATAGATGCTATGGATGACAGTATCATCAGCGTATGTATGGGTTCCAAGCCCCCTTAAAAAGCCCCGAGGGACTGGAAACAAGTGCAGCTGACCTGAGAATGAATATTGTGACAAAGCTAGGGACTTATAACCTGCACCCCTTGCCAAGGCTCAGTGACAAAGTACCTTCTGAAAGGAAGAAAAAAAAAAGGTTGTAAGATCAACCATCCAGGTAAATAACAACAAAAACGGTTAAATCGTGTTATCTGTACCGGTTTCTTTGAGGGAGAAACGTTTCGTCTTCCATCTGGAAGACATCAGTCTGCGACCTGCCAACCAGATCTGTCCCATAAGCAACCTTCATTGCTGTGTTTCAAGCCATCCTCCTGTTGGAATCTCAGAAGCAGCCCTTTTAACACATCCGCCCAAAACAGTCAATCATCATGTATAACAATCAAATGTCTTAGGCCAGATGGCCGACTTGCTACTCACAGAAACAGCCTGAGGACACCAAGGCCAAAATGGTTCATAAAAACGGTTGTAAGCTCAATCATCCAGGTAGATGACAACAAAAAAGGTTAAATCATGTCATATGGACCAGTTTCTTTGAGGGAGAAACGTTTCGTCTTCCATCCGGAAGACTTTATCAGTCTACTTATGTAGACGGTCTACTTTCTGAAAGTGTCCATCTGTTATTCAAGATGTCCCAGAGTAGATTCCCTGAAGCAAAGCACTATTCCAAAAATTTCAGTAGCAAACTTAAGAAAATAAATAAATAAATGACACACATTGCAATAGTTTCAGGATGTGTGCCAAAGACTCTTCAAACCTCCAGCCTGCTGGATCCCAAACCTTCTATGGTCATGTTATTGTTACACTGCTGGCTGTTCTGTAAATGACAGAGCTCGAATCGCATTAATTGAGAGAAGACAGACACACTGTGTGACAGATGGCTCACTGTGCAGATTCTTTAATCAAGAATAAAATGTGCTTTAATGTTTGGCGTCGTGTCTGTGTTTGCAGTGTCAGGCGTGCAGTACGGACGTTTGGAGTCAAACGTGACGCTAGAATGTGGGAAGTCAGAAATCGGGTAAGAAAAATAACACTTGAAGCATATTAGCTGAATTAGTTTTTGTCAAGGTAGCTGCTATGAAACACATTATTCATGAAAGTTGGACTAAGTTTACTTTTATGCATGTACATTTTCATATTATCAGTGGGCAAAAAAGAAAAATACACATAATTTTAAAATAATTAGGAGATTTATGTGTGAAAATCTCTCAGCATGATAATAAACGTTCTACATGTCCCTGACCAGAGTCCCTGTGGTGTGGCGCCACAATCGCAGCTCGGTGTTGCCGTGGCACGAAGTGACATCGGATGGCCGGCTAGTCCTTTTGCACGTCAACCAATCAGCACAAGGCAACTACAGCTGCTATAACAACAGCGAGCTCCTCCGTTCCGTCAGTCTCAGGCTGGGCCGTAAGTGATACTTCGTTTCTTCAGGTCCACGTAATTTATTAAGGGCTTAGAAGAGTTGAAAAAGGGTGACTTTCAAAAATGTCTGTGTACTGCTGTTTTTATTTTGAATTATTTGACATTTGGAATCTTGTCTTACCTTCTTAGTGATATTCCCAACACTTCAAAATAGTATTGTTTCACTTATGAGAAGTGTATTAATGAAATAAAAGGGGTGATCAGAGTAGAGCTAGGAAAGAGGAGGGAATAGATCATATCGGGCTTCACAAAGACGTCTGCTTCCTGTTACTGTCTTATACAGGAAGGGGCTTCTGAAGTGGGCTTCCTTCAGAGGAATAGGGAGTTTTGCTTTGCGTTGGCCAGTCCTATCCTATTTTGATTCACGATGGGGACATTTGGGTCCAAAACGGTTTGTTTCGTGTTCAAGGACAAGACTTATAAAAACAGTAAAAGAAGTCCAGTTAAAAAAAGAGTAAATAAACCTCTGTCCTTTTTTGGCTTCAAAATAAAACTCTCCTGTTTCTCAGGTCCCCCTGGGCTGTTGAGCATTTCATGTCAAGTGCCCAATTACACACACGTTCGCTGCTCCTGGAGGGAATCTGGGAACACCTTCCTGCCAGCTGTTTACAACGCCTCCTTTAGGTAAGAGCCTGTTACTGCATCTGAGCTATCCTTTAGAAAAGCCACGTTTTCTCTTTTGAACATGAGTGGCTTAACATTAAGGTTATATCAATTTTTTGTAGTTTTCAGCTGAAATCTGTCAATTTTTTTTTCCGCCAAGAAAATAAGTCCAGTACTTTTATGTTTCTTTCAAGTGGGAAGGGTCACGTGCCGAGGCCATGCATCATGGACGTCACCTACAGGCACTGTGATGTACACCATCCTGCTTTCTGGGAGACTATCCACATGCTCGGAGTCACAGAGACGAATGCTCTTGGATCCCAGACAACATTTCTCCAATTCAGGCTTTATGAGCTTTGTAAGATCACATAAGATGATGGGAACAGTTTGATGCGACATGTCAAAAAAGTAAAACATTTGCCTCAGGGTCATGAAAATGTTTGTTTGAATGATAATAAATTGACACGGGATTTATTTTCTTAACATGCCACTTACAGGAAAGACTCCTTGGCTCAGTGTTTATTTATTAGAATAAAAAATCCATTAAGATAATCCATCAGCTGAACAAGTGCTTTTTAGCTATTAATATTTACTGCAATGAGCTTCTTTACACAAGACCAAGGAGTAAAGTTATGATATAACTCTGTTTTTGATGCAAAGGTAAAGCTCATGTATGTCTTTTTTTTTCCCCTGTGCTTTCCTTGTAGTAAAACCTAATCCTCCAGAGTCGGTGTCTGCAAAAGAAGTGGAGGGTTTTCCAACAAGACTAAGGGTCACATGGGACTACCCTTCCTCCTGGCCACTGGAAATCTCTTTCCCCCTCCTCTTCCACATTAGATACAGGCCTCATGGTTCGAAGGTCTGGTCACAGGTTAGTAAAACAAAAGCCATTTTTTAAAATAATGAAACCTAAAGAAAAACTCACTTCTAACTGGGGAAAATGTATATTAAAATATAAATACCATTTTAAACGTTGTCACTCTAAACCTACGTTAAGCTTAAACACAACACAAACGATCGCCGCAGTGTTCACCTGTTTTTCATTTTATTTTTCTCATCCTCGTATGTGCACATTCAGTGTCATGTCTCTCCCCGTTTGTGAACAGATTTTCACAGAGGGGGATGAAGTTGTGATAGCTGATGCCCTGGCGGGTCACTTCCACCAGGTAGAGGTTCGAGCCCGGGACGAGGTGAACTCTGAGAGCCAGTGGAGCGAGTGGACCCAACTGCATCTCGTCAGACCCTGGGAAGGTGGGTGAGAAAATAACAAAGAAACGAATGATTAAAAGTGCAATGGAAGCCAATTTACTGTGGAACAATTAACAAATGTTAAGCTTAAATATACATATAGTATGCATTTTTGATTTTGTAATTTACATAATAGTATACATAACTATTAGCTTGATCTGTTAGCCCTCAGGGTACGTGTTGAGGATGACTGTCAGCTATAACCACCCCACATTTTATTTCAGCACCTGTACAAATAACTGTAGTTTATCATTTTTATGTAGGCTAATGCCAATTAGCTGTGGCTGTATCACCAAACGTTATTCTATTGTACAGCCAATGGTTATTTTCTGAGTTTCATTGGACCTAATTTAATGGTTTATTAAATATTTTGCTAACAGACAAGCAAGGCTGACCCTAACAAGTAATGAAAAGTACAAAAAAAAAACATTTGGAATGCGTCGCCCACAAAGCATGTGTTGGGGTCAATGTTGAACCACCACCAAACCAAATTATTGCAAAGTATCTGTGAAATTGACTGAATTATAACCATACATTACATATAACCTAAAACCTTTGTCTGTTCTACATATCATTGGCTAACTGTGTATCTGTTTCTCCCACCACAGCCTACACCAACCCTGACCCTGTAGAGGACACAGAGCCTCCAGACTATTATGCTATCTTCAGCACAGAATCTGAGACTTTCACCATTAAGACGCCCAGTAAGGCTTATTAAATTATCCAGAAAAGTAAACAAGCTACAGTTCTCTTTAACAGCTAAAGTCCAACAGTAATGCATTTATATTATTCCTTATTGGATTGTTGCAAATAGTATTGGTATTATCAAAGTTCATGCTCAATAATCCGTGTAAAAAATCCAACAAAGTTCAGTCAGGTCATCTGGACGGTTTATTTTTTGTTGTTGTTGAGACGCTTTGTCCTTCATCCAAAGGACTTCATCAATTCAAGAAGCCATAGGTCCACTATGGACACGCCCATAGTATAAGATTGATGAAGTCCTTTGGATGAAGGACAAAACGTCTCAACAACAACAACAAAAAAAAGAAAACGTTCAGATGACCTGACTGAACTTTGTTAGATTTTTTTTACCGGGATTATTGAGCATGAACTTTGATGTTTTGAACCACTTTGGCTATGGCTGCCTCAGAGGGCTTGACAGGGGAGTGGGCGGACCCCAGAAACAATCTCATCACCAGAAAACTGGTTGGTTCACTATGGGAGTGTGCTGCTAGTGGGACTGAGTTTGTTTGTGACTCCTCTGACTGATGAAGTCCTTTGGATGAAGGACGAAATGTCCAAAAAAAAAAAGTGTCCAGATGACCTAACTGAACTTTTTTTGGATTATTATTATTGTTGATGCCATTTCTACTGTTATGCAAACAGCTAAATACATAGTAACCCTACTGAATTGACTGTTTCTTTATTTGTCACATACGTCCTATTATATCTTTGGAGATAAGTCATAGCTTCCTTCTATTTTTAGCTACATTAAAACTCAGTGCACACTGTGGAAAATTTCTACAAAAAAAAAACAAAAAACATATAAAGATTAAAACCAGACTGTTTCTCTTCACACCATTATATATTTTCACATTCTAGGTTAGCTTTTATAAGGTGTGTTGTAAAATGACATACGTTCATATGAAGTTGTATTTCATTTTCAAACCAGATAATGACTAAGACTTATTTCATATGTTGGAAAATCCAAATTTAGGACCTTTTTAAATTTCGTCATAAATCCTCAGTCTGGTTTGACATCTTGTTTTGTGAGCTATGAGCTTCGTAGCCGCATAAAAAACTACAAAATGAGCATGTTTGTCTTGTTTTTTTCGGCTGAAACAAGATCATCATACATGATACATAATTATTCATTAAAAGCAGTGCTATTTGCAGTTATTACAGTGCATTTAGGAGCAGACATGAACATGTTTGGTCCCATCACCAAATTGCATATAATGGCAGTAAATTGCACCTGCAGGGTGTTAATGTTTTCTGCAACATTTGTTCTCTGAATGAAAAGTTAAGTAGATAGCAGCTGACTTCTACAGTAAATAGATGAAACCAGAACTAGAAGAAGCCTGCAGTTGTGATCATGCACACATGTAGTATAACCCAGAAGATAAATAAGAGTTAAACATTCTTTAGGAATAGATGTTGTCTACTGTTTATAATCTGTGTGTGAACTTGCTGTCATTTACAGATGTGCTCACAAACTGCTGTTTTTCTCAGAGCAGAAGGATTTTCTTTTTTTTTTTTTTGCGCCTGTGAAAAAAAAGTTTTTGTTTTTCGAAGTGTAATTGGTGCATGTCTGCGCGAAAGCTGTAACGGCAAATTTAAGACGAGCTTCTAACCAGGGAGCAATTCAGTCCGAGACCACACACAGTTGTTTTTTTGGGACTCCGTGTTGCTTATTTTGATGGCTTTTTCCAAAACTGTTATCACTTTTAGACCATCTCTTTATTTCAATCAACTTTCCTTTGTGTTTCCATAACTTTTGTCATATTTATTTCCCATGTTTTTGCTTTACTGATGTCTACTGTTGTTTACCTCCTTCCTCTTCATCAGATCCTGCAGACGGGGATGACGGTAACTTGGGTCTGGTGATTCTGCTGCTTTTGTTCTCCATCTGTATCCTCACCACCGTACTTTCCCTCATCTTTATTGTATGGTAAGATACACATAAACACACACACGCTGATGTGTAATCCGTTTCTTTCCATCTCTGAGGGAGATGTTACAGTCGGTGTTATATTTCCTCAGTATGAGACAGAGGCGGCGAGAACACGCCACCAAACAGGAGCTCGCCTCCATGGTCAAGATGAAGTCAATCCTAATCTAAGATGACCCTCATGTTCAAGGTAACTCCGCCTTGACAGCTATTTTTTTTAAATTGACATGCGTTTTGCACATTCGCTGTGTGCAAATGTTGAGCAGGCGTTGGTAGTTACAGTTGTTTATTTTTTTATCCGTTTCGCCGATTCGTTTGTATGAGAAGCAGCCACTTTGTGTGAAGCTAATTAAAACTGTATTGTCTCAGATTCATAGAACTCCACAGAATGTCCTCAAATGGGCGCTAAGCTAAGAGGAGTGTAGGATTTAGTTTTATTGGGATTAAAAAAAAAGTTTCAAAGAGCTGCTATAAACAAGACAACCCGTCAGATAGCCAGCCAACTTGTGATTATAAGGCTGGGATACACACACACACACACACACACACACACAGATTATAACCCTGTAAATATGCCTGCATAACTTCTATCCCACTCTGCTATTTAAATATGCGCTTTCAATGCAGCAAATTACCCAGATGAGTTTGATTTAAACATGATTTTTACAGTTGTCTTTTCTCTTTGCTCATCCTCACATGTCCCCTTCTTCTTTTTCTATTTTTTTATTCCAACTCTTCCAAGGTTGAGATGAAGTGTCACCTGTCAGCTGGAAAAGTGAGTAAACGTCAAACCCTTTTTTTTTTTTTTTTTGTCAGAGACACGCTGGTTGACTAGAGGATAAACTCGTGGAAGGGTTTTTCGGACTCCACCTGGCAACATGGTGCATTTTTAAAAGACTTCCCTGGATTAATTCATGGTGTCATCCGACTGAGCTACCCTAAAAGGTTCAACAGACTCCAAACGAGCAGCAAAACAGACTTTGCTCTCTTGACTCCAGCAGTGTTTACTCTTTAATGGGCTGGCGGGGAAACGCTGCTCCGGGGACGTCTGAGCTCACTCACAAAGGATGCTGCTCCAGGTGGGATGACTCCTTGTGCCTTTTAAAGCAACAAATCAGGACGAGATGTGCAGCTGCCAACCAGGAGAACGTAGAATTTACTGTGGAACAGCTCGTCTGTCTTCTATCACCCAGAACATTTCACTTTCTTTTGTTTTTTTGAGTTTCTTGTGAGGAGGAATATAATTGCATGTGTTCATTCTTACATTGACTGACTCAGTGCTGTGAAGGAAGCCTTAACTCTGCCTGTGTGTGTGTAAATGTGTGTGAGTGCGAGCGACACCAAAGCAGCGACGCCAGGCATTAGGGCCTCCGCTGAGGAAGGGGGTGGGGTTAGAGAGCAATCGGGGCAAATGATCTTGGAGGTTAGGGTTCAAAAATGACAGACTGGGTAATAAAAAATTAGTTTATGATGAATTATTCTATGTTGCATGATATCGTGATAGGCTGCATGAGTTATTTTACGTCACATTATCTCGTTGTGCTGTCAGTCATTTTAAATATAGGTAGTATTTTATTTTATGTTTCCTATATACCTCTGTCTATCCATCCACAGTTAGTATTTGTGTGACTGAAAGAAACAGGAAGAGAAAGAGGCCTTTCACAGATCACCAGCATTGCATCGCATACTTGGTTAAAATTAAAAGTTGCACCCTAGAGATTTAAAATGCGTTCTAGATTCCTGATAAATGATTTGCCGAAGCAAATGATGTCCGAGAAGACTTTTAAAGAACGTCACCTACTTTAAAAATAGAAGCTAAAATTTGAGTAATTAAATCAAATATTCTAAATTCACTGTCAGTTAATTTATACAATATTTTTATAGTCTGAAAAATAGTCCCCGTCCCCCCCCCCCCCGTCACATTTTAAGATGAAACATGAATTTTTTTTTTAAAACGTCAAGTTTAAACATTCTAAAAAGCAAATATGATTGATTAAAATAATTCAAACTGAAAGAGCTAATACCAAGTCATGGTTGTGTTGAAATAAATTTACTTTTTACTATGTTTGGTTATGTCAAGTATTTGTTTTGGCTTAGATGTTTTAAGATTAAAAGTTACCAAGATAGGTTTAAAACCTTAAACTTGTTTGTTCTGAACAGAAACTAGATAAAAAATAAAAAATAAACATTTGGGTTTATATTATAATAAACTAATAGACGCATCCCATACAAGTAGGCATTATACAACCAGGATGGTTGGAATATGGCAAGCTGTTTTGTCATATAATAGTTTAGCCGGGTTCTTCAACGTAAATACCCATAATTTAGTCAAAACGATTAATAAATTTAAACTAAATAACAATAGGAGTTTCTCCTTGTAAGAAATGTTTTTTTTTTTTTTCAGATATTCTCAATGTTAATTTTTAAACATGTTATGCATAATGTACAAAGGTAATAGTGAACAGTACAGGTGCACTAATTTTGTATATCTGCAGTTTATATTTGTTTCTGTCCATCAAGTGTTCTCTTTGGTATTTTTCTGAATGTTGAATTTAATTTTCCCTAATTCAAACTAAGTTTTCGACACATTGAATCATTTCAAGTTGGGTGAACTATTACTGATGTCTAAAAAAAGGTATTAGAATTATGAGTTTGGTTTGATTATATGTTACAACAGCCTTCCATACATATTTAGGGCCCCATTGTGTAGCACCAGGGAGAGTTTATTTCAAATCAAACAGATGATGCAGAAAGTAGCGTTTATCCACCTTATTTCTAGCCCTCATGGCGCCTTGCGTGAATTATGGGTGCGACTTCCAGCACGGACTGGAACCGGCATTTGTTTATGTGTGAACAGTACGAGCTAATGAAGCATTGTGGATTTAATTTAAACATGTAGAAGCACCACCTGTCAAAGCTCAAATAGGAGAATATAATCATACCGCTGCCTATTAAAAAGTGGCTGCAGATTACATCTACTGGCATATTTGGCTACTTCATTGACTCGGTTCTTCCGACGGTGAAGCGGTGAACCTGAAAAGCTCTGAGGTATATTAGTGTCTACAGAGTAATAAGAGCAGTCGTGTAAAAGAGGTGGGACACAATCTTATTTACCATAAAACAGACAGAGTCCAGCCAAAGCCTTAAAGTCCTCCATCACCGAGCTTGGGTTAATTACAGAGAAAATTGTAATATTGAAGACAAACAAATACTATAATGCTGTGCACTCCATACACATGACATCATACCCGATGTTCTCGTCACACTGTTTTCTATCCTATTGAGGATTCGGCGTCTCTTTCCCGGTGGTCCAGCCACAAAGTAGGATGCAGGTTTTTCTCCATCGGACGTTTGCCGTTTGGTCTTTTCAAGTTCAGATCTTTCAGCCACATTCTTCTTAATTCCTCATCTGTAGGTAGGCGATGGAAACTATACGTTTTCACAGGAATATTATTATTTTTTGTTTGTTTTGAGTCCATGTTCTAAACACTGTTGTAGCCATTGACTTAGTTTGGTCTGGTTGTTCATGCAGCCGCCAACGCAACAGGTACCTGAACTCAGCACGACTACTTAAGTAAACTTTACGGTTGTTAAATAAACGTGAACAAAACAAAGTCAGCGTTTTAGCTGCTAAACTGAAAGCAAATTACCGTACTTTCAAACAAACCATGCTCCATTACCATGGTTAACCAATGCTTAGTGCTACTTCCTGTCTGACAGGAAGTTGTTCCCATAATCATTTATACAGTAGAGTCCCCAGGAATAAGGTGGATTAAAAATGTGTTTTGTTTGATTATATGTTACGACTTATTTTGAGCCCTTTGTGCAGCACCAGAGCAGTTTTTTTTCCCCAAGCAAACTGATGATGCAGAACGTACTTTAAAGAGGTTAAAATAAAAGCTGCAGCTCATTTTCACATAAAGGAGGATGCTTGTGAACGGGTACTGCGGATGTTGGCATGTGGTCCAGAACACCATTTTAAATTAAGTGGGTTTGTGGAAAACTTAAGCATTTTTGTAGAGAGATGATGGAGGTTGGAATGATATTAACAGACAATCACACAAAGACATCGTGTGAGTTTTAGTGTTACACGGCTGCGGCACAATAATAAACTCTAATAAGTTAAAGAATCTTTTACTAGTCGGTGTAAACAGTAAACTGACTCTCGAGTTTTTCCTCACTCTGAACAAGTATCCAAACTAACTCAAGAAAATCAAGTGAAATCCTGTACATGGCCAGCACTTTCCTTCTGAAATGCTTCTTGTGCATTTTTTTGTTTTCCTGACTGTTTCTAATGCAAACTTTTTGTTGATTTGTTGACTGATTGTGTACGTTCTGGAACACAAGGTGCATCTAAGTCAAATCCATGTTTGACGATTGTATGTTCTCTAAAGCTAGCTCTACATATGTTGCATGGATCCAAGCGCAACTTACTTGTATATTAATATTGTATATTACACTTTAAAGGATATGTATGCAATGGTGTATGTGGTGTTCATGAATCTATTCTGTGGGATTGATTCACAGACATGGATTTACTCAGTGCTGCATTCATTTAGTGCAATTTAGAGAATGATGCATAACAAAATATTCTAACTTTATGACTGATGTTGAGCTCTCAACGTTAAAATATGTAAGAAATTAGATGGCAAACATATTTGCAAGTAAGAAAAGAAACTAGCATTAGTGACTGAGGATAATCCATGTCTGTGGAGCCATTCCTGCGTTGTGTATTTGTACGTTTCTCCCCAGTTATATGAAGCTGCGTTACTGTACAGTTACTGTGTGAATGCGTTTACTCAATTGTTTCATCTGACATACTCAGTTTATTTCTTTCCTGTCACTTGAACCACAATTAAGATTTCTGTTGTTTTCATTGTTGACCATTTGTGTCTACCATCCACAATTTTTCATATCAAACTCTTGTGTGCTCTGAAAATTCAGAAGAATGACAGTAATTCAGAAAATGTGTGTATTTATTGTTCAAAAATATAGAATTCAGAACCCTTGCTGGCTCTTTTGGGTTTTTTGGGAAATGGTTTTATTTTAAAAATGCTGTTACAGTAAAGCAAACCAGGTGCTGCAAGTTTGAAAAGCAGATATTTTATTTTTAACAGCTAAACTTTTTAAAATATTGGATATATTTTAGGTAATTCAAATAAATAAATAAAAAAATATCAATTTTTCATTAGGATGGATTTTTTTTTTTTTCCTTTGTGGCAACAAGTTTCATTGACGTCTTTGTTCTCAGTGGTTGACAGTTCTTTCTACAATTCTTGAACTATTTGTTTCAGTCTTTATTTTCCATTTTTGTGATCATTCCTTTCAGTCTGTCTGTCTGTCTGCAGTGTTGGAAACCAGTGGAGCCTGTGGGTTTTAGATCCTACACGTCAAATTACTCTCAGACATCTACTCTCAGATGTACATGGTTGGCTTTTATATCGTTTCTTGCTATGTGCACAATGAAAACAATCATAAGCTGTTTTTTTATTTTTTATTTCCCTGCTCTTGTACCGGTATGTTTCTGTGAAATAAATACTATTTTACCACATTTTTGTAGAAATTTCTTCAATCTTACAACTCTATTTATATAGATCTTTAATGTCTTTTCTTTAGTCAACACATTTAAAATGGGCTCACATATATGCTCATTTAAGTTGCAGTTGATGATTTCTACATATTCAAGCTGCCTGTAAAAATTAAAATGTGTTTATATATATATATATATATATATATATATCATGGAAAAGTTGTTTAATGTCCATAAATCCATTCAAAAAGTTAATATTTAATAGATGATAGATTCAGGGCCCACAATTTAAACGATTCCAAGTATTTGTTTGTTTATTTTTACATAATTTGGGCTTCCAGCTCATGAAACCCACGAAAACGGGATTAAAAAAAATTAGAATACTGTGGACACATCAGCCGACACTACTTCTCAGTTTTTGCAGAAAAAAAAGAGAGAAATTAGGATCACAACAACTCAATCAAAATATGGTACTTCCAAAATGGTATGTCAATCTTTAATACTTGGTTGGGAATCCCTTTGCCTTTATCACTAACTCGATGAGACGTGGCATTGAGGCAATCATCCTGTGGCATTGCCTGGGAGTTATGGAAGCCCAGATTTCCTTGATGCTTCCTGTCAGCTCCTCTTTGTTGTTGGGTCTGGTGCCCCTCATTTTCCTTATGAGAATACCCCATAGATTCTCAATGGGGTTTAGGTCCGGCGGGTTGGTTGGCCAGTCGAGCACTGTGGCATGTGCATCAAACCAGGTTTTGGTGCCTCTGGTGGCATGGGCAGGGGCCAGGTCCTGCTGGAAGATGAAATCTGCATCTCCATACAGATCCTCAGCAGAAGGAATTATGAAGTCCTCTAAAACATTCTGGTAGACTCCAACAATTTTCAATCCGGTCATTTGGACAGTTTCTTTTTTTTTGCTGAAACGTTTCACCTTCCATCCGGAAGGCTTCATCTGTCAAGGAAACACAACACAAACTGAGCCTTCCTCCAAACAGCTTACTCCAAAGTGGAACAAACCAGTTATATTGGTGCTAAGGTGGTGTTTGTGTCATTTATCCGCAGTTTGGAAGTCATGCTATATTATGTGTCTTTTTTTTTTTTTCATTTACCCTTTATTTATACAGGTAGTCTCATTGAGCCACGAGAACTCATTTTGAAGAGAGACCTGTTTAGGGAACAGATGGCGGTTAAGGGCCTTGCTCATGGGCCCAGAGTGGGGCGAATGAGGGTGGGGGCAGTTGTGGGTGCATCACCTACCGCACCCACATTTTTTATGATGTCTGTACCAGGGCTTGAACCGGCTATCTTCTGATCACAGGCCCACCTTCTCTAACCTCTGCGCCACTATTCCGCCAAAAAATTGTCATTTTTAATCTGTTTGGAAGTCATACTACACAAGCAGAATTGGTTTGTTCCACTTTGGAGTAAGCTGTTGGAGGAAGAATCAGTTTTGTTGTGTGTTTCCTTGACTGATGAAGCCTTCCGGATTGAAGGTGAAACGTTTCAGCACAAAAAAAAGCAACTGTCCAGATGACCTGACTGAAAAATGTTGGATTTTATACCTGGATTATTGAACATGGACTTTGTTGAAGTCATACTACAGTTTCTGTCATGTATCCCAAGTTTGGAAGTCATACTGGGATTACCTGTCTAAATAAAGGTTGAATGAATACTATTGTATGTCATTTTTCATCAGTTTAGAAGTCAAAATGTATTATGGGTCATTTATCATTAATTTGGAAGGCATACTATAGTAGGTGTTGTTTTTCATCAGTTTGGAAGTCATACTATAGTATGTGTCGTTTTTCATCAGTTTGGAAGTCATACTATAGTATGTGTCATTGATCATCATTTTGGAATTCATACTATAGTATGTGTCATT
>NC_056515.1:35420913-35428956 GCF_014905685.2 Nematolebias whitei | reverse complement strand
ATTGCTAATATGGACCGATACCATGCCGATAATATTGTGCATCCCTAATAAATACCGTACAGTCAATTGTAAAAAGCCATACATGTTAAGATTTTATGGTTGTTTCTTTTTATTTTGTCAGTTCTTGGTTGCATGTTAAAATAATCTACCAATATAAAAAAAAAAAAAACACTTGGTAACAAGAAAGGTTAGCAACATTGTATTACCTCTTCCTGTTTACTAGGATCTATGTGCAAGTTCCTACAATTATCTTCTCTTTGGAGCGTTTGCTTCCTTGCGTAGCAGGAAATAATTAATGATTCATCTAAATGTGAGGAGGTTTTAACAAGTCGCATGGAAAACGTGAGCAGCTAATAGATCCATGCAAATAAAGAAGAATAAAAACGTCATGTTGCTGTGAACCAAGTTAAAGTTTAAAAGCTAAACAACATAACGTTTTAGTGTTAAAAGTGTTTAAAAGCACAAACAGAAGATTGTAGCTTAGTGTGACCACATTCATGTCCTCCTTTCAGGACGTGACTATTTTTACTCCTCGCATCATTTATAATTGATGGACTTGTCTGCTCAAATTATGTGATGGTCAGTTGATTTACAGCCCAAGTGTCTTGTCTGAATGTGTGACAAATAAGTAGGAACTTGTTAGTTTTCTTTTATTCTTTTATGTTTTTTTCCCCGTTGAGCGCTTTTGCTCTCCCTGTCATTTAGCTCGTCACCTGTTCCTCCTTGCACTGTGCATCTGTCGTCTCCTCTTACCGTCCCTCCCTTCCTACTGGCGTGTTTGTTGTCTTCACGGCGCATTAGCTGTCTTAGAAAACGGATAAATGGTTGTTATCGTGCACGCTGATCATATCTGATTTGGCAGGCAGGTAACGGGAACAAATGAAAACGGAGTTAAGGTTGCTGCAGCGATGCTTGTTAGCGAACGATCACTTCAAATTCAATTGTCCAAATAATTTAGTAGATTTTTAGGTCCGATTTTGAAATTTGTCTTGCTGTTGTCATATTTGCCAAACCCACATTTAATCAACGATGGGCGAATAGCGCTTATACATCAAACAGATGTCAAGAACTAGCAGCAATCGCAAACCCCGGTTAGATTATTGGTTCTGTGTATAGGAGCCCTCAGGCATTTGGCGATGACGGCGTCCTGTTAGATTTTTTTTCTTTTCTGCCAAAGTGAAAGTTCTTTTGAAGAAAGTTAACAGATGTTAAGGTTGGTTTCAACTTGTCGAACAGGCCGTTTTCACAATCAAACCATTTAGCACATCTGCTCTTTGTTTTAAAGAAAATATATAAATGATAAAGAAAAAAGAGCCGTCACCAAATGATAAATGCTAATGCATTAGCTTAGCCTGTAAGGTTTACTCGTTATTTGTCCAGTTAAAAGGAAACGAGAGGCAATCGACTAACATTTTAGCACGAAAATAACTTCTTCCACAACTCTCTCTGCTTTTGTATTGATTTGGTATTGGTGGTCAGCAGTTCCAAATGGAATCTAAATATAAAACATTTATATATTTTAAGCATGTAGGGAACATACATGACTACCAGGAACAAAACATTACAGAAACATTTGTCGACATCATCCTGTATGTAAAGTAAGTCTGGCCAAAATTTGCTCAAAATGTTAGTGAGCAGACACCTGGCTCTTTATCTTGTGTTAGATAAATATGTTTAATGACCATATGGACCCTGTTTAGTTGAATGATTTCTAAATATAGATTTTCCCTTTGTCAATATGAGCCTAATGGCTAAGATAAAGTGGGAGACACTACAGGTGTTCAGCCGAACTTAACTGAATGGCGGAAAAAAAAAAAAAAACATTTTAAAGTGGTCAAAAATAAGCGAAAATTTCAATTTTCAGGTTCAAAACACATATTAAAGTACATTTTAATTTCAACATAAGCTCTGTAGGTTTGCTGTAAGCTGCTGTCTTTGAGTTCGACTTCAAACTAGTGCGGTCATGTAGAGCGCTCTCCGGTTTAACTCCACCCTCCATCTGCTGGCTGCCTTTGATCTTAAGCAGGCTTTTTAATCTCTCCCCTGGATCCCATCGAAATACGCACACTCACGTACGCATGTGCACACAAACACCCAAAGTCAACAAACTCTGAAACCAAATCATGGCGGTGCTCTGTAAATCTACCACCTATCTGCTTTACTATCTCAAGTTAGATAACGTGCATTTTGGGATCCAGGCCAGTGCACAGAGCCACACTGCTTGATGAGGGTCTTTTCTTTTAAATGGTCACTCTTGAAAATCAGTAGTGTTCATGTCGCATGCTTTTGACTAATTCAAGGTAACAAAGAACTTTTTTTTCCCCCATTCCTGTAAAAAACAAACAAAAAAAAGTATTACTTTACAAACATGTTTGCTCTGCTGTCTGGTTTTCCTTGAATAGTCAAGTGCAAAGAACATTTTGAATATTCACTTTAGTGTGTCATATTTGGTTGGGGTCTATTTGCCCCTGTGTCTGCCTCGACTGAATACTTGCACTGTAGATTCTATGGAGTGTACTCTATGTGTTTGTGCCCCCCCCCCCCCCCCCCCCTCTCTTTCTATGTGTGTGTGTGCTTAGATTCAGTCAGGTGTAGTGTGTATGCGGGCTGTTTGCTTTACAGTGTGATCCTTGTGCCTGATCTGAGAAGGCTTTACTCAGCCACCCACCTTGGTCACATGATGTTTTTGTGTGAGTTTTCATTTAATATTCAATGTTATCTAAAGCGGGGCTATTCAACAGGCTTAAATCGTAAAACAAACCGTACTTAATGAGAGTAACTGCTGGATGTCCGGCCCCTGAGCTCTTGGCTTTCAGTAACTGTGGCCCCTGAGCAATTTAGTTGAATAATTTTTTCAATTCAATTTCAATTCAATACTTTATTAATCCCAAAGGGAAATTATTATTTGTTGTTGTAACTCGTTATCCTCATTTCATTAAGAGATGTTGTAGATACTGATGGCTGTAAGCAGGAAGGATCTCTTGTAAAGGTCCATCCCACAATGGATCCTAAGAAACTGGCTGCAGATGCCGTCCGATCCGTCCACCCAGAGTCCCAGACTCGGCTGGCCTCTCAGTTCCTCCAGGCTGTAGGACCGCCCGAATGCCTGGGAGAACTCCTCCCAGAGCGATGGCCACTCCTCCCAGCAGTCTGCCGAGCTCCTCGTCGCTGTGGACAGCCAACTGTAGGTGCCGAGGGACGATCCTGTCCTTCCGCTGTCATGAGCCGTGTTTCCTGCTAGTTCCAGGATCTCAGTGGTCAGGCACTCGAGCACAGCTGGCAGGTAGATGAGAATGCGTCCACAGAACATCCTTTTCAACTCGTTTGAGATTTGGGGCTGTAGCTGAGATATTATTTGAGCTTTTGAGATGTTAATCAGCTGCTGTTGGTTGTAGAAAACTGCCTTGTTGCCATGGTTACGCATCATAACAAATGTCCAAAACTAACATTTTCTGTAAAAATCCTTCCAGCTGCACAGCATCTGATACCAGATCATCCAAAAAAATGTGATTTACATCCAGAAAGAGGAATTAAAGTTTCCAAAAGCAAAATCTCAGAATGAAAGTAACAAAGCTGCTCCAACATGCAGCCACCTTGAGCGGCGCAATTCTAGAACTACACCTATAGCTATATAGAATAGCCCTGATCTAAAATAATGTCAGTGTTTCCCTTACTTTTATAAAAGCAGGGCGCCCCGCCCTGTCAACAGAACTGAGCACCCTGCCTACCGAACCACACCCCCTCTCCAACAACTGCCGACACTGATGTAGCACTAAGCTAGCGGTGCACAATACATACATGCTAGCTAAAAAAACCTATTATTATGGAGGTAGCACTTTGACTGCCCCCCTGCTCTGAAAACGGCATGCAACACACAAATGTCTCAATTTCCACCATTCCCTCCCCCAGGCCCATTGACATATGATGGAAGATAAGAGTACCCTGCCAAGGCATGTAAACTAGGGGAAACACTGAACGTACTAGCTTTAGTATGTGGGTAAGCTTTTTTTTTTGGACGCACATCTGCATTTGATGTGTTTTGTGGACTATAATATGTGGAAGCAGCATAGAAGAAAACGTATGCAATAATAAAGACACAAAACAAGTTAAACACAAACAGACAGAGAAAAATACATATGCCCCTATTTGTGTTTGGTTGTATAGGTTTAGACCTATACTAATATGCAAGTGTCAATGGTTTCTACTGTTTTTTGTTTTTTTTCTTTTACAATACAAATTTAAGACAGTTGTTTATCCAGATTGACATTTTCATATTTCCTCACTTTCTGCCTCTTTTTTTAACTGTCTTATTAATCTCGCTTCTTTAGCCATCTACGTTGTTTTTGTTCTTTTATTCATATTTCTTTTTCATCCCTTCTTGTTGGTGTTCTGATTGCTTGTTTTAGCTGCTGACACTCTTTCTTTTTCATTTTCTCATTTCACCACCCACTCCCAACTTTCATTGATTGTATAGGTTTTTGGGGTAGTCTTTTACAACATATTCATTCAACCTTTATTTAGACAGGTTAATCCCATTGAGCCTTGCGGATTCATTTACAAGAGATCTGATTTCAACAAAGAATGATGACAACAGTGGACAACAGCAAATGGTTGGTTCTGATTATTGATGCTTGTCAAGTGAGACTACTCACATTTTTTTTGTGAAACTGGAGTTTGGAAATTGTCTCCTGCAACTGCTGCAACAACTACTGGGAGAACATGCAAACTCCACCCAGGAAGGTCCCTGGCTGGGATTTGAACCGGCAACCTTCTCTGAGAGGCAACAGCTCTACCAACCGTGCTGCCCTACATAAATACATAAATAAATAAATGTTGGTAATGTTGGTCATGTTAGGTTCAGTGGTTAGAGCTGCCGCCTCACTGCAAGAAGATTGCAGGATCTACTGTCTGGAGTTTGCATGCTCTTCCTGTCGAGGCATTGGTTTTCTCCTGGTACTCCCTTTTCCTCCCACTTTCTAAAAATATGCATTAACTAACGACAAAATTGTCACTATGTGTGTGATTGCATGAATAACTGTGAAGTATCTATGTGAGGCACTGTAATGGACTTCTAACCCCATCCAGGGTATACCCCGCCTCTCACACAATGATTGCTAGACAGCAGCCTCCCTTGAACATACCCTGAATGAGACAAACGAGTAAAGACCTTGTCTGTATTTATATTTTAAAGTGAGTTTCCAGCACTCACTCTCCAGACATACCAAGTATACCATGATGTGTTTACTCTTAGCTGCTGCTGACTTCATTCAAGTTTGTGATAGGCGACAGATTATTTATATGAAATGTGGATCGCATTAACAGCGTTCTGTACCACCATCTGTGTGGCTTGTTTCTTTGTCTCCTTTCCAGCAAAATATTTCAGAGGATAGTCATCCAGTAGTAACCAAAAAAAAGCATGGCATCCTCATACTTATATTCTCAAGAGATTTATTTTCCTGTGATTTGAACTGAGCTGTTAAACTTATTGTTACGCTCGTAAGGTTTCCATTCTCTTGAGAGGAAAATCTGAAATAATTTTTTGAAAGGCAACTTTTCCTTTAACTAGGGATGAAATTCTACAGTAGGCTGCCAAGAATTAGTGCTATTATGGGGCGGCTGTGGCTGAGAGGTTAGAACAGTCGTCCTCCAATGCAAGAGTTGGGGGTTCGATTCCACAAGTAGTCGCATGCTGAAGGGTCCCTGGGCAAGACACTGAACACATTGTCTCCAATGTGTGTCCCGTTGGTGTTTGAATATAATTAAAGCACAGATTGTAGTGTAAAGCTTTTTGAGTATCTTGATAAGATTGAAAGTTGCCATATAAGTACAATCCTTTATGTTTTTGGTAATGCAGAAACTAAATAAATTAAGAGTTCAATTGAATTCAGTTTATTTATATAGCGCCACGTCACAACAGAAGTCATCTCAGGGCACTGAACAGAAACATTCATATATATAAAAGTAAGTTAATAACAATTATCTGAGGAGCAGACTGCTTTGAGTATAACTTCATCGCAGACTCTCATCTTGAGCAAGCATGAAGGCGACAGTGGAAAGGAAAAACTCCCTCATGAGGAAGAACCCTCCAGCAGAACCAGGCTCAGAACATGTGGTCATCTGGTTCGACCGACTGGGTTTGAGAGGAACAGGAAGGAGGACCAGAAACACAAGAGCAGGTCAAGAATCACATGTTAAAATGGAAATAATATCAAATAAAACATTCAATTTTAACTATTAATTTTAAGAAATGAGGTCATTTTGTCCTCTAGTAGTCTAAGCTTATAGCAGCATAACAAGCCGACCCTAATCCTAGGGTTTATCAAAAAGGAAAGTCTTAATCCCAGTCTTAAAACTGGACAATGTGTCAGCCTCACGGACAGAAACTGGAAGTTGGTTCCACAAGAGAGGAGCCTGATCACTGAAAGATCTGCCTCCCATTCTGCTCTTGGAAACTCTAGGAACCACAAGTAAACCTGCAGTCAGAGAACAGAGTGCTCTGTTAGGAAAATATATAGCATAACTTTATTTTTAAGGAGAAACATTCAGTCAAAATAAGATCTCTGATATAAGATGGAGCTAGGTTGTTCATGGCTTTGTATGCGAGAAGTAAGATTTTTGAATTCTATTCTGAATTTGACAAGGAGCCAATGGAGAGAAGCTAAAACTGGAGAAATATGATCTCTCGTTAAGATTCTGGCAGCAGCATTTTGGATCAACTGAAGACCTTTAAAGAAGTTTTGGAGACCCAGATAACAAACCATTGCAATAGACCTGTCTAGATGTGATAAAAGCATGAACCAGTTTTTCTGCATCATTTTTTGATGCAAATAAAATAAAACTCAATATTGTTGGTGATATCTGCATCTACAGTGGGCTAGCAGGGGGGGGGGACAGAACAATCACCTGTCAGTCACCTGAGTGCAAGATCAAGATGAAAAAGATCTGTTCAGATGCAAGCAGAGCATCTGATTAGGGTTCTATCAAGAAAAACAAACGATAAACAATTGGACTTCTGTTCTGTAGCTCAAGATGGTTTGTTTCCCATCCGGGGGGTTTTATCAGTTCAAATTCTGTTGTGACTTGGCGCTATATAAATAAACGGAACTGAATTGAATTCATGTATAACAGGTCTTCTTTGAAACCGATAACCAAACGTCACATCTTCTGAAAACCTTTAGCAGTTTTTGTTTTTGAATCATCCATCACTCATATTTTCTCACCCAGTGGATAGCTAAACATCATTACCTCATTATGTCTGAATTTTACACACATTCTGTTCATTTCTTCTTTCTCTCGTTTATAGTATTTTTTTTTTTAAGTAGGTGTTCTTTTCCTCTCATCTCCCTCGTGTCACTAGATTAACTACCTGTCTCGGCTAACATGTCAGAACAGTCAGTTATCCAGACTGTATAATGGAGAAAGCATGGAGTTCCCAGCAGAGTGACTCAACGTTCTAGAGAACAGGGGTCGTGTGTGTGCGTGTGTGTGTGTGTGTGTGTGCGTGTGCGTAGCGTAGTCGGAGTATGTGTGGGTGGTAGGGGGAGGATTATCCATGTTCTCTGTGTTTGTTCCCAAATGTGTTTATGTAATTTGGGTGTATATGTTTGCCATGTTTTCCTTCCTGCTGTGTACATGATGAGAGCTTTGTGTTGGCTTTGTAAAGGTCATCTCATGGTAAAAGTAAAATGTATTAAATGTATGCACACATCATAGCATTCCCTTTATTCAGTGTGGTGCAAAGAGGAAAACAATATTTTGAAGTTATATCCTGATGCATGCTCAATAATCCAGGTAGAAAAATCTAAAAAAGTTAAATCTGGTCCTCTGGACATTCAAAAAAACAAAACAAAGCAAAACAACAAAAAAATGTAGAAACGTTTCGTCTCTCATCCGAGAGACTTCCTCAGTCTGAGGTGCTGTATTCAGCTCAGTCTCTTAAATAGCACCTTCTCAGAGTGGATCAACCAGTTTGCTGCTGACAACCAAAACCAGCTGATCACATGCTCAAGAAGGACCATCAGCCTAACAATGGATCATTAGCAC
>NC_056515.1:35416023-35420813 GCF_014905685.2 Nematolebias whitei | reverse complement strand
AAAAAAAAAAGCAAAAAATGTCCAAATATTTGAGTGTCCAGAGGTCCAGATTGAACTTTTTTGGATTTTTCTACCTGCATTATTGAGCATGCATCAGGATATTATATTGCATTTTTTCCATCCATTCTTTTTGTATATAATTATTCTACATATGTTATTTTCCCTGTTCAAATATCAACTTGTTCTTATTAATCAAGAGAGAGGTGCTATGATTTTGTCTAACTTTTAAACTATTCAAATCTTCAAAATTCATGCTCGATAACCCAGACAAACAAATCCAACAAAGTTCAGTCAGGTCATCTGGATGTTTGTTGGTTTTTTTTCATTTTTTGTTGAAACGTTTCGTTCTTCATCCAAAGGACTTCATCAGTCTGACGAGCTGCAACAAACTCAGTCCCACAAGTATAACACTCCCATAGTGGGCCAGCCAGTTTGCTGGTGATACGATGGTTTCTGGGGCCCACCCTCTCCCCTGTCGACTCCTCAGAGTAGAGCAGTCATTTCTAACCTGAACCCAGAGCCCGGCTCCACCCGGCCTGGATTCAGACTGGGCTGGGCCATAATAATGTGCGGATCAGGTTGGTGTTGGGCTTTTTATTGCGTCAGGGACGTGCATGGCTGACGATCCAATTAAATGCCAACATGGCTTGCCATACAATCACCTGCTGCACGTGGCCATTTGACCACGTACTGACCAGCCGGTTGAAAGAGGTAAAAAGTTCAGTGAAGTTTCAGATGGACCACTGCCAGCAATCCATCGCCCAAATGGACGTTCATATAGCCACTGCACTCAGTGGACGCGCGCAGCCGACGACCCAAACAGGCGAGATCACAAAATATCCGACATGTCAGAGCAGGATCCAATGCATGCAGAAACAGGGAAATCATTTAATGCACTTTGATGACTCCTCAGCTCTGACCTTCCCCCTTTATTCAGCCATGTGCGTCAGTTTAGAGTTCAGACCTGTAATTACTGTTAGTTCGTCGAATCAGGTGGGGTTCGGAGCTTATGGCTGCGGGCTGGGGCCGGGTCAGATCACATTTTTTGGACTCGAGGGCAACTCTACCTCTGAGGCAGCCATAGCCAAAGTGGTTCAAAACATCAAAGTTCGTGCTGCTTGTGGGACTGAGTTTGTTTGTGGCTCCTCAGATTGATGAAGTCCTTTGGATGAAGGACTACATGTCTCAACAAAACAAAAAGAAACCGTCCAGATGACCTGCCTGAACTTTGTTGAATACTCAAATCTTGTTTTTCAAAAAAAAAAAAAAATAAATAAATAAAAATGCATTGAGATTTCTCCAAATTCTTCAAAAAACACTCTGAAAAAAATTCAGCACGCTTGTGACTGAGTGTGAGAAGAATTTTGCTAGTTTTAGCTATTAGCTCAGTTTTAGATTCTTTATCAAATGTTAATAAACTAAATTAGCATTCACTCTACATTTTCCGTAAAAATACACTTTTTCTCTAAATAAATAGTGTCACCTTTTGTAAAACGCTTAAGATGGACGCCGAAATTTCAAGACAGAACATTGTGTGTCTAAGCCAAAACCAAAGAACAATAACACAGTAATGCTGAATTAAAGGAATACTGAAAAGAATATTCTTAACACATGTAAATGCCTAGTATTTATTTCAACATCAACATATCTCTCTGGCTAACAAGTTTCAGTTCATTTGTGTCATTTACATTACATACAACCTTCATGAACACTACACAATGGCCAGCAGTTTAAAGGGAATTCTCATTTACACTCTGTAACCTTAGAATGCCTCATTATACACATTTTTCAAGGCAATATTGAAAGTGTTTCTGCTCATTAGCAAAAAAAAAAAAAGTATGTCTCCGGTTACACCTTATTTCAGGAACTCATTACTGTGATTATGCCAAACAATAGCTAAACCGCACCTCAGTCGTTTCCCACAGTGAAAATAATGTGACTAGAACAGGACAAGCGGTTGGTTTTACCTTGTCTGAGTGCACCTGTGAGAGCACAACAAGAGCAAAACACACTATGCGGTAAGATATATACATGTCACTTACAGGGTTAACGTTCATTAATGTTCACCTCTTTTGCACAGTTAGTAATTTAGAGGAACGCAGACTCATTGATGGAAGTGGGAGAAATAGATACATCATAAGACACAGGAATAAATACAGTTGTTTAATGTGTATTAACATATACATGTGTGTATATAGCAGTTCTGTGAATAACATGAATTTGCAAGGGGCTCTGTGCAACAGTGTGATGAAAATTATTGTGAAACACAATCTCAACAGAGTGTCATTGAGATAGCACATGATGACACCCAAAGTGATGAATACTTGACATAGTAGCTGTTGCTCTAATGCACCCATTTTGAAAGGTGGGTTACAAAGCGTAAGTGGAATTGAGCCACTTTGACTAACCTGGGATTATCTGTCTGCGAAGATATCCAGAATATCACTAATTGTGAGTGGGATGGAGTTTATCCCATCAGATTTCTTACATAAGTTGGAAACTCTCAAGGTTTGGACCTGTGACAGCTGCAGTCGCTCATGTTGTTTATCAAACGTGTTGTGTGCCGCCTGTATTTTTGGTGTTGAAGTGACACAGAAGAAAGAGTTTCTGTTCAGTGTTTCTTCTACTCCTCAAAGCTTCACTTAGTTTCTTCATTTTCAGTCCTCATGACATCACGTCAGCACTTCTTCTGTCTTCCCCTGCTCATCTGTGAACTCTGTCACTCTTCCTCTTCTCTGCAGGCTGCAGCAGAGGATGTCAGGACTATAGAGGCAACCGAATGTGCATGGCAGAACTATTGGGCCGTGCAGCCAAGATGTTGATGGCACTCTCCCTTAGAAAGTCTGCCCAGGTCACTGGCCTGTTGAGTACAAACAACACAGATTGCACAAAAATCATTACGACTGTAATGGTAAGATATTACTGTGCCTCAACCAGAATGGGGCTTTTATATACAGTAGTCCCTCATTTATCACAGGTGTGTGTGTATATATATATATATATATATATATATGAATGCAGCAAGTTGGAGGAGAACAGTCCATTCGGAGCATCACGATATTTCCCGGTGGCCTGGCCATTCGCCGAGTGGGGCTAAAGGCGTCGCACTTGATTATTTAAAATAAAGCTGCTCCTGCAGCACGGATTGTTTACTTAAACTATTGCAGTACATTATTTAAATAGTTTATTTACACAGAAGTATTGAGATTGGGAGTGATGAGCATGAGTGTGACTGCAGCGAGAAGTGGGCGTGGCAGAGAGCTGCAGGTGGCAGAGAGCGGAGATCATGACAGGCTGCAGGAAGGAGCCTCTCCCTGCACCTGTGGGCTGCACACAGGTGCTTAATCATTTAAAATAATTATTCTAAATAAACAATCCATGCTGCTTGTGCAGCTTATCCATCAATCAGCCAGTTGTGTGTCATGTCGTCTTGCTTAGAAAAGCTGTGAAAGAGAAGTAGCGAAAGTGGAACTGCAAAGTAGCGAGCAACTAATGTACCACCAGTTATTTTTGTTATTTTTACATATGATAAAAGGCTTTTTTTTTTAAAACTTTTTTTCATATTTTTGCACTTTATTTTTCATAACAACACAGCAACGGGAAAAACTAAATGAAGTCCTATTGCCTATTAAAATAGAAATAAAAATTCATAGACTGTCATGTCTTGAATGTTTGTGAATTTGCACCTTCATCACTGCATAAACTTATATTGGGGTAATTTTTTTTATTTTTTTTTTACATTTCAAATGTAAATTCTAAAATAACTAATGTGTTTTAGACAGTTTTGTAATAATATTTGCAACAGAAATCAGGTGCTGATTCGAAAAAAGGTATTTTGCCATTCATCAATTTATAGATCGTAGACGGTTTTGCCAATCAAATACAGCCCAACAAGGCTACAAATTTCTCTTGCACTTCTTTGGCAGGTCAGCCGTTCACCAAAAAGCACACATCAGAGAGGGTGGGATGGTGACTTGATCATAAAACTCAGTAGATAACAATCTAATTGTTTCTGTGGCAACAACTGCAGTATCTTCAAATGACAAAAACAAAATCAAATACCTTTCTATGGCTGTGGAAAACAATATCACATAAAATAGCAACTTAAATTAAATGACCTCAACATTGAAACTGGCCAGAAACCAACTCAGCTCCAGCATTTTAAAATCCTGAATAAAGGGCAGTCACTAGTGCAGAACTTTTCCATTAAGCCTTTCTTACATTAAAAATCAACAGCCTACTATGGACAAAATATCGTTTTTTTAATAAGAGGGTGGAATGAGAAACACTGAAACACCATTCTTCTAAGAGAATAAGGGTGTTACAATAACATACAGTTTCATTCAAGCGAGACAAAACCAAAAAACCCAAAGCAAAGAAACTCAGAGGTCTCTTAGGGCAGAGGTTTCCAAACTTTCCCATGTCATGGCCCACTAACAGCATTAGCTTCTGGCCGAGGCTCTCCTTGAAAACCCACAAACAATGCTGCAAAACATCAACTTTTTGAATGTTTTAACTTTTATTCACTATACTCAATTAATTACTATAGCTGCTGAGCATAAAAATGTTATTAACTAACATGTTTTAAACACTGAATATATTCCCACTGAACAACTTTTCAACAAACTGTTGACCAGAAGAACAAAACAAAAGAAATCTAACCTCTCTCAAGCGTGTTTATCTGAAAATGACAAATACAGATTGCCCTAGTGGGCATTTTTTATTATTATTACTATTTTATTATTATTATTATTTTAGCTTTATATATATATATATATATATATATATAT
>NC_056515.1:35411620-35415923 GCF_014905685.2 Nematolebias whitei | reverse complement strand
TTTTTTTTTTTCTTCTTCATATTTTACCATGTATTACATTTGGTTTTATTATAAGAAAAAAAAAAAGTGATTAGGTTAAAGGTTTAACAATTGTCCCATTTTGTGATGATTCTGACCACAATCACTTGGTCTTTCAAAAAAAGAGCCAAATAATAGGAATAGCATAAATAAATTAGAAGTGGCCCTAGTTTATCTCTTCAAGGTGTTGTATATTCATATCACATACATGCATTGTTCTAACCTATAAATGCCATTATGGTAGAGTCAATGTGTTAGAGCAGCCATTAAAACAATAATGTCTCTGCAGAAAATATTAGAGAGGCTGTCCAAAGTTTGGCCTGTGCCACATTGAGCTTATGTGGGAGAATGAACCTCAAGCAGGTATCTCAGCTTACCTTATGCTGGCTTGTGGCCACAAGGGAAAAGCAAATTCCCACCTTTATCCTGGGAGAGGCAGGTACTAGAAGTCACCTTGATTAAATTTGCTGTATATGAAAATGGGGTTATGCCTATTGGGAGCATGTGACAAGGGTTTATAAACCTCATCTTTCAAGACCCTGTGAGAATGACTTTAATTTCCTTCTTTTTGTTGCAAGTTGTATGTCCCCCTCTGTCTTTTGTCCCAAGAGGCCTTTGTGTGTCAGGATCAATACAGCATTTTCATCTGGTTACTGTCCTTTCCATTCATTCACATTGTAAGATTCAATTACTGTCTTCCAAAACAAATTCTCGCATGAATCTTTTTTTTTTTTTTTTTCCTCTCTCTCTCTCTCTCTTTCTCTTTTCTTCTTCTCCTGTTCTGGATTTTCCTAACATTGTAGGGCACTTCAACAGTCTACTAAAACAACATAAGAAGATGTGTTGTCTAACATTTACACTGTTCTATTTCAAGGCCAACGCTGTAACTGCAGCAAAAGGCGGCGCTACAAAGTATTAACGCAAGGGGGCCGAATCATATCGCACGCCCCACTTTTCAGTTTTTGTCCATATTATTAAAGAGCTAATACTGACAGCAATCAGAAAGTTTTCTGTGGGACTCAGCATTTAGAAACCAAATGTTGAGGCACCATAGAAAATAAAACAAAAACCCTTATGATATGAAACTTTCTTACATTACATGATGCATTACTAACTAATCTATCCCTGTGCTGTTTCTACCCTAAGTCCCTCGGCGTCTGACTCATCCTCAAAATGAGTTTGTGGCAATGTCCTGATGAACAGGTGATACTGATTAATACATTGTTCCAGGTATATAGTGTTAATGCAGAAATGCACTGAATAATGTCTGTTAAATACTTTGTTAAACTTACTCTTAAAATGTCCTTTTTAACTGTAATAATTGCAATGTTATTGTCTTAGAAATAACGGTGAATACTGGTATGCTGTTTTGAGTATTAATTATTTGTGGTCGCCAAAATGTGTGTGCCTGATGCAAATAATACATTTATCACATTTGGGTGTTCCTTTTTAAACATTTGTGGTTCAAAATAATTTGTCCTAGAGAGTCCGGATTCCCTCGTT
Source organism: Nematolebias whitei (assembly GCF_014905685.2). Lineage (NCBI taxonomy): Eukaryota > Metazoa > Chordata > Actinopteri > Cyprinodontiformes > Rivulidae > Nematolebias > Nematolebias whitei. Next base: position 35,414,402 of record NC_056515.1, on the reverse strand, counting down.
GTCTACTGTCACAAAGCAAACCTAGTTAGAAGAAAGGGGTCATTTCAGAGGCCATAACCATGTCTCCCAATCCAACTAATTTAAGTCAGGTCCTCTGGATGGTATCATTTAGTTGAAACATTTCGTCTTTTATCCAAAGGACTTCATCAGTCCGATGAGTCACAACCAACTCAGTCTTATAAACAGCAACGTCACATAGTAGGGCAAACAGTTGAAGGTGGTAAGATGGTTTCTGGAGTCCACCCTCTCCTCCGCCGACTCAGTTGAGGTAGTCACGGCCGAAGTGGTTCAAAACATCAACAAAGTTCATGCTCAATCATCCAGGTATCAAATCCAATAATTCTCAGTCAGGCCATCTGGACAGCTTCTTATTTATAGATCCTGATTCATGCTCAATAGTCCAAGTAGCAAAAGATGAATACAGTAGTCCTTCGTTTATCGTGGGTGATCCGTACCCTGAAGACACGTGATTAGTAAAAAAATAAAGCAACGTAGGAATAGTAGTACACATAGTTTAATTAATTTATCTATTTATGTGTTTTAAACCCTTCCCACACTCTTGCAATATTCTAAACAATGTTTCTAAATTCTAATCGCTCTTAAAGAGACGGGATGTCATGATTTCAGCTCTCTGCCTCCTCTGCTCTTTACCACCTGCAAGCGCTCTTGACCACGCCCACTTCTTCACTCTGCAAACTGAACAGCTGATCAGCTGCGGCAGGAAAATCATCCTGCAGTATGGGCTGCACAAATGTACAACAGGTGCTAAATCATTTTAAATCATTTATTTTAAAGAGAAATTCCATGCCGATCGTGTGGCTCATCCATCAATCAGCCAACTGTGTGTCATGTCCAATCTTATTTTGAAAAACCGCGATAAAATGAGTCCACAATAAACAACTCGCAAAGTAGCGAGGGATTATTGTATTAAAATAAGGATGAAACGTTTCAACAAAAATAAACCTTCCAGAGAACCTGATTTAACATTGTTGGATTTTTCTAATTTGATTGTTGATCATGAATCAGGATGTCTTCCAGCATTTACTGCTTATAATGAATATAACGTGGTTATGACATAAACCAGTTTTGAAGCAACATCAACAACAAAATATAGTGGAGGAAAAATAAATCATAATTTAAAACAGATTTTGATTGTGTTTGGCTTTTTTGGACTTCAAGGTGATTTGCAAAACTCACTTGTGGATAATTGGAGTAACCATCTTGTCAAGATGCAATGTTTTGTTTTTTTGGGGTTTGCTTGCTTGTTTGTTTGTTTGTTTGTTTTGTAGGGGGCATTATCAACACTTACTGCTGAGGTTACGTGCTACACATTGCGAAGATCATTCCTCTTTGATTTATAACAAATGTGTGAGTTATATTTCTACTCTCAGGCGGTGATGTCTGCGATGTTTTCTTACAATTCTTATAAATAGAATATGTAAACGAGCTCTTAACCCTGTTGGCTTCAGGGAGACTGTTACAATATTAAATGCAAAATTGCTTGCTAATTATGCGCATAATTCAGTAGCGTCAGTCACTTCATGATATGTCATGTGCAGAAACTGGCTGCATTTCCTGCCGTGAAGTAAATCTTCCTCCGAGGAGTCAAAGGGCACTTCTTGAGGGAAAGCATTCATGTCTAATTTCAAATCCTAAGGAGCCAGACTGTCTCACAGCTAAACAAATTGTAAAAGTTCATCTGAGGGTCTCTTTTGTGACATTTTGGAAACAGACGTAGCTTATGGCTCTCAGTTTTATCCTTGAGAGGGAGGTGTTTGGCAGAATATGGACACAGGGGAGGAGAAAGACAACCCTGTGAGGCAGATCTCTCTGCTGCATTCTTCTTGAAAGGTCACTTGTGCTTTCAGATAAATAAAACAACACCTGGCTCTTAGAGAAGCTCCCGGCTTCTCGCCAATTCCTGCTGAGAGACAGGGGTCCCAGGTGCCAGGCGCAGCAACCATTTTGAGCTGCCTGAGGCTGAACATTACACCTTTTATCCATAGGATGGGCTCATTCCAAACACACCTGACAACACCTTCTCATCTTCGCTCGCAGTAAACACACACAACAAACAACGCCCTCAAACAAATAAATAATGATAATACTACTAATTACTATAAACAAACGTACTACTACTAATAATAATGCCAGTAAATGTAATACAATATACACTTAGATCTACTCAACGGGTGCTATGTGTTGAGTTCTAAAATCATTGTAAGACTTATTGATTAATAGATGAAGTGATCAAACACAGTGATCATGGGGAGTCATGCGTTGATCACACCCTCGTGCACACAGAAAGAAGAGTCAAACACATTAATGCAATACAACTGATGGTATCTGTATACAATGTGTGCAAAACATAATATCCAGAGAGACACTTAAATCAGGTAAAAATAGATTCAAAAAGTAACTTAAAAAAATACGTATATGTTTATGTTTGATCCTAAAGCATTTTATGGTTCAGCCCTAAATTATATATTTTTCCCTTTGAAGTTGGATTAAAACTTCCAATTCATAGCATCAGATTGCTGTAAAATCAATCAACAACTGTCTTATAAACAAACAAACAAACAAAACAATATTTTTTTGTTTAACTCACTCAACATTCACTAACTTACATTTTAGTATACTTTTATTATTTAAAATCTTATGTTATCATCCTTACTTTTATTATTATAACCTTCCAGTAACAGTGCAGCCACCTGGAAGTTAACATAAAGGACATGAAACTTTGTCAAATCATATAAAGATCGGAAGAGAAGAGTAGTTAGGT
>NC_056515.1:35406247-35411520 GCF_014905685.2 Nematolebias whitei | reverse complement strand
ATCTACATAAATTGATCATATATATATATGATCAATTTATGTAGATATAATTAATTTAGTTTAAGCAAGTTTGTGGTAATAATAATCATTGGGAAGGAGGGAGCAAGAGTTCAGAGTAAAAACCAATCAGACGGGTGAGTTTTCATTCACCTGCTCTGTCAACCAAGCTGCCATGCATGTAGATGGATCAGGGCTTATTGCCACTCATTATTCTGGACAAGGCAAAAGCAGTGAGGTAAAAAGATCAACAGGGACAGGGCATTGAAAAGATAAGAAGACATGCATCTGAAACAATAATAGCAAGAAGAGAACGAGCAGAATGGATCACACAGTGTGTGTGTGAGCATGAGTCAGGGTGTGTGTGCAGGAAGAGACTTCATGTATATGAATCCATCCATCCATCCATCCATCCATCCATCCAATATCTTTACCCGCTTCTTCGTATTCGGGTAACTGGTGTCCATATCCAGCCATCACTGCTTGAGAGGTGGGGGACATCCTGGACAGGTCTCCAGTCCATCACTGGGACACATAGAGACAATTTAGAGTTTCCAATTAGCCTAAAATGTATATTTTTGTGAATCAATCTAAAACAATAATTTTCATGGGGAAAAAAAAAAAAAAGAATTTTAACAGCATTTGTTGAGGTTAGATTTTATATTGATGCTAAAGTTAATTGCAGCTATTTTAATGGTTTTAAAAAGTTTTCAATAATTCTTCTTTTGCTATTTTATTTAGTCTGAGCTGAAATTAGCTGACATCATGAATGTAATGCATTATTTTTATTCAAAAAACAGGTTTAGGTGTACGAGGAAAATACAAGGAGAAAAAATGCATACAGCATACAGAAAACAGTTATCTTTTTATTTATATTTTCTGCATATATCAAATTTTGGATAAAATACCACACAAAAAGTAACAAAGACATGTTCCTATGAAGACAAAATACATGATTTGGTGGGAATGTTTTGCCAAAATACTGTCTTGGAGTTTCGCTCAATTATTCATGTGCTGGATATTAGAAACAAATAAGGAACAAAAAAAAAAATATCATGTCACTGCCTCAATAAATGCAATTGTACTGGAGGCTTTTAACATGTTGTCATTATATTAATTAGTCTTACTGGATTACACGTGCAAAATTCAGAGCTATTTTCAATTTAATCTCATGTTGGTAACTAAAGTCTTGGTCTAAGAGTAAAAGACAAAGAAACAAACAATAAATAAATATCCCATAGGTAGCAACAATAACATTTCATGACCATTCAAGATTAGACAGTTAAAATATTTGGTACAGGTGATAAGTGGTTTGTTTTTCTTGCAACGGTTTTATTTGAGCAACCATTGAAAAAGCCTGGAATAAACACTTTGCATGTAATAACTACTATTTGTGATAATAACAAACAATTTCATTGTTTTTACAATAAATATTGTGAATTAATTAAATGAAAGAATGAATTAAAGCTAAAGTTTCAGTGTTATGTAGGAAGTCAGAGTGTCAGCAGCAATTAGAAGAACGCAATAATAGATACAAAGAAGCCCCCAGTAGCAGTACATTTACTTGGGATCCTGAAAATGAAGAGTACTTTAAGTCACTTGTAAAAAAAATAAAATAAAAAAATAAAATAAACAATGCTACACATGTTTTGTATTTATACAGTGCCAAGCAGCCACTGCACAGAAAACTGTTCCGTTATGATGTATTTGCAGCACATACAAGGTATGCAACTGAACCAGTGGAAGCTTCCACTGGCACCAGCAATGTAATTGGAAAGGTTATATTTTAATTTGTTTGCTTTGATAAATGATATATGCAGAGAGCCTCTTGTTCTTTGCAGCGGTTTTTGAAAAGAAAAATATGGGGCTGAACATATTTTACTATTACTATTACTACGTGTAATATTTTCTGAATTTTAACAATGTGCTGGTTTTGCAGTGTCTTTTCAATTTCTTGATTCATAACAAAAACTAATCCTCAGCCAGTGCTAAAACCATGACATTTATTATGTCTCACTGAACATGTTTAAGATCATTACTAAACAACTTGTGTCCAAACACATAAGCCCATTCATAAATATAAAACATTTTAGATGTAACATTTCTCACCGGCTCTCAGCATCCACATCATTCAGAAATGATTACAGCTGCAGGAACAACAGGAGAAAAAATAAATAAATAATAAACTTGGGGGAGCTGGAAATGAAAGGAATGGGATAGGGTGGACAGGTATTGGTCAAACATTTTTCAGCATTATGAAATAAAAAAAGGATGTATCCTCCCTGTCATGTGTGTGTGAATATACAGTAAAGGCAAATAAAGCTACAGGATCAGATCCAATGGATGTTTTTAAATAAATTTAACTCTCTGGTACCTCCTAATAAATATGCTTAGAGAATCCTTTATAAATTGAAAACTAACAAAAACAATAGAAGCATATATTAATGTTTCCCTAAAACATGGAAACGATGAACAATGAGGCAACTCCTATATCACTGATGGAATTAGTTATTATCTTATTGTCCTTCTTTTTGTTTGTTTATTTGTGTTTTTTATCTGGGATTTCACCATGAATTGGGTATACTAGATATTAAATGTTTATTTTTATTGTTTTTAAATATTTAATAATTTAAAATTAATACAGGTATATATTATACTTTTTTGTACAAGGCCATATTTTTTTTTTAAGGAAGGAGGGTTTGGATTGTAACTTAACATGCAACATTGATTTTATAACATGTTGTAAATGTTAAATATTTGATTTTAATGTAAAAATGGCAGAAGATGTAAAAAGTGACAAAACCTATGTGGTACTCATGTTTGTAATCTAAATCAAAAGTGCCAAAGTAAAATCAATTTATGCAGACTTGATTTGACCAATGTGACCAATTAAGTTAATTTTGTTGTGCAGTTATAAGGAGAGCGTTGTTAAACACAACCTTTAGTGACGAAGTGTGCCGTGACATACATACATGCACTCATGGTGTAGACCTCTGGATAAAGCGAACGTTAACAGATTTTAACAGAAAAAATAATAATAAATAAATAAAAACTTCCTAGATTTAATTTCTAGCAACTATGTAGTACACATTAGCATATTTAATAACTGTGGAATACATTGCCCATGCTTGTTTTACATGTAATTATCATAAAATGCTGCTGCTTAGCTGACAAAGAAATTGTATTACTGGTACAGACAGGTGCATTGCAGAAAACCCATTATGTGCTTTTGTTAGTGGTGCTGGGGCTTTTTACGATGAAAACACAAATGCAGCACGTCAACCAAGTCCACCCTTTCTGAATCAAACAATGCCTTTATTTTTTCACATCACAGAGGCCTCTGTGTTCTGCATCTGCAGTGACAGTGATTTCCCCTGACGATCTACAATACGTTTCATATGATTTTCAAAAATACAGACTGTGTTCAGTGGAGTTTCATTTGGAGAGAGGGTAGGAACCTAAAGGTGGATGTTTTGCTCATTGGTGTGATTTCAACCAACATTAAAACAATTTAAAAAAAGCTGCATGGCAACAAAATGCAGTATGTTTAATTGTGTTCAATTCAGGACATATTCTTGCAATTCACAAACCCTGCAAAAGCTAGACTATTATAGACTAGACAACTGAAGACTTCTTTCTAGATGTGAAATCTGAATGATTTTCGGGGATTTAAATATTTTATAGAATTTGCAACTATTATGACAGAGAGGTTCTATCCAGTTATGAGGTCATGAATGAGAATCAGAAGCCATGTGGCTTATGATGTTTCTGGGAGCACCAAGAAAATAAGTTTCTGCCTTTGCTGTGAAGTTTTATTTTGTGACTAGAACTTGTGAGAGAGCCCCAGTGGTGCAGAGCTCCGTTCAGGGCCTGTTGGCTGAACTCCCAAAGCTTCTACGTGGTTGATATAGGGCCTGGCTATTTGCTGTGACAACTCCTTATTAAAATCGAGTATGTACGTCCTTCGTCTCCCTCCCCTCATTTCTACTCTCTGTATTTTCCTCTCATCCCGCCTAAACAATCGGGGGACTGGGAGACTAGAAAAGGACATAAATTCACTGAGCCGCTCCAGGCAAGGTCTTCATCAGAAGCTCATTTCTCATCATTTTATCTAAAGTCAGCAGTATGGCTGTATAATTACACCCAGTTTCAATGAATACATACCACGGAGCACTGTGTCCACTGCATTGTTGAATTATTCTACAGACAAAAGAAAACACAAAAGCAGTTTTGGAGATGAATCAATTCATGGGTGATGGTGGTGAAGTAGCAACATAGAATACGATGAAGACAGAAAACTGCTTCTACTGCATTAAACATAAAATAATGCCATTATGTAGAACTGTAATAAATTATGAAGGTGGCATACATCCTTGATTTTATAATGTGGTTTAAAACTGCATAACCAGGGAAACCCATGCTTCTTTACACCTGTCTGCAAAAAACATTGTTTTCAACTTATAAAAAAGCAGGCATTTAAATAGTAGACTCTAATATTAAGAAGGGGAACATTAAATAAGTGGCCATCAGAATGAAAACTTAAATGCATGTGTTTTGGGCTTCACATCTGGAGTTGATGACTTTGCGCACACCCTTTGTCCCAGATTCATTAGTAATTAGGAAGCTACTGAAATATTAATGTTGTATTTTTAAGGAGAGCCCATTACAGCTTTGGGTTCTGGTGCTCCGTCAAATGGACTGCTGTATTACTGCACTGACCAAGACGTCTGTTATATGTGTTTGATTTAATCGTCCGAAGCTTCATGCACCGGTGTGAGCGCGCATGTTGAGCTGTGACTTTATCGTGATTAATGTGCTGCATCTCCGCTCTGTGAGTGCGAGATAATACAGAAGGCTGCAGCCTTTGTGTTTGTCGTCCAGCCTTCCCCTATCAAGTAATATTTTTTTAAAGACCTAAATAATTACATTTGCAAGGACGTGCTCATGGACAGCCCGCAGCGAGCAAGTCCACAAGAATGGAAAATAATTGAACAGCGATGCATAAGTACAAAGAAAGAATTTTCTTTCTTGGTATTATTTATTCACTGCCTCCACAAAGTATTCTGTTAAGTAATCTTTCCTGCAGTTTATGGGCATATTAGGAGTTGTGGAGCTGCATGTGGGCATATAATTGGTTTAGATTGAATGTTTAAAGGCTCTCTTCACATCATTAACAAAGTTGTTATTGTTAATTAGCAACACTTACGCTTGTTTGTTAATATGCAATGTATGTAAAGCAGCACTTATCTGTTGGTTTTCTAACTCCACTCGTTCTG
>NC_056515.1:35398849-35406147 GCF_014905685.2 Nematolebias whitei | reverse complement strand
AATCTGCAAAACTCTGCAGTTTGTTCAGAGGGGATCTAAAGTGTTCTCAGGTCCACAGAAAAATACATTCACTCCTGTAAGTTTGGGTTTGGCCCTAGGTTTCCCAGTGGGTATGCTAAATGACCACAAACTAATTATAAAACTGAGCTAGTTTACCCTGCATTATAAATTAATTTCAGACATTTTCACTGTTTGGAATCTCATCAGTTTAGTTATGTTTAGTTATGATCCATATATTGTGACCATCTGTGAGGGTTGAACTATTAATAGAAGAACAAATCTAGATTTGTATCTTTCAGTTCAGCTCCATTTTACTATGAAAGTCTTGACTTATATCTCAGTACTGTGAAGACAGTGTATGGTCGTTAAAACTACTACAACACCAGCATCAGTACTTTCTATCTAGAACATGGGCCTGCAACCTGCGGCTCTAGAGCCACATGTTACTCTTTGATTCCTCCACAGCAGCTCTTTCAAGCTTTGACTAAAAGTAACATGAAACTGAAGTTTATTGGTTGTTATGCAAACATCAAAAAAAGTACTAATTTTAAATGGTGTTCTTGTTATTTATTTGGCAAATACTCACTTTAGTTTTCTTGCTTTATTTCTATACTTAATTATTGTTTCCACAATTAAAAAAATAATAATAATACATAGATCTGCATAGCTCGTAGTTTGTTTTTTAAGAAATGAAAAACTTTCCCCACCTCTTTACAAGAATCTGGACTTGTAATTTGTCTTACATTGTAATATCAATAAATGTTAAAAATCATTTTCTATTTTTCACTTTATAATGTCACCCCTACTGGCCACAAAAGTCTCCTCCAACAAACAAAGTGGCCCATGGGCCACCAGTTGATAACAGTTGTACAGGTTGCTGCGGCTCTGGACACACTGAATTTAGTGAAAGAACGTGTCAAATTGGCTCTTTTGATCCTGGAGGTTGCAGACCCCTGATCTAGAAGAAGCAAAGACCCTAAGGTTACAAAACTACACACTCCCTTCCCACAGCCATGCTTCTCTATTCCATTCACAAATATCACAAGCAAAATCAGGGACAATGGGTAGCACTTGCAAGGACCTTCCAGTACAAATAAATAAATAAATAAATAAAATGGGCAGCAAAGTGGTGCAGTTGGTAGAGCTGCTGCATCTCAGTGAACAGGTTGCCAGCTCAAATCCCATTCAGGGGCCTTTCTGGGTAGAGTTAGCATGTTCTGTCACTGCATGTGTGGGTTTTCTCCTGGTTCCCCGGGTTCTTCCCACAGACCAAAAACAATTCAATTCAAATCAATTCAGTTTATTTATAGTACCAAATCACAACATAAGTTACCTTAAGGCACTGAACGGATACATTCACATACATAAATATCCACTTAGTAACTATCTAAGGAAGGAAGGAAGCAAAAAAAATGACCCCCGTGACCCAAAATGGAATAAGCGGGTAAAGATAATGGATGGATGGATGGATGGATGGATGGATGGATGGATGGATGGATGGGTGGATGGATGGATGGATGGATGGATGGATGGACTTTAGGTATTTTTGTTGTCCACAAAACACATGGACTGGACCATCCATCTTTTATGTCCCCAGCAACTCTGCAAAGATAATTGATTTGTGTTCAGGGTCTCCAAGCTTTCCACACTATTATAAACTTTAAAATGGAACTGAATGGAGGAAAAAAAAATAATATAATGAGCTGATGCCCCCATAGATAATGCAGAAATATTATAAATTAAGTATCAAAATCAAATAGGCCACCCAACGTAAGTTCCATTAACAATGTCTGCTTTTCACTTGGTTATAGTCTGAGGTATAACATGGAGTACGATTAATTAATTAACACAGTCTATTAGGCTGACAGCCCTTTTTGTTAGTTTAGCTTTTTTCTTGTTTTCCCTGTGGCTCAGAGTGATAACAACTGCTGTTTAACTGCTGAAAGTGTGTTTTGTTAAAATATGACACACTGTAAGAAACAGTTTTATTCAGTCATACATTACAAGTTGTTGTAAAAAATATTAAACACTACTATTCTGTATCCTTTAAATATATAAGAAGGGAAATTACAAGGGTGGCCAATCCTGTGATGGCAGGAGCCCACAGTGTAGAGGGAGATGAGCTGAGCAGATGGTGAGGAATTCTCAGGGTTTATTTCAGAGTTCAGTCTTTACGGCTCATATATTGACTTAATTATAGGAAAGAGGGGAGAGTGAACTCCTGAAAGGACAATAAAACGAGGCAGGGAAATCTTCATCAAGCCCACAAGGAGAAAGCAGCATTAATTGAAACGACTTTGCCTTTTTCAACAGAAATAGCGCAGAAGACTGGGTTGTAGTGATGTTAATGAGTACAATTCTGTCATTTTTCTTTACAAATAAAATACAGCAACGATTTGTACCTACAAAAATAATATAAAAAAAAAAGATCAAATTAACAAGCTCCAGCATAATGGCTTGTGTTACAGCAATATTATTTTGAATCAAGTTGATTTTGGAATCATGTCAAATATTTGAACCCAATGATTCAATTAAATGTAAAGCAAATACCCACATAAGCAATCAAGTGAAGTAAATGTACAGTAAATAACAAAGGAACAAAAATAGCAAGTTTTAACTAATCTTTGTTAGTTTACCTTCAAATATTACATCAAAAGCAAAACTATGTACAAGACAATGCAAGGGATGAAAGAATGCAAACATAGTTAATGCAAAGAGGCAGCAGCTCAGTAATGAGTCAACAGAGGACCAGTGGAGGAAATCACCATCTGTGTTATGAGGAAGGTAAATTAGATGTTGCAGTTTATGTGAAAGCAGCAAAACTGAAGTGAGTAGTTAAAGGTACAGTTCAGTTAAACACCGGAGTCCTACCTTCGATGTTTAGACACTCGTCATGCAATAAAACCAGATTTATGTTTAACATGCGAGATGTTCTAAAAAAAAAACAAACAAAAAAAAACGTTAATTACAGGATCGACTTGAATTGTTCCAAAATCATGTTGGAAAGAACGAGTCCCGCACAGGAACAAATGATCGAGGACGCTAAAATTCTGCTCTTTGCTGAATTCTCTTAAAACCAGTTGTCACTTCAGCATGAGATCAGCAGCATGGAGTATCAGTGCCACATGTCAACAATCAAAGTGGCATGCAGTGATTTTATTTTTGATTTTTTCCATAGTGACAATTCTGATTAGGGATTTATGAGACTTTCAGCTTCACGGTAGAAGCTGATCCTCAGTGTAGTGGTTCTACACTTGATGCTCCTCAACCTCCTTCCTGAGGGGAGTGGGACAAAAAGTGTGTGTGCTGGGTGAGTGGGGTCCTTCATGATGCACATGACCCTCTTCCTGCGTCTGAAGGTGTAGATGTCTGTGATGATGGGAAGCCTGACTACAACAGTCTTCTGTGCAGCCTTCACCACTCTCTGCAGAGCTTTTCTTGTTCCAGCTGTGAACTCCACTCCACTCGTTGTCCTTACTCATGTGTTTGCGATTATTCCCTTGTTAGTGTCCATGAAAGATCTGTCCCTTTATTGTTCCCCTGTCCATGAAATGTCCAGTCTAGGTGTCATGCTCTGTATCCCTCTGTGTCTCCTAGCTCTGGTATGCAAGTGTTGCTGCCACATCAGCCTTTTTTGTTAAATTGATATTATTTTTTTAGTTTATCCTTTGAGTTCTTTTGAGTTCCTTGAGTCATGTCTGTAAATTGAGTTTGACTAATACAGCACATATAATACAACATCATAAAGAAATTAGGAAAATATGTTGCAATCTGAGTGGTCTCCTGTAAAGGCAATGCAATGCAGATGTTTTAACATATATATATATATATATATATATATATATATATATATATATATATATATATAGTTTGGTATAAAACTAACATGCCCTGGAACATTGCCCTGGAGGATTTTAATCCTAACTGCTTATTAAGGACCTAGTTCATGAAGGATTCACCATTGCAGAGATGTCTAGGTGATTGTGTCAGAGTGGCTATTATTGCATCTTTATTGATAATTCTGCAAAGCTGACAAACGCAACAATGCCAGCAGGTCACTTAGTTATGCAAACGTTTTGCAGATAAAAATAAATAAATAAATAAATAATGGGTCAAGGACCCAGAAATGAGCAGAAGGCAAATATTGATTTAAGCAAATGGCAGACTGCAAACAGCTGCAGAAGGATTAGGTTAGGGCAAAAGAGCATGTTTCTGCAGAATAATGACCATGTAATAAGTCACTATTTGCATCTGCTCTGAAAACTGCACAGCTTGGATATTTAATGTGACTATTATTTTCTCAAATTGTATCCTGCGAAATAAGATCATACAAAATATTAACCATTTCCTGTAGGTGACTATAGCTTGTATCACGTCCTAATTTAATAATGTGGTTCGTTAACACCTTTAAAATTCTGAACAAAAAAAATGAAAAGTATGCATTTTTCAAAGTAGAAGATCATGTTAGCAAGCTTCTAAATGGTTTTCCTTCTGAACCTTTCTTACATACTGTCCTCTACTCATCCATCCATCCATTATCTGTACCCACTTCTTCCTTTCTGGGCCATGGGGGTCACTGGTGCCCATGTCCAGCAGTCACTGTGCGAGAGGCAGGGTGCACCCTAGACAGGCCACAAGTCCATCACAGGGACACAGAAACAAATGAAACAGCCAGTCATTCTCTCACTCACATCTAGAGACTATTTAGAGTTACCAGTCAGTCTAACATGCATGTTTTTGGTCTGTGGGAGGAAACAGGAGTACCTCAAGAAAACAACACGCATGCACAAAGAGAACATGCAAACTACACCCAGAAAAGCCCCCCGGCCAGGATTAGATCTGACAAACTTCTCGCTGAGAGGCAGCATCTCTACTAACTGTGCCTATTGTTAATAAGTCCTCAATGTGAGCCCTGAAACACCTGGTACTCACCGTTGGTGGTGAGTTCTGAAACGGAAAAGGCAGAGACTTTAAAACTTGGATCTGAGAACAAAGACTACATGGAGACATTTAGACATAAAAAAATGTGTTAAAGAACACTCAGCGGGGTATGAACAGAGAATAATAAGCAAAACTGACGAGATCCACTAATTGCTTCTCCACAGAACTATCATATAAACAGAAGGAGCAAAATGCCAAACCAGACCCTGATCTACAGTAACTGAAGACATCTGAAGATGAGTTGCATGACTTACTGTATCTGTCTATGCATTTTTTCCAACACAACAGTTCACACAGTTTGTGCACACTATGCAATAAGTAGTGCAAGAGACAAGAAGTGAGTTGTTCCTTAGCGATGTTATGAAAATATGGTATTTGTCATCTAGTTAAACAGCCATCATTGGGTGAATTCATGCAATGCAGCTAAAAACGCAAAATAGTTGAAATTAGGAAAAAATAGTAGCTAAGATCCAAATTGAGCTAAATATTTTCCAAAACCTAAAATAAGCAAAACACAAACCTTAAAGCTAAAATCAGCAAAACTGAGTGTGAAGAATAAAATGAGCTAAATACAATGGATAACACAAAGGTTTATAACATTAGAGCTGGAGGCCAAATTAATGTCATTCAGTGTGTGTGAACGACTGCTAAATGTATCCCTAAGATGCTCAGGTTCAAAAATCAAAACCTCTGAGTTTAAAAGCAGAAAATTGTTCAGGTTTTATGTCTTTAAGACATGCTTGTAGTCTAAGTAGATGATTGGATTCATTGGGTTTCATGGACAAATATAACTCAGTATCATCAGCATAACAATGAACATTTATCCCATGTTGTTTAATAACTTTACCTAATGGAAGTTATTCACCACTTTTTATTTATTTATTTATTTATTATATTTTTGTATTTATTTAACACTAGTAAATCAGTAGTTGACAGCAATATTTAAGAAAAATGGAGCTAAAACCTTTATATAAATATATAAATGTAAAAGTAACAACATTTAAAAGTCATAGTCAAATATGACTATCATAACAAATATTATCAATTTAGTATTCAACAGTAATTTGACAGGTGCACATTTTCCTAAGTCTGCAGCTCTATCATTATTCATAATGACATGCAGTTTAAAAGATCATAATTAAAATATAATCTGTAACGTTTTGAACCTACAAAAACAACAACAAAATGGCTCAGATAACTTGGCAAAATTCAGTTTGGTGCACGCCTTTTTTCTCTAGCTAGTTAAAACATGTTATGATGTTGCTTTTTCTGAAAGCACAGTGAAATTTAGTCAATACAAATAATTCCCTAAAGACAAGTGTTGACGTTGTGTTCACATTCATAAAACAAGTTGAATGTATGTTATTTTCAATCCAATCACAGCTTGTTACTGTATAGATTCAAGAACTGAAAAAAGTTTAAAGCTGGTATATTTCGGCTAAAGAAATATAACCACCTTGTTGCCTTAAGGTAAACCTGTTCCTGACACTGACTTACATTCACCGTTAATGCAAAGGAAAGCTTTTTTTTTAGTTTTCCAGTAGGCACAATCTGTGATGGTCCACAGATGATACCTCTCCTCCCACTCAAAACTGAAGTGCACATAGCCTCTGGTCTCTCTTCTTTCTCTGGTCTAGCCTAGAAAAAGTGCTGAGCAGTGCTGTCTGAGATAATTACTGTAAATTAACAGAAAGAACGAAATGGATGCCTAAAGAAAATTCTGGCTATGTCATGATGGAGAAATGAAAAACTCAAGAAAAGAGACAGAGTGCTTTCATTATCAGTTAATTGGACCAGAGCTAGTAGCAGAAATAAAGTAAAAGGCATGTTTTTGTTTGTTTGTTTTTTTTTGGTTATTTTTTTGCTTCTTTTTTTTTTTGTCTCACAGAGAAAAGGTCATACTGTTATGGAAATAGCCAAAACAACTACAAACCACACAAAAGCTGCTTTTACACCAGTGTAACCATTCCACAATTTTTAAAACTTAATACAATTACAATGGAGAATTCTATTATTATCCACCTAAACCAGATTTTACTCTTCTATCATCTTTAATGCAGCCCGAAACGCGATGCGATGTGTGCTATTGCTTTTATTGACATTTCGAGTTTCCATGGCAACATAATTTGCAAAGAAAAACGTTGTTTTTCTCATTGAATAAACACTGGCAAAACTCTCATCAGCTTCTAACTTCCACAGTGAGGTCACATGACCTAGAGTGGAGATGTCTTAAAAAAAAAAAAAAAATCAACATGTCATGGAACAAACTTTTCATAGGCATTTTTGCCATTTACATTTTTAAATGGCCCCCACAGCATCCCCCATAGATGTTCATAGAATAGTATATATATATATAT
>NC_056515.1:35391075-35398749 GCF_014905685.2 Nematolebias whitei | reverse complement strand
ATATTATATATGTCAAGGATATGAGCCTATGTGTTGCTTTTTTTTTGTTGTTCCAACTTGCCTTGTCTCCCTTTGTTTTGTTACATGATGTGAATTGTCTGCATAGCCACACTCTCTTGCACAAACACAAGACATGTGTTGTGTTAAAAGAGAGGAGGCAAATGATGATGATGAGCGAACCAAACATGGCTCGCCTTGAAACCCTTCCAAAGCCATTCCGGCTGCCCCAAGCGAGGCAGACAGACGCAGCTGCCATCACAGACGCACATGCACAGCTCTGTCAACAGGTTGGGCTGAATCACTGCCACTGATTTTGCTCTTCCTCACAAACTGTAGCAACATTTGTGCTTCAAGACTCAGCCAGAATTGCTCTAATATACTTGATCCAAAAGTCTGGGTACAAACAATATTGTTATAATTCATTGCTTTGCTTCAAACTGAGGTGAAGGCAAACAACGACTAATAAATAAATAAATAAAATATGATTAATAGAATATGCACTGCATTACAGTCATGCATATGCTACTTCTGTTTGATCATACTCAGTATGCTCATGCTCATATAATAATAGCAATAATACCTAAAAAAAAACTGTTTGTGGAAAAATGGTTAACTTAAGTAACATATGACTCAGAAATCAGACATCCATTGTGCAGTTAACGGTAAATGGACTGTATTTATATAGCCCTTTGTTATCTTATCAAGATACTCAAAGTGATCTACACTACAATATGTGCCCTCATTTACACATTCATACAACAGTCTACTATTTATATACAAAGACTAATCAGTGCTTTATCATATATTCATGCACTGATGGGACACACATCAGAGGCAATGAGGCATTCAGTGTCTTGTCCAGGGACTCTTTGGCATGTGACTTGTGGTGGAATCAAACCCCCGACTCTTGCATTGGAAGATAACTGCTCTAACCACTCAGCCACAGCCACACTAATGTGTCAGGGATGTGTCTGTGTGCGTGCATGTGTCATTTGAGTAACTCTAAAGCTCTAAGAAATGTTAGTATCTACAATTTACAAAATAAATAGGAGGCTAATTAATCATCATATGCTGCACTGTGATGTGAAGCTAAAACACAGAGATTATAAAAAGATAAGTGATTTAACTGAATATCATCTTGACTCCAAAATGAAACTACTGGAAATATTGTACTACAATCATAATGATGGTACTTGGAGAGTTTAGTATTTTCCTAGGTATTACTCATTAATAATAATAATACTAATAATAACAATAATAGTAAGTTTAAGCACCACTGGTGCAAAGTTCTAATTTGCAGGAAATAAATATATAAATACAAAAAACAAACCAAAAAAAAAAAAAACCCAGTATATACACGATGTGACTTACTGTCAAAAAAGAGTTTTCAAATACTTCATAAAATAGACATAATGACATATAAAACAAATTGAATACTAAAGTTGTTAGTTTACATTTTCAAATAAGTTTTCACCAGAAAATAAATAAAATACTATTTATGAAAAGAAGAGGGTGAAGCAACATAATGTCTCTGATCTGTCTACATGACATGCTCATGAATGGAGGTGATGAATTCCTGCCACATAAAAGTTTTTATTTTATTTTATTTTACTTTTTCCCTAGCCTTGAATTTCTGTAAACGCCTCAATAATGACTTATGCAAAGTTGAGTTTTAAAATGAGTTTGGAGCAGATGGCTAATTTAGACAATTGTAAGCACTTGTTCAGTTAAGAAATCAAAAATAGCGTCTTGTTTAATTTAAGCTGGATTGTTGTGTACAAGTATGTTAAGATCCACAATACCATCATTCATTACCACCACACTGAATGTATGTTATTTTATTTTTCTGTCTTTCTCATACAAAACAGTTAAGCGATTATGTTAACATTTGTGTTCAAACCCTACTTTACACAATGCTGGGTAATTCAGGAACAGGACTCTTTTCAAAGCTGGATCAAACGTGATACAGTGCACAGTATGGATGTATTTTCTGTTTCTGTGAGTATCGCTGACTTCAGGACTTATACCTGAGCCGTTGTATTGTATTGCCTTTAGCTTAAAAAAATGAATAAATACATAAAAATATAATAAAATCAGACTAAATAAGAGAGTTAGCTCGGTAGGAAAATTTACAAAACCATGCAATTATTGTAAATTTGAAAAACAAACAAACCAAAAACTTTTACTCTGTACAAAGAACCATGCTTGATGTCTGTAATCCATAGTATGGTACAAATTTTTGATGTCTTATAATAAAAGCATGTTTGCTGTGTCAGATAAGGGTTGTGCAAGTTATAAATAAATAAATAAATAAAGTTAGGCCTATATACATATATATATATATATATATTTATGTCTACATTTTTTTTTTAAGTTACACAACCCTTACCTGCCACAGTAAACGTGATTGTATTATAGGACATCAAAAAATGTACAGCCTCGCAGATGTATGAGTCATATTCCTACCATCCATGGCCAAACTAAGTAGAGTGTGGGTGTAGATTTGACATTGGCTTGAAATATGAACAATTAGACCAAGACAGTGTCATGTTTTACATGTTTTAACTGGGAGAAAAATACATTTTCATGTGGGAGAAAATTTGTATGACCATGTGCAAAACAAATATTAAGCATAAAATGAACACTTCTTTTGTGTTTGCTGCTTTTGCATCTTTCAAAAATTTATTAAGATGATTTTGTTTTTAACAGTCATACTTGTGAATGCATTTTTCAAAACCTTTTGAGTTTTGTAGTGCATTTCATCGCTTTAAAGTAACACACAGACCTTATCTTTTCTTGACTAAAAATGATGGGGACAGTCTGTTTTCTCGGGCTGTAATAAGATTGACTCAGATGACACATCCCCTTCATCAGACTAATTGCCCTTTCTGCAACAGAGGGATTTGTAGGAGCCCACGGGACATCAAAGACGAGCATCATCTGCCCATCCCAATATCCTCTGCCTTTTCAACAGCCTTCTTATAAAAACACTGTTCTGTCTTAATTGACTTGGCCCCATGCAGAGTTGTTCCACTATATTAGTAAAACTTTAGATGTTTATGTGTCATGAGACGAGTTAGCAGCTTCTTTCCCCAGTGTACTGACAGTTCTTCCAAGAGCATCACTGGATGAGAATGAATGATAGTATGATGTTCCAGTTGGCCTTTAGTTGATGGATATGGGTGTCTGCCCCATCATACTTGCTTAATCTGGTCCCAATGTTTCATGTGTGTGAATCTCAGATGTCCTGACACCTTGATCAAATTCTAAGAGGCTTCTAGTGCATTTATCACAAAATTATCTGTTTGCCAGTTTTCTAAAACTGGCAGGTGCTCATTCAGTAAACTGCTAGCTCTTTTTGCTTAACACATCATCATAAATTGACTAAGTTTCCAATCTTGCTTCTACTGGCATAGCCCTACAGAACCTCACTGACCTACCCAAGATGAGGTCAGTGAACAAGACCAGGCTGATTCTGGCAGATCCTGATCACCATGGTGAGTTCAGTTTGCTTCCATATGGACATCTGCTGCCCAGATGTAAGACAAACAGCTCTATGGTGATCAGGCTCCTCAATGAAAAATGGTGATTTCTGTTACTTTACTGTATTAACATATTGTCTAGTGTTTATGTTGTGCCTACTGATTGTGAAACAAATTGCCCCTTGGGGACAATACATTTTCTTGAACTTGAAAGTAAAATTGGGGACTCAAGACAAAATTAGAGCATTTTTAACCCAAGTGTTACATTTACCATCTGCCATTCAAAACATTCTTACCTGACAGGTTTGCATTGATTGAACTTTCTTACATTTGATAAAGTGATACAATTCTAAAATCAATAAGGACAAACCGACAGATGCGACCCATGGCCTATACGTTTTAAGTGGCTGTCATTGCTTTTTGACAGGTTTTATAAGAAGAAGAAATGGAACTAGAAAGTATAAAAAAAGAGAATTAGAAAAAAAGGGCAGATGGATTGAAGCAGGGGAACAGCGTTTGACTACTCTTGGTCCTAACAATAGCCTTGTCATTTCTCTCCAAGAGCAGATGCCCAGGATCCCGGTGGCATCTCCAGAGAGAATGTCATGAGAGAAATAAATCTTCTCAGCCAATTTCAGCGAGAAAGGTTAACTTTTTTTAAAAACTAGTTTCCATAGTAAAAGAAAGAGAGGACGATTACTGACAGCTCCAAGTGGAGATTTTCTTTCTTCCTTGCTCGTTGACACGGCATTTTTATTCAGTGAGCCTCCTGAATGCACTCTTGTGCAACGCCAGGGTGAAAGAGAGTCAAAAAATAGCCCATGTGAAACTCCCCTGGCTGCAGGGTGGTAAAAAAGTGAGAAATGCTTCTAGCTCAAAGCCCTGCTGAACAGTTGGCTCCCCAACCCCCAGTCCATTTTTGTAAGTATGATATCATTACAGGCAAGCTGTAAATACTTGTGCAAGTGGCTGAAGGGGCACATTTCATTACCTATTTGCTGAACAAACATGTACTAAGCCTTCACTTTTTTCAACTTTAAACACCTCTGGAGTACACATTTTGTGGCATTTACCTCTAGCAAGGTACATGAAAACCTCGTGGCATGCAGCCATCATCCTTGACATCCTGCAAAATGGGGAAATATTAACATGAATCCAATTTGTTTTAAAGTGAAACAACCTACTGAGAGGTTGATGCAGGGATAAAAGTTTTTTTTTTTTTTTTTTTTTTTTTTTTGGCTTATACGCCCACAACCTCTGCATCACCAAAGTGTTTGAAATTCTAAATACATATGACACACAGATTCATTATTTCATGCCAGACGAAGTCGATAAAAGAAAAAAAAGATGATAGATTTTCTTGTAGACTTTACTGGATTAAGATTCAGATTATTATTTAACAAAAAGCTCTGTGGAAAAAAAATATGCATGAAGAAAGGTGGCAAATCAAGAGCAACATATATATTAATCAAATAAATGTCTAAATACAGCAATTGCTAGAAGGTCTCTGTGGCTGCAGCTACACACTCTGTTGCATAAATTTAATGTTCAGTAAATGTAATTTTTCCCACTTGCAACAATTATGTCAAAAAATGTATTTACACACTAGCATTAGCTAATCAGCATTTAACACAGAGTGCTGCCCAGTTCAAAGAAAATTTATGTAAATGCTTTTGCACATTTATTATTTTATTCATTTACAGAACGTGTTTCAATTACGTCCATAACTGCTAGCCCTATACAACAGACAAAATAAACTTACAGTAGATTAGCATTACAGTCAGGTATTTGACTTATACACTTGGACGCATCGAAGGTTAATTGACTAGTTTAGAGTTTTGAAAATGTGTTAATCTTGTTTTGATCGTTTGCAGTATGCTAAAGTATAAAGGAAAAAATAAAGTGTCTGGCTTCATATCTGAAAATAAAAAAAAAAGAAACGGCTGTGATGAGGATCAGCGCCATGGTCATGGTCCTCAGTCAGAATTGGATGGATTGCCCTTTCTGGGTTGGGGGTGAGGTGCTGCCTCAAGAGGAGTTCATATATCTCTGGGTTTTGTTCACGGGTGAGGGAAGCATGGAGCGTGAGATTGACAGCCAGATTCATGCAGCTTCCTAAAAATTGCAGACTCTGTGCCGGTTCATTGTGGTGAAGGGAAAGCTGAGCTGTAAGGCAAAACTCTGTTTACTGGATGATCCATGTTCCTACCTTCAGCTATGGTCACAAACTTTGGGTAGTGACCGACACATCGGGGTTGCAGATACGAGCAGTGTAAATTAGTTTTCTCCACAGGGCAGCTGGACTCTCCCTTAGAGTTGTGATGAGAAGTTCAGTTATTTCAGGGAGACCTTGAGTAGACCCTCTTCTCCTCCACATTGGGAGGAGTCAGTTGAGGCGGTTTGGGTATAGGCTAAGGATACTAGGGAGGTTTTACAGGCATGTCCAACTGGGAGGTGACCAGTAGCTGGAAGTAATGGAAGCTCCAGGCCACGCTGCAGAGACTGTCTTTCAGCAGGCCTCAGGATGCATTTGAGTCGCCTCAGAAAAGCTGGGAAAAAGTGGCTGCGGAAAGATGTCTGGGCCTTCCTGCTGAAACTGCTGCCTCCGTGACTCAACTCTGGAACAAGTAGAAGATAACGGATGGATAGATGGAGTGTGAGTCTGAGTTCTCATACATGGTGGGGTTTCTGTGTACTTCAGTGTGTTTGCTGAGGAGTGAACCAGGCAGGCAGTCTTGTGTTGTAACTCACTGCAGGGGTCAGCGACTATGTTTGCTTGTTCAGAGGCAACGGGACTTTGCACTTAAAAAGAATATCTCTTGTGTCTCACTGGGCAATGCACTGAAGGTATTTTGACAAGTCCCTACATGTAGATTTAGTGAGAAATTCATTTCCTCGTTTTTCTAAGATGTCTCAGAGGCAGAGAAAACACCAAAGAATGCAGCGAAGTGGAAAAGCTTCTGTTAACATTTTTTTTTTCTTTTTTTTTTTTTAGATTAAGCTGTGCATGAGCTTTTGGGGCTTTGTTGCATACTGAAAAACAGTGTTGTATAGTGGAAAAATATGTGTCACTTTCAGTGTTTAAATAAATACTTGTATTGCTTTTTTTTGTATTTGTCCTGTTTGGTGAGAACCTCTGACCTGACAGAAATTTGCTTTCAGGGGTAGTGTAACATTTTTTCACTATGATCTGCTAAAGCTTGTTAGTTTGTTAGTCATTACACCTGTTTTGGCCTCTCTACACTGGCTTCCGGTTCACCTTCGAATCAAATTCAAAATACTCTTTATGTCTATAAATCACTAAACAGCTCTGCCCCCTCCTATCTTACTGATCTGCTCCAGCCGTATGTCCCACCACGTTCTCTCAGATCAACAGACCAGTTGCTCCTAACAGTCCCAGGAACCCGTCTCAAGCGCAGAGGTGACAGGGCCTTCTCTGTAGCAGGACCAAGACTTTGGAATGAGTTACCTCTGCTCGTTAGACAGGCCCCCTCCCTCACAATTTTTAAATCTCGCTTAAAAACACACTTTTATTCCCTGGCTTTCTGCACTGTGTGATCTGTGCTGTCTGTGTGCATCACACTGTGTTGGTCATGTTGCGGTTGTTGTTGTTATCCATTATTGTTTTTGTTGGTTTCTACTTTTTGGTGTCCTGTTATGTAATCTGTTGCTATGTGCTTGTTCTGTTTGTCCCTGTACAGCACTTTGGTGTGCTTTGTCACTGTTTAAAAGTGCTTTATAAATAAATTGGTATGGTATGGTATAGTATGGGGCCCGGGCTTTGGGCCCCATAAGGAGCAGTTGGTCCTCACAATGCAGTATAAGTTGGAAAAATGGGCCTCACAAAGTAGCATAAACAAGGACACACACACACACACACACACATATAAATGACATAATTACACACATTTGAGTAGATGTAATAAATTACTTTAATTCCTGTTTAAATGCAATTCATCCTGCCATACCTGCAGTGTCTTCAGACTTTGCCAGCAAATTAAAAGTTGAAGCTTAATCATTAAATTATTATCTTTGTGTTAGATTTATTTATAAATCACATTTAAACATTGCTTGTTCCAATTAAATTAAATAAAAAGTAACACATGTTCTCTATCACCGTCCTTAATCAGATAAACAAACAAACAAGCAGCTTCAGCTACCAGACAGACTGACGTTACGATTTCTCTCTTGA
>NC_056515.1:35387281-35390975 GCF_014905685.2 Nematolebias whitei | reverse complement strand
CTGTTGCTCCTAACAGTCCCAGGAACCCGTCTCAAGCGCAGAGGTGACAGGGCCTTCTCTGTAGCAGGACCAAGACTTTGGAATGAGTTACCTCTGCTCGTTAGACAGGCCCCCTCCCTCACAATTTTTAAATCTCGCTTAAAAACACACTTTTATTCCCTGGCTTTCTGCACTGTGTGATCTGTGCTGTCTGTGTGCATCACACTGTGTTGGTCATGTTGCGGTTGTTGTTGTTATCCATTATTGTTTTTGTTGGTTTCTACTTTTTGGTGTCCTGTTATGTAATCTGTTGCGGTGTGCTTGTTCTGTTTGTCCCTGTACAGCACTTAGGTGTGCTTTGTCACTGCTTAAAGTGCTTTATAAATAAATTGGTATGGTATGGTATGGTATAGTTTTTGGTGGTTCGTATGGGATATTTTGGGATACCAGCTATATATATATATATATATATATATATATATATATATATATATATAATTTACCAAACCTGACAAGATATTTCAGAAAAGCCCATTCTCTTTTTTCTAATGAGAGTGGTCTATGAACAGGCACATCACCTCCAGTATCTTGGCACGAGAAAGCTCATTAGTATGTGCATAATTCATAAGGTGGCATGAAGATGTACAAATGACACGTTGTCCCTCCATCCAAGGAGGCATTAGTATGTGCATAACATTTGCTCATCTGATTTCTTCAATAAATATGATCAAAAAGATGGTGATTTTTGTCACTATCGCTCCGTGTTATTTGTAAAAATTGGTTAGAGTCATTGTCTGTTGATCTACGGGGCTGCAGATCCTGAGCTAGGTTGTTTGTTTCCCCTAATATTGCTTTTCTAGTAATATATGTCAGAATGGCAGGCCTATTCTCTTTTTTGTTGTTGTTTTCTCTCTCATCTATGAACACTAGCAATTGCCTTGTACGCAAAAACAAAACTAAGAAAAGAAAATTGATTGGCAGCAAATGTGATATACATATTTGTGGTGTCTCCAGTGGACCCCATACAACCCCCAAGTCTTCACTTATTATTATTATTATTTTTTTTTAGATTTAAGTTAAGGTAGTTAACATTTCATTGCAGGGCGTGATTATTACTGTTGAACATAATTCGTTTTCAGGCAATTATACTCAGTCTATTTCGTTCTATGGTTTATATGGTTTGTTTTAGGACACATAATAAAAATAATATAAAAACAAAAGAACGGTTCAAGTGAAGCTTCTCCTAACCACAGACACACATACTGTAAGCTTAATGTATCTCAGTAAATGCACCATGGGGATGCTGTTAAAGCTGAAAGGATTTGCTATTAATAATAATAATAATTAAAAAAAATAAAAAGGTTACTGGTGCCATGTATTCACATTGTCTTTGTACACATTAATATTATGCCAGCAGGTCAGCATGTCAGTGAATGGGGGTTAGAGACCACAGAAGAAGCATTTGGATATGTGGTCATGGTAATTTTGTATACTTGGATTGGATTTGTCTTCAGTTATTCCTAAATCTCTTGCTTGTTTATGTATCTGATGCAATTTTATGTTTTGTTTTCTTTTTACAATGGAAAAATGATGATCAAACTCACTTTGTGCACTTGGGTATTGGTATGCAAAAAAAAAAAGAAGGTGTTTTTTGTGATAAGCATAATGTTTTACAGGATATCTATTGAACTATTATAATGTATACAACATTCACTTTACACTAAACATATATATAGTATATAAAAATGGTGCAGTCAGTAAAGTCAGGTCTGTTTTTCCCTATCTGTGGCATTTTCTCTTGTGTTTTTGCACGTTGTTGCAAATATGAAATCCACTGTCAATATTTGTTGAATTCTTGTGAGACATTATACACCAAGCATATTAGCTGTAGCAGATTTGCTTTGTGCAGCATGTTCAGTTTTGCCTTCTTCAGCTCAGACTTTTTTTTTTTTCATTGTGGCCTCATGTTGTTTCTTGCATCACACAGCAATTTGTTGTAATTAAATAAAATACTATTTCTGTGGTTGTGGCATACTCATTGTCACAACAGTAATACATGTATATGTTTGTAATATGTGGGACTGTATGTCTTTCTATAAATGAATGTTTATGTGATTTCCCATTTTATATTTTCTGTGTGTACACCAGTGTAAGAGTACATTTCCACTTTGGGACTTAAGGTCAGCTCTGGACATGCCAGGGGCACCTCGGGTGATTGGATACACTGCCACCGTCAGCCATCCTTCTGAGATAATGTTGTAATGGGGAATGGGGTGGTGGTGGAGGGGGGTAAGACAGCTGGCAGCTTCGTTTCCTGTCAGCGCAAATTTTCTACTACATCAATAATGAGCACCACAGCCCAGCCATGAGTGCCACGGCTCAGTGGGCTCACGACTGTATTCCCATGTGTCCTCTCGTTCTTTCTCCTTCTTCGTGTAATTCTCCCTCTCTTCATTTATTTTTGTTTTGTTTTTCACCTGTTTTCATCCATTTGTTCTACTCGTCCATTTCTATTTGTGTTTTGTCACTGCCAATGCCTTAATCTGTATTGGTCTGAAAACCAGTTTCTTCTCACCTAAAAGAAAATAAATGATGTCTTGATTCTGACTGATATTTTGAAATGACCTTACATGATGAATAAATAAATAATAAAAAAAAAAAAAAACATAAAAAGTGAGATATGTTGCATCTTAAAGCACTAATATAAACGCTTATTTTTGTGTCTTTTTTTTTATTATGTTACATTTTTTTGTAAATATTGGAATAGTTCAGGGCATAAACAATAAAGCTCCAGTTTATGTAACGATGATTATATGCAGCTTTGCAACCATCCTCTAAATGGAAACTCAACCAACGTGGAGAAAATTACTAAGAATACCCAAAGGACATTGAGAAAATGATCCAATTTGTTTGAATTAAAGTTCAGCTAACTTTGGCAAGCTCATATGATCCACACCATTCTCAGTATACTAATATAATGTTGTCTCTTCAGTCCTCTGAAATATAGACTTAATTATAAAATACAAACGACATAACTTATTGTTATGTGTTCTGAATAAAAAGTTCAAAAATTGCATAGTTAAAAATGAAAATGTTTGAGCAAATGAAACAAAGGGAAACATAGAAGATGGTCCATTTTTAACTCATTTGGAAACCAATAAGTGAACGGGCTGGTATAACAGGGTGACATACAAAAACAAACAAACAAACAACATGCATATATTGTGTAAGCAAATCAAAATCATGTCATCCAAGATGCTGGGAAAAAAAAAAATGGGTGTAATGATTTTGTCTATAGTGTCTCATAAATTTAGAGATATAGAGATTGTAGACGATCCTTTAGATTTTAAAGTTTAGTCAAAGATAATTATTGATAAGAACTCAAGGCTAAACATCAAATTTGATCCTTAAACTCGAGTCCAACTTACCACAAAATGATACAGTAGCCAGTTATTTAACAGTTTGTCGAGCAAATAATTTTTTTTATCAAGAGCATAGTTGTTATTGACAAAGACCTTGTTGTGAAATAGATTGACAGTATTTTATCGAGCAGGGAATCTATAAAGAAGATAATCACCAACAGCAGTTATCATTATGTCTGATAAACCATTTTGCACAAAATATTTTGAACCATACATGCCATTATAAATTCCTGAAGAAAAGCAAAACAACATCATGTTTAAATTTAATCATCTTATGAATAAAAAATACATAT
>NC_056515.1:35378012-35387181 GCF_014905685.2 Nematolebias whitei | reverse complement strand
TTAATTTTATGGCAAGATGATGCACAGGTGAAGGAGAGTGGGCATTTCTTGTTAAAAAAAATATATCACACCCAGTTCTCTAGGAAATTAGATAAATAAAATAAAAATAGAAATGTAAAATTTTTGCTGCGTTCATGGTTAGCCATTTTTCTGTCTCTTTTGTATGAGTACAATGTTAAAATTCCTCATGCCTAAGATATTAGATCCTTTATTATTTTTAAACTACTTATATATTTGATACACAATGAACTGCACCACATTTCCTTAGAATCAAAGAAGCTTTTGTTACACATTTTCTGACTGTTTCTCTTCTGTTTGACCTCCTAACCTTACGCCCACCTCGCCCCCCTGTTTCAGACCCAGAAGTCCGCCAAGTCAAGCAGAACAAAATAAACAGCAAACACACACCATGGCCACAGCTAAGAGCTGCACTGCTCTGTTCGCAGCAAACCATCAGTCCTGCAACACTGGAAACCTATGCTGTTACACTGAACAATCAGATACCATCAGCAGTAGACACTCACAGATAGCAACTTTTAGGCAGCAGGTAGAAATCTTTACGAGATAGTCCTGCAGAGTGATGGACAATGTCTGTTTTTCTGTGACATACAAGTCCATTAATGGAGGGAAATATAGAAAGAATCAAGTCACTCATCTTTCACCAAATAGGGCACAATGATTTGTTTATGGGTAAATAGCCTTTTGTTTATTGGAGCCTCTGACCTTTCTCTTGACCCTCACTCTCCATTCTGCTCACTTCTCCGTCATTGGAGCACTTGTTTGTTTGCAAAACAGCAGATTTGAATTATTATCCCCCGCCGCCAAAGAAAAAGGGGCAATTATTGCTTTGTCCATGTCTTAAGTTTGTGTTCATTTATAAGATTAGAAAAATATCTCTCACAAATTTGAATAAAACTCCAAAAATAATCATGATGTGCATTTACAATCGACTAGCTTAATAAACTCCATTCAAGATGGCTGCCACAGCTAAGCCACTAATTAATCAAACTTAAAAAGAGCTGAAAGACAGAAATATTACAGATTTTGAGTTAACATTTGGTGTGGGAGTAGCTGTGAGTGATTCAGAACACATACCATATTTTTCAGACTATAAAGCATGTAAAATCCTGCAATTTTCTTAAAAATCATTAGTGAGCCTTATAATCCGGTGCGCCTTATGTATTGATTCTGGTTGTGTTTACTGACCTCAAACCACTTTTATGTGGTTATTGTGAATGAGTTGAATAAAGTTTGACTTATCCGACCGTTTTGTTTTGCTTAACGCACCTTATAATCTGGCGCACCTTATTTATATGAAAACAGACCTGTTCATTGATATTGCGCCTTATAATTCGGTGTACCCTACAGTCTGAAACATATGGTAATCAGGGCACTCTTCATGGATAATCTGCGTTTACAACCTTGCCATCATTCATTTTATTTTAATTTGTAACTGATGATGACAACACAGTCAGCAAAATATCTCAAACCACAAGACGAATTTTAATGAAACTCACAAAATGAATCCTTGGATGTACATTTAAAACCAATTAACTTTTGGAGTCAGCTCAATTTAAGATGGCCACCACAGATAATCAATATTAACCAAAACAATATAAACTGGCAGAATATATTTTTAAATGTGATGATATTTAATAGATGTTTGAAATGCTTACCGTATTTTCCAGTGTATAAGTCACAGTTTTTTTGCATAGATTTGTCAGTCCTGCGACTTATATATGTTTTTTTTTCCATACTCATAATGCAATTTTTGACCAACGCTTTAAATTTCGAAGAACTGCAACAGCGAGTCCTCCCGTGCCCGCTCACTTCACTCAGCGGATGCAGGCAGAGGAACGCTGGAGAACTAGTGGCTCCGGCCACGATGGATGGATGGATGGATGGATGGATGGATGGATGGATGGATGGATGGATGGATGGCGATGCGCCACCCAGGTGAAATGAAACTGTTTTGATCATTAAATAAACCCATAATAAATGCAAGGGGTCAGCAGTGACACATAATAAATGCGACTTATATGTTTTTTCCCTCTTCATGATGTTTTTTTTTTGACTGATGCGACTTATACGCCGTAAAATACCGTAATCATCATGCCTTGTGGTCCAAAAGAGAAGCAGACAGGATAATGTCATGTTTAAGCATGTTTTACTTCCTCTGCTCAAACATTGTTTTTTTGGTCGTGAGCAAGAGAATATTGTAAACAAAGCAGCAGCGTCAGACTCTCGTGGCTCCTCGTGCAAAGATGTTGAAAGTGTCAAAGAAAAATAAAATGTTGCGCAATGTCATGCAGAGCTGAAGCCAGTGGTTTTTGTTTCAGCTCATCTTCTGCAGGACAAACATTTAATTTCAGAGATGAAAATTATGAATTTTCTTTTCAAGCTCGGCATCAACGCAACCTAAATACTTGAGTCTATTTAAGGGAAAGTTGCCCGTCATAACATTCTTATTGGTTGCACAAACCAGACTTGTTTTTCTCTATTTTTACACGCTCTGAACATTTTGTTTTCCTGTGGCAGAAGTCACACTTTCCATAGATCTATTTCCGTTTATGGGTTAAAGTGCAGAGCAGACAAAAGAAAGAAACCACTCAGCTGGCTAACTTCCTGTTTTCTCACTTGGAGCCTGTTACATTCGAGCAGAACTCCTGCAAAAAGGGCATGTTCTGTTAAAATGTGATACATTGGTGGTGACTCAGAATGCTCTGCTGGGAGCCTTTTAGGCCATTTTATGGTAAGAAAACATAATATTTCCAGTAACATTTATTACTAAATGTGAAAACATGTATATTTCTCTCAACTTTCATGTTTGCATCTTTCCCTTCGAGGCAAGGCGAGCGGGCAGCTATTAGTGGAGCAGCAGGACTTCACCTCTGAGAGCTTTATAGTCACTCTGTTTTCACACAGGAGGGAATAAAGCGGAGTACTTTTCTCGAAAAAAAAAGAAGCATACAACAGTTTCTAGGAAAGTTTGAAAGCAGCTTCAAGTCCTTCTAATCTTGGTGACACCTCTTTTCCTATTCATCACCTCTTCATGAAACTGGTGATGAATAAATCACAGCCAAACTGTAACAGCTTGTGGGATGAGTTCAGGCTGCTGTGACGTAGTCGGGTTGAAACCAGGGCGCTAGTTTTCACTTTAAAAAAACACTTTGAACAGTGGAGGAGGGCTCAGACTCCTACCCTGTCAGCTTCACTCTAATACAGAGGTGCCCAGACGTTTTCATCCTGCGAGCTCCGTTTAAAATGACCAAGTCAAAGTGATCCACCTACTTCAAGGTCCTGTTTACACGCAAACAACCTCTGGAAACATTAGTGTTTTTTCAATGTTTATTGGGGGTAAAAAGCAAAAAATGAGAAAGTTTACATGAAAACGCTTTAGTTTCCATGTCAGTCGGGTTGCCAGATAAGAAGTTATGAACTATAGTACTGTGGCTTTAAAGTGATAGTATTTTGACCTAAACTGTCATATGTGCTGAGTAAAGATATTCTAAGATGAGGCATGTGTTGTGTTTGTTGAACATGTGCACAGAAAAGGAGGGGGTAAATAAGACTTTAAATTTCTCTGGCAACCCTGCGCATTCATCGCGCATGCAGCATCTGCATGATCACAGTTACATCCAAACTGGTGAGTACACTAACGTCTCTTTGGAGCCTGGATTTGATTAGTTTTGCTCCTACATGCTGAAAAAGGGTGAGCAGCACAAAAACACTCTGCTCTCTGCTGTTTATTATAACCGTTGTTATTTATTATAACTGTTGTTAGTGCAGAAAAACTTCGTCTGCAGTCACCTGCGGAGCATTTCACACCTCTGCGGGGGTTCCCCTGAAAATCTCGACTCTGAGAGAGAATGAGGGCTGTTGTCTGTAAATGAAAGGCCGGGCGTTTCATGTCATGTAAATGGGGCCTCAGACCGACTACCCTGTCTGTCAATCAAGTGACACATTTCATAGATGGATGATAGGCTGGCATTTATTTTTTAATGCCATGCCATCTACCCATAATGCCTTTGCAATCGATCAGTAGATCGCGATCGACGTATTGGGCACCTTGCTCTAATTCATACATAACAGAGTACCTTACGCGGTTTAAAAGCATGTAACGTCACACTGGTCAGTTTTTGTTTTTTTATAAGAAGATTAATTAAGGATTAATTAAGAAATAAATTAAGGATTGGAATTGAAAGGTCTGTTTTTTTTTTACCTTGGTGGTGTTGCCTCACAGGAAGAAGGCCCTGCGTTCAGTCCCTGGTTTGAGTCTGGCATCTTTCTGTGTGGTGTTTGCATGTTCTCTTTGCCTTTGCATGGGTTTTCTCTGGGTTCTTCAGTTTTCTCCCACAGTCCAAAAACATGCATGATAGGCTGTCTTCTGGCCCTGGCCTTTGTTCCAGACGAGCTGGTCTGGGAAGCTTAGTCCTCACCTCCTTCTCCAGGTGTGCAGTGGAGAGCATCCTGTGCTCCAGCATCAACGTGTGGCATGGAGGCTGCACAGCTGCAGAAAGAAAAGCTTTGCAGAGAGTGGTGAAGGCTGCACAGCAGTCTTTTGGAGTCGGCCTCCCCACCATCACAGACATCTACACCTCCAGATGCAGGAAGAGGGCCAACTGCATCACGAAGGACCCCACTCACCCAGCACACACTTTTGCCCCGCTTCCCTCAGACCACCAAGCTACCACAGCTCTCTGTGTGGAGCAGGGGGCTGCTATGTAGGGTGTCCGGTGGAACAGATGGTGGAGTTTAAGGGCCTTGCTCAAGTGCCCAGAGTGGGGCAAATGAGGGTGGAGGCTGGTATGGATGCTTCAGCTTTCCCACCCACATTTTGATGTTGTTGGTACTGGGAGTTGAACCGGCGATCTACCAATCACAGGCCCACCTTCTCTAACTTCTGCACCACCATGCCCTTTTTTTTTTTTTTAAATAAAAGGTTAATAATGTACAACTAACTATCTTTGGAAGTAAATGTGATTTAATCAGGTCAATGTCTTGATTTGATCTTGTCAATGGTCGTTCAATTTTACAGATCTGAGGCTTAAACTTGTATGGCAGTTCCTGAGAGTCATCTGCACCACATCATCTAACAAATCCTATAAAATCTTTGTTTTAAACTTTGGTAGATGTGAAACATAAAAATGCTCAATTTGAATAAATTTGTGTCTCTAACATGAAGGGAAATTATTTACGGTAATTCCACATATTAGTGTGCTGTGAAAGTAAAGCTCATACATTTCAAAAACATCTCACGTGACGTGTTGGGATTACAGGAAACTGCAGAAAAAGCCTAGATGGGGTATGTCTTATTAATGTAATGATGCAGCAGTAGAACCTCACACAAATTAATATTTCATTCAGCTTTGAGTGCCCTTTACATCTCATAGTCTCAATAAAATGTCTGAATGAGCTGATGCAGAATATACAGAGGAAGTGTAGTTAAAAAGTCAAGCAGTATGTTTCCCAGCAGCACCTGGGGTTTAAAAACAATGAACAGTATGAATGAACAGAAGTGATCTTTAAAGGCTTAGCATTCCTTGAAGGAATGCATTTTGTCTGTGCCAAAAATCCTCTTACGTTGAGAACTGTTGTACATCAAACCTTGAAAAGAACATTATGAATCTCATGAAATATCACAAGATCTTACGCTCAGACTGTCTTGACTCTTAGCTGCTACCGCACCAAATTTCATCTCAGTATCTGTAAAAGTTATAGCCTCATGTGTTGGCTAATGTTGATCAGCAGTGGCAGCCATCTTTAATTGGCGTGAGTGCAAAAGTTAATCAGTTAGATGCACATCTAATGGTTATTGCCAGGGTTACTTTGTTAATCTGTCAGGTGGTTCATGAGATATTTTGTTAACAGTTGACTTCAGTAGCTAATAATGGATTTTAAAAACAGATCTCCTGATATTAGTTGGTGCTCAGATTATAAATTGGAGATTACTTTAAGGTATGACTTCTTCAATTTCTGTAAAATCGGTAGTTGTGGCTACCATCTAAAATGGAGCCGTCTCTAAAAATGTAATCATTTGTAGATGCAAATGTACAGATTACTGCTCTGGGAGTTTCGTTAATTTTATTTGCTGGTGCCTGAGATTGTTTTTATAAGAAACAAAACACACAAGTGGTCAAAAACGTATTGATGACTAATGATATAGTTATCGTACGATAACAATAATATTGTTATCGCACTAACTAGGGATGCACAATGTTGGATTTTTGGCTGATATCCGATATGTTAAAACTTATTTGGCCAATAACCGATACCAATTTTTTTATACTTTCCTTTGTCAGAACATAGCCCTCTTATTTAGGCTTATTTGCTATGAAAAGTGTGCAACAGCTGTAAGAGCTGGTGACATATTCAGTAACAGCCAAATGATATGCATAGCACTTTAACTTATATTAAATGAAACGTGTTAAACATTATTTATTAGCATTAGTCAGCTGTGATGCTGTCTCACTTGTGGAGGCTTGTTCCAGGTTCCTAGCTTGGGTAAGGCTACGTTGGAAAAATATCTCCAACTGGGGATGGTGTGGCTCAACGTAGTCCAAAAATCTTTGGAATCAACAAAAACCTTCCACACCGCCAACATTTTGAATTTTCGTCTCCGCCATGATCAGATCAGGTAGGCACGCATGATGTCATCGTGTTGTGCTGGTGCTGGAGGCATCCTTGTCACTGGGTTGTCATACAAAAACAGCGTCTTTTATATTGACGAGTTATTTTGATGGAATGGTCCGATATTTAACTTCCTCGTCTGTGGAACAACCTCCCCAACCCTCTAAGGATACCCCAGACTACAGAAAGTTTTATGAAAGGACTGAAGACCTTTTTATTTAAAATATTTTATAGTGTTTAAAGGTATTTTTAATCCTGCAGGTTTTATTTTTATTTTTTATTTTTTAGCTTTAAATTTTTTTAGTCCATGTTTTATTCTCTTTAGATATTTAATATTGTAGCACTTTGAGATTGTAAAATGTAAAGTGCAGTACACATTGAATAAATTATTATTATTATTAACTTTAACGCTAATATCAGCCGATACGGATACCGTGTCGATAACATCGTGCATCCCTAGTACGTTTCTTTCAGCTGCTCCCTTCTTCAGGGGTCGCCACAGCAAGCTAACCCACATGAAAGATTTGGCAAGTTGATTTCTGCCGGACGCCTTTCCTGCTGCAACCTGGGCTCATACCCACGACCTCGGGATTACAAAACCACGGCACACCGACTACGGAGCTGCCACAACCTTGTGCAGAACATTGCCACCTTTCATTTTTGGCGTCGGGTGATAATTAGAGCTACAGTGACAAGAAAAGACCTACTTTGTAAGAAGACACACGCAGTGTGAAAAGCAGCAGTTTTTAGGAACAGTCTCCACATGTCCAGTTTTCTTATTCACCACTTTTTTGCTCTGAAATCACTGCTGTCAAGCTCCCAACCTAAAACCCAACTCCATCAGCAAAGTCTTCACCAAGCTTCTGGACAAATTACAGCATGTGAACAATCCAGGCCTGCACTCCTAAAATCTCTTCTGATCAAACAAAGAGGTGTTGCCTGTCGGCGCTGGCCATGCGTTTGTGTTGACCGAGTCCTGCGAGGAATGCTGATAAGGCTCAGTGGCGTGATCCGCAGGGATCGCGGCGGGCTCAGCACCAGAGCAGAGATTCATCCAAACATCTGTGAAGTGGACTTGTGGCTGATTGAGGTCTTGATATCCTCTCTTCTGGTCTTCATTAGACTGAGGAATGGGGGGAAGGCAGGGGGGTTTGTCACAATGAGGGCTGGAGCTGCTGCTTTCATTCAGCAGGATATAAATTGTCACTTTTATACGTTTTTATTTCCTTATTCGTGTGAATGCCGAGTCAGCATTTAAACTTTTCTTGTTTCTACTTTATTCCTAGTAAACAAATAAAAATCAGCAGACGTCGTGCTATTTTAACCATTCGTATTTCAAAAGGATCAGCTCCGTCAAGAACGCTGTGCTGTGACTTTTAATTTCAGTAGCTTTTATATCAAACTTAATAAACAACTTTCTTGAAATTAAAATTTCCATAGAAATACAATTAAGTTTCTTTTTTCTGCTCCCTTCTTCAGGGGTCACCACAGCGAGCACATTTTCTTGAAAGATTTGCCTTTTTTTTTTATGCCAGATGCCCTTCCTGACACAACCTGGGCTCGAACCTTCAACCTCATGATTACACGGTGGCAACACTGACCACTGAGCAACTGCAGCCCCCTCCCATAGAAATACAATAAAAATCTAAATTCCTTTAAAATCGTTATTTTTTTATCCTCAGAAACTTGTTCTGGTTTTGTTTTAGGCTCATTTTTTTTTTTGCATTTCTATTGCTAATTTTAGCTTTCATATTTCTAAGTTGATCTTGTTTATATTTGGATACATTTAGCTTTTAGCCACTGTTTTGCTAAGTTTAGCTTTTGGCTACTGATTTGCTGCATTTACCTTTTAGTTATGTTACCACCAACTTCAGTTTCAGTCTTGCTAATTGAAAGCGTCAAGCTCTGCTTTAAAACATTTTGATTGGGGACTGGCACTTATTATTCTACACCTCGGAAGTGAGTCTACATTTCTATCTCCGTTAATGCGGCCCGAATCACAATGTCTACCCTCACAAAAGTTATATGAAAATGACCGGCTCGGCCCCGTGATGTGTGCTATTACTTTTATTGTCATTTCGAGTTACCATGGCAAAGTAATTTGCAAACAAATACGCAATATTTCACCAACTCCAGGAACTAGTTGGTGACTGCCCACTTATTATTCTACACCTGAAAAGCGTATCTTTTTCAACTTTAATGCGGCCCAAACCGCAAAGTGGAACCCCACAAAAGTTATATCCAAAGGACCGGACCGGCTCCGAGATGTGTGCTATTACTTTTATTGGCAATTGGCGTTACCATGGCAACATATTTTGCTAACGAAAATGACAAATTTCACATAGGAAATGAATAGGAGAAAACTTTTCAAAGAAACTGAGTAACGTTGGGAGCCATTTTAGTTCAACATGCAAGGAAGGCACCTTTTATCACCTATTATTATTATTATTATTAATAATTAGTAAAAATAATAATTAACATAAATTATTATATATTTGTTTTAATAATTACAAATAATAACATTAACAATTACTAATAT
>NC_056515.1:35376661-35377912 GCF_014905685.2 Nematolebias whitei | reverse complement strand
AGAAACTGAGTAACGTTGGGAGCCATTTTGGTTCAACATGCAAGGAAGGCACCTTTTATCACCTATTATTATTATTATTAATTAGTAAAAATAATAATTAACATAAATTATTATATATTTGTTTTAATAATTACAAATAATAACATTAACAATTACTAATATTAAAACGATATTTAATATAAATATAATTATCAAATATATTAATAGTTTTTAATAATTAATAGATTGACAATATATTAATTATTAATAATAATTTAATAATAAATAGGCAGTCCCTGTCAAAGTTTCTCCAGGAACTTTCTAGTTTTAGCTACTGTTCTGTATGTTTTAGATTTTAGCCACTGTTAATCTCAATATAGCTTTCAGCTAACGTCTTATTCATTTAAGCTGTAGCCATGTTTTATTGTTTCCGATTTCAGTTTCTGTTCTGCTCGTTTTCATTTTACGAATTCTGTTAAAATGGTATTAATACTGTAAATTTCATCAAGGTTGAGAAAATAGAAACGAGCTAAACAAACAACGTCAAGCAAAACTGTTGAGATTTTTTTACGAGCTTTGTAGAGCTCTTCACACCAGTTTCTCATAATAAGATAGATATGTTTTATAAATCCAAAACATAATTAGCAACAAGCCCCTGTTCGGCTACTTATCAGCTTATGACTTCGCCTCTTTTTCCATACTCTGTTCTTTATGAGTCACAGCCCCATCCCTTTAACAATACCCGCTCCATGGCTTTAATAAAACAAACTTCTATAATCTTGGATTCATAGTTAATGTAATTACCTTAACAGCATCTGTTTTTGCTTCATAAACATTGTTCTCCTGCAGTTTGGTATAAAAACATCTGAGATGAGGATCTAAAATTACTGCAGCATAATGGAACAGCATCAATTCAGAGAACATATCTAAATGGTTAACGGGACCATTTTCATTCATTAAACACAGCCAGGTACTGGTTTGGAGTTGGTTTTTCTTGGAAAAACAAAATGTCAGAGGTTAATTTTCTAATGGCTCCTCCATTGAATGTTGCAGGACAAAATAATTTCATAATAATGGTTTTCTTCTTCTCTCATGCTGCAGAATGGTGGAGCAAAATCTGCAGATGGTAATGATGTTAATAATGATAATTATCTGAATAGCAAAAAAATACAATTATTTGTACAATAACGTTAGTTCAGGTGCACACAGACATTCTGTCTTCTTCATCTCACACTCTTATGTAAGTTCAACTGAATGAAGGTTACATTAACG
>NC_056515.1:35369941-35376561 GCF_014905685.2 Nematolebias whitei | reverse complement strand
AAAAAAAAAAAAAAAAAAGGTAATTTTCATCATAATTTCAAGGCCAATGAAATGATTATTTTAAAGCTTTTAAATCAAGAAGCAAAGCAGATGTTTAATCTATAGGGTCAAACCTAATTTGCACTAATTGCTCAATTGGATCCACAGTTGAGCACACATAAGGTTGTAAATCATTAATGCAGGTGGCTGCTGTAGGTTTGTCAGGAGGACCAGAGACCCCTGTCCTCGCTGCAGAGACGATCCATACCCGCCGTTATTGTGTCTGCTGCTCCGTCAGACCGGCGTCACGTTACACCTTGACACATTTCACCAGCTGCAGCGAGGAGATTCACAGGGACCTCTGCTTTCTTCAGTTACAGCTTCAGCTCTCTTACGCTGCCGCCACAACAAGCTTTGTGTGGCTTCCCAGAAATACGCCAAACCGCCAGTGTTGCACGCTGACAGGCTGTTATTACAGGTGCACCGTGATGTGCGTCCAGGCTGAAAGTGATCCAAGTTTCACACTGCCTGAACCAGAACTGCCCGTAAACAGGCAGAGAAAGTCTTACTTAATGGTCTTAGCGGCTTCTTTTCATCCACGTTGGATTAAATCTTCTTTTTCCATCACTTAGTTCGATGTTTAAAGTCTTGAAGATGGGTCCAAACTAATTTTTAAAGTAAGATACAAAATATACACATCCATTATCTTTACCCGCTTCTTCCTTTTTGGGTCGCGGGGGTCACTGGTGCCCATGTCCAGCCATCACAATATATATTTCATATCGATGGGAAGTTAAAAATTGAAGCACATACCAAGTACCACGTGCATTTATTTACCTACGGAAACAAAGTGACTGAAAATGTGTCATCCGTGGAAGATGTATTTGGGAAGTTGGACAGTTTGGACTGGTACATATTTACGCTTAGATTTTTTTGAGTCAAGGTTGCAGAGAGGTTTTTAAACAATTTCATTTTAACATCAAAGTTCATAATCCAGGTAAAAAATCCAACAAAGTTGTCAGGTCATCTGGATTTTTTTTTTTTTAGACTTCTCGTCCTTCATCCAAAGGACTTCATCAGGGAGTTTGGCTCATAGAGGTCGACAGGGGAGAGGGCGGGCCCCAGAAACCATCTTATCACCAGCAAACTGGTTGGTTCACTTGTGGGACAGAGTTTGTTGTGGCTCCTCGGACTGATGAAGTCCTTCGGATGAAAGATGAAACATCTAAAAAAAAAAAAGTAACCATCCAGTTGACCTGGCTGAACTTTGTTGGCATCTTAGTTTAAGTACTTAAAATCCGTTTTAAGACGTATCACAGAGATAAATTAAGATTTGAGTTATAAATGTTTTTCAAAGCCGAGCCTTTATGGTATTACATCACCCGATAGTTCTTCTCGACAGTTCTTTCACTCGTCCGTTCTTGTATTTTGCGTTGATCCGCAGATTCAATCTGATATTTCCACCAAAACGTCTTTTTTATTTATTTATTATTATTCTACTTTTGTCTGGTTCTTCTAGATTTAACTGTGAAGATGCTCATCCTAGTTCAATCACATGGACTCAGGCTTCCACGTGATTTGTTTATATTGAATGCGGACCTGCATTCCATCAAAATATCTGGTAGTAAACACATTCCAAATGCACAATATGATTCAGGTTCAGGATAAGCTTCTTATGTTTGATTTCATACTTTGCAACGAGTACCTTAAGTCATCATTTAAGCTTCAAACCGCAGCATCCAAGGCAGATTTTTCTTCAAGGTTAAGTCCTTGAATTTATCGATTATCCACTCACTCAGTGTAATTATCTGGTGTCGTTCTCCATTAAAAAATCTGACATGCGTCTGTATGAAATGACAGAAAGCATTCTGCAATTATTGATTGGTTGTTGGCTGTGGTGACGACACCTCGCTTTGGCACTGGAATCTCTGCACTGATGGTGCTGCCTGATCCCACCATCAACCACCACCATCCGTACACTTAACTCTTGCACACATTGGACACCAAGCAATAAAGACTGGGCGGTTGACATTGAAAGGAGAATCTGTCCTTTAATGCAAGCATTAGTGGGGATGATCATGGCAGTCTGTCAGTGAACTCGGCAGCATGAAAGAAAAGATTTGTAGAGCAGATCGTAGGTAAGAGATTCTTTTAAAGTCATTTTGTCTATAAATAGGGTGTCACAGTGGTCAAGGCAGTCCCCTTTCAGAGAGAAGGTTGCAGGATCGTCTCCCAGCCTGGGGCCTGTATGAGCGCTGGGTGCATGTGCTCTCTGTGCATGCACAGGTTTGCTCCAGGTACTCCGGTTTCCTCTCACAGACAAAAAAAAAAAAAAAAAGATGCTCGCTTTAGTGTTAACAATCGTCCCAGGTGTGGGTGAGAGTTTGAATGCTGGGTGTCACGTTTGTCTCCGTGTCCCTCTGATGGACTTGCGACCTGTCCAAGGTGTATCCGGTGTCGTGCACAGCGACTGCAGGAGGACACCGACCCCCCTCAATCCAGAAAGGAAAAGCGGGTAAATAAAATGAATGGATGCATAGTCTGTAAATATTGATTTTTCCATTTAGATGACTTTAATCAAATGTGTCACAACCAAGTTAATGTTCCCTAATTAATATTTAGGCTGTGCAATGTTGTACATGTATATTTTTACTAGCTGTATTGATTATTTTGTCCTGGGTGGCATGGTGGTGCAGTTGGTAGAGCTGCTGCCTCTTAGCAAGAAGGTTGCCGGTTCAAATCCCAGTTCGGGACCTTTCTGGTTGGAGTTTGCATGTTCTGCAGATCCTGCGTGGGTTTTCTCCGGGTACTCCGGTTTTCTCCCACAGACCAAAACATGCATGTTAGGCTGGTGGGTAACTCTAAATTGTCCCTAGGTGTGAGTGAGAGAGTGAATGGTTGTCTCGTTTGTCTCCATGTGGCCCTGTGATGGACTGGAGACGTGTCCAGGGTGTCCCCCACCTCTCGCACCGTGACTGCAGGATATGGGCACCAGTGACCCCTGTGACCTAAAAAACCGAGGTTAAACTGAAATATTTGTCAACTGTTAGAGACATTACAGCCAAAACTATAAACTATCCTGAATATATTTTTACGTCCATTTTCAATATTTTTGTTGTTGTTGTTAAATTCACATAATGACTTTATATAGCTAAGCTTCTCTAATGGGATAATACATTATTATAAAAGAAAAAGATGTAAGGAGTGGCATAGACTTAAATCCAGTTAATACAGTAGTCCCTCGTTTATCACCGGGGATTCGTACCCTGAAGATCACACTCTTGCAATGTTCTAAACAATGTTTCTACACTCTAAAGGAGCACAGCATGTCATGATTACAGCTCCCAGCCACCTGCAAGCGTTTTTGGCCACGCCCACTTCCCTGCTCTGCACGGAGACCAGTTGATCAGCTGCAGGAGGAAGCTTATCCTGCAGTGTGGGCTGCGCAAAGGTGCAGGAGGTGCTAAATAATTTTACGCAATTTATTTAAAATAAAAATTCCATGCCGACCGTGCGGCTCCTCCATCAATCACCCAGTTGTGTCATGTCCAATCTTATTTTGAAAAACCGTGATAGCGCGAGTCCACGATAAATGAGCCACAAAGTAGCGAGGGACTACTGTATTTTATTCCTTGTAATTGCAAAGACAACTTTTCTCATTACCGTGTGCTTACATGTGCATTTCAATCAAATTTTCACAATTTTGATTTGTTTTTGAGATGAAGTGTTACTGAATGACCAGCTGATCTCAAACGTGGAAACGCTTCTTAAATCACATTTTGTCATGATTATTGGCTAATTATTGAGTAAAGCAATGAACACACTAAAAGACATTGCCTCAAACTTAAATGAGCATATTGTGATCATAGATTGTATACAATCAATTTGAAGAAAGCTTTGGGGACATTTTTAAACTTTGTCATTATCTCTTCAAAGTATGTCCCAAAGACCTGCAGCCTTGGTTTTCTCTGCAGCCTAGAACTTTGAATAAATGAAGACAGTACAATGAAAAACTAATTATTTTGGGGGAATGTTTTCCTGAGTTTGCAATGAGATAAAGCAACATGTCCTTGTTGAGCTAAACATTTCTTGAATACCAAAGAAACGGCTGCAAAAGCCTTTTAGGAAGACTGAATGGAAATGCACAAGCAGAAAAACATTCAAATAAAACCCAGAAAAACATTTTCTATTTTAGGTCTTGTAAAGTCCTGAAGCAGTTTAAAAGCAGCCTTATGGACAGAATAAGAAAATAAATTAAATTGCTTTGCTTCCAAAGTCAGAAGACTATGTTTTTTCAATTAAGCATGGGAGTGGGCTCATCATGATCGGATAAGTTGAGCTGTGGCCCTTTTTTTTTTTTTTTTTTTTAATAAACACTAAAATGTAAAGTCAGGAAAGCTTTTACAACCTAGTAGAGATGCACAATATTATCGGCATGGTATGGGTTTCGGCTGATATTGGCGTTAAAGTTCAATATTGGACATGGGCCATTCCATCAAAATAACTCGCCGACATAAAAGGCGCTGTTTTTATATGACAACCCAGTGACAAGGATACCTGCAGCAGCACAATGTGATGACGCCTACCTGATCTCATGGTGGGGAGGAAAATTCAAATGTCGGCGGTGTGGAAGTTTTTTTTTTCATTGAGGATGTTGGATTCCAAATATTTTTGGACTACAATGAACCTCGCTACATCGTCCCCAGTCAGAGACATTTTTCCAATGTAGCCTTATAAGCCGTCATCTCCGACGTCATTGAGAAGCTAACAGCCGATAGCACTTGGGTGAGTTTTACCACAGACATGTGGACGTCAAGTGTTAGCCCCGTTAGCATGATTAGTCTTACGGCACAATGGATAGACAAAAACTTTGAACTTAAAAAGGCTGTCCTTCATGCACATGAGTGCAGAGGATCCCACACTGCAGCTATAGGAACCTGGAACAAGCCTCCACAAGTGAGACCGCATCGCCTAAATAAGAGTTCTGACAAAGGAAAGTATATAAAGTATCAGTTATTGGCCAAATAAGTTTTAACATATCGGCATATCTGATATCGGCCAAAAATCCAATATTGTGCATCCCTACAACCCAGTGATGATTTTTAATAGTGCTCATGGAGATGGAAATCTAACTAAACGTTTTATCAAGTCTTTAAGTACTTCAGACCAAAGCTAGATTCTCTTGTAGGAATAAAATCCTAAAACTGTAATTACAGCTGAAGGTAGAGCTACACCCAAACAAAACAGTAGTATCTATAACTTTTGGGCTGTTGGAGTCCACCTAATCTGTTCCTATTGTGTGAACATGCATTAGATACTTGTATAAACTCACGGACCCTCATTTCCAAAAATCAACAAAGTTCACGGTCTTTGATGAGAAAGTGAGATTCATGGGGGTGTTTGTCTTAAGTTTAGGGGGCTGAGGGCTGCATTCCTTCTCCGGCAGTAACTCAGGAACAAAGGTAATACAGAGAGGAAGGTTGTGTGTCTGCTGGGAGGTGTGTGTGGTAGTGGTGGTGGGAGCGGGCCGATGGAATTACACCGCCAAAAGCATTTGGCCAAGTTTGTCTTTTTACGGCCGTCCAGTTTTGTGTTCCCGATGTGATGCTTTTGCTCCCCGTTTGAGAAAAAAGGGGGACTGCAGCTGTCATTTTTATTAGAGGAGTTTTATAGCGAGACTTAATGGCTTAAAGTGACAGCTCCCTCTTTTTTCCCTTCTCGCAGTCTCACCCATGAGGCCTTTTAACTGAAGCAAGTCAAAGGGAATTTGCTCGCCTTCTGTGTGCCCACCTTTGACTTTCCCACCCCTCACCCATGCGAACATCCAAGCTAAACAATAAAAAAAAGACACAAATCTAACTTGAAGAACACAGAGCAAGAATATTTGTATCTGTATAATCATTTTCTTAATGGAATAAATCTATACATTTGGCAATCTACAATTTAGTCTGAATCCCAAAAGTTCTTGAATGCTTTCTGCTGGACGGATCTCCGGGCGACTCAAAGACTCGTTAATTATTTGTGTAAAAAGCTGCTCGCTCGCAGGAGGTCTTTATTGATAACGGCCACAATGAACTTTGCACCTCAAACCTTGACCTTTGGTCCCTCTCTGCTCGATCATTTGAGGAATTTGCCTTTGGCGTTCGGTCTTTTTTTAACTGTTTAAAGACAGTAGCTTCTAGTTCTTTTGTGGTCTTCTTTCTTTGATGATTTTTTTTTTCAATTCTTGTCTATGAGTGGAAGTGATTGACATATCAAAGTTTAGCCCAAAATATGTTAATAAGTTGTCTTTTTAAATTATGGCATTTGTTGCGTTTAGATTTCTGTTCTCACACACAATACACTAATACCAAAAGAACAAGCAAGTAGAGATGCATGGTATTGAATTTTTGGCCGATATCCGATATACCAATATGTTAAAACTTATTTGGCGGATAACCAATACCGATATTTTTAACCTAGACCTACTTAGAGACGACATAGCTTTCTCAGCTGTGGAATTAAAATACTACATTATTTTGCAAATGCAAATGCCAAAAAGGGGGCTGAAAATGATGTAACACTTCAACTTGGATTATGTTTAATATCAAATTTAAATGTTAAATGTTATTGTTTATGCCTTTATACCTGTGTGTGTGTGT
>NC_056515.1:35361288-35369841 GCF_014905685.2 Nematolebias whitei | reverse complement strand
TTTAGGTTCCAAAATAATTGATGTGTCAGTTATTTTAGGATATATGCTATTTCTGATGTGTTTTTTTCTGTGCATAAAAACTGAATTCATGAAAATGATTGGATTATTTTTCCCACATAGCAGTTAATCCGGCAGGGGACCGACCCTGAACGCTGAAGTGTTCATTGTTTACTCTCCCCTCCCCTCAGCCAAAACATCCTCCTCTTCTGAAAAACATGTGGACAATCTCGGTGACACACTCATGGCTTCCCACACTGTGACTCACCGTGTTCGTCCCCCACTTGGCCTGCTGCTGAGCCATAAAACACACAGCACCACTTTTCCCACTGACACAATCCCACAAATTTTGACTCAGTACACGAAGACTGCTGAAGTTTAGAGATAATGAGGTCAAAACCTTTATCAGTCACTGTTTGAAAGTACAAATAACTAAAACAAAATCATTCTAAAAAGTTAGCACAAGTTTGATGATTTGCAGTGCACAAACAGCTGCAAGGAGCCTCCAACTAATGAAAATGCAAAACAAAAAAGTTAGTTTGACTTCACTTCATTTGTTTTTTAATCAGACGTATAAGACAGGTGTTTAAGTCCCGATGATGCTCAATAATCCAGGTAGACGGATTCTTCTTCAAGTGTTAGGAATTTTCATTCAACAATGCAATGCTTTCTTATATGCAGTTACTCTTCATATACT
This sequence comes from Nematolebias whitei, assembly GCF_014905685.2. Classification (NCBI taxonomy): domain Eukaryota; kingdom Metazoa; phylum Chordata; class Actinopteri; order Cyprinodontiformes; family Rivulidae; genus Nematolebias; species Nematolebias whitei. Next base: position 35,369,147 of record NC_056515.1, on the reverse strand, counting down.
TTGTATTTGTATGTTGGGACGTCAGCATCCTTTTATTATGAATCAGCATTCCAAAGGTAATTTATTGGTACAAAGAAAGATTAAAGTAAAATATAATCTGTCCCCAAAGAGCAGTGTTACATCTGTATATTTTAACATCATTTTATTCTTCCAATTTTTTATCAGCTGTGGTTGAATATTTTATAGATTCAGCGTTTTCTCTCAACAAAAGGTGTTTTATCTTTTAGTCTGCGTGGTTTGTGGGTTCACTTTTCTGAACTTGATATGAATGTGGGGGGAGAGAAAAAGCTGAACGCTGCTCACCTGATTCCAGTTCTCAGCTCTAGCTGGAACTGAGATGAACTGAGTAAATGGAATGAGAGAAATGATCTGTCACTTTATCATCTTTGCATGTGCGAAGCTGCATTTTGAAGTGAAACTAACTCAAAAGACTCGTGATTCACCGTATTTTCCAGCCTATAAATTGCAGTTTTTTTCATATAATTTGCATGACCTGCCACTTATTTATGTTTTTCCCCATAATTATAAAACAATTTTCGGCTGAGATATGACCGTTTTCATTCATTCTGACATTGAAAATATTGAACACTACCATTTTCAGCCACTAGATGGCACCTGAGTAGTATGGTACGCTGTTGTGTCATGTAATAGGTAAAAGTGGCTATTAATGACAAAATCAGCTTGCCTTAGATGCTACCTTGAGCTGGAGCAACCGTAAAATCAGCTTCATTTCGCTGCGCCACCCCGGCAAAATGCAGCTAATTTGACGATTGAAGTGCATTTATTAAGTAAAAGTTCAACTGGGAAACATTTATAATAAAGCTAAGCAAACAAATAATTGTTTTAGGTGCTTATATTGTTAAATTTTGAAGCAATGCACAGTGTTCGTCCTTCCTGATCTGCGCGCTCCCGGAGCACCGAGGCAGCAATTAGTTTTGAAATGTAGCTGATTTGACCATTGCAGTGCATTAATTAAGTAAAAGTTCAACTGAGACACACGTTTACTATAATGTCGAGCAAACAAATAATTGATTTTAGGTGGTTATCTTGTTAAATTTTGAAGTAATCCACAGTGAGTCGTCCCGCTCCCGCTCCCGCAAATAGATTGTTGAAATGCAGCTGATTTGACCGTCAAAGTGCAGTTATTAAGGAAAAGTTAGACTGAGACACACCTTTGCTATAATTTCGAGCAAACAAATAATTGTTTTTAAGTCTTAATCGTGTTAAATTCTTGTTAAAGTTCTCTCGTGCACACTCCCGCGACCACCATTTGGCAGCCAATCGATTTTTGGCACAACACCGGCCCACGTTTTTGGGTTGTCAGCAGTGATGCATAACGAACGCGACGCATCAACAGTGACACATAATAGATGCGACTCATATGACGAAGCGACATATTTATGCTTTTTCCACTTTATTAGACATATTTGGACTGATGCGACTTATACGGCGGTGCAATGTGTACGGTGGAAAATACAGTAGATGAACTTTTAATTTTCTCAAAGATCAGTAAGCAGTGCGATCGAAGGCAAATATTCAGATGTATTAGGTGCTAAATAACATTTTTACAGTGAAATATGAATGAGTGAAGCTCAATTAGTAGTTAAAAAAAACCAGAATATTCCATAAAAAGGCAAACAAGCGCTTGATTAAATATGTTTTTCTGGCTTTTATCCAGCATGTTCTGATCTGAGACATTTAGGATTCAGATATACTTTGTCCACGCTTGAAAAGAGCTTCCCAGGATTAAAGTTCTGCTGATGTTGATTTGTAAAGAGAAGAGGACGACGGATCGGATGGTTTCACTCTGTGCAAAACAACTGGAGGGAAACATCTCACTGCAGAGATATACCTGAGAGAACACAGATTAAAATGGTCCTGTGCTATATTTATTAAATTTTTTTGACTATGACATTGTTTTTGATAACATTATGAGTTCATCATATGATAGAAACAAATCAACATATTGTTTAAAATAGGTAAAACTATCTATTTGGTGAAAGGGTCTTATAATAATCACCTGCCACTGCTGTGATGTTCATTAAAATTTAACAATCTAGCCTCATCTCATCATGTTTGTCCACCAAAATGTAGTGGTTATGCAAAAACAGTATTTTCAAAATATGCTAATTTATTAGGTTTAGCCAACAGAGTTTTCATTTTGTAACTCCTCTTCTGAACGTGGTGTCAATAAAGGCAAACTTAGGACATTGCTGAAATGCCCGACATGCCAATGTCATGATGTGGCAGCAGGTGGTGACTCTATCATCACGTCCGATTGGAGAGAAACTAAAGTCGGACAAACTTTAAATTCACATGGCTGCAAATTAAAATACATCAAATGTTGTTAAGATGTGCTGATGTGTAACACTGCTACTTATTTTTATCAAATCAGTGAGATAAGAACTTGGGCTGTTGAAAATGAACTTCGCTCCTTGTCAGTCTTCCTCACGTTTTAGGGTCTCACCACTGTTTATTATACAGTTTTTTTTTTTTTAATTTTAAAGTCAAACGTCATAAAAATAATTCCAAAAAACCCCACCGGTGTCAACACGAGCCGCATTCCAGCTTCTCATGTCTCAGGTCTCTGTGAACCGCAGCTCAAACTCAAATACACACAGAGAGGAATGTACACACACACACACACACACACACACACACACACACATACCAGAGTGTCCAGTAGGTCCAAGGCAGCTGCTGCTAATTTTAGAGGGCTTGTAAGGCCTGCCGTGCCCCACAGACCCCTCAGACTGCCCCGAGCACATTCCCCCCCCTCCCCAACAAACAAAGTCCATAAACCAGTATAACCACTAACACAGATCAGCTTCCTGCCACTCAGTTTGGTCATTTGGTGGTTGTTAAAAACTAAATATTAACAATCCACAACAATAATTTAGGCGTTTTGGGGATGCACAGACATCTGAAGCTATTGTGGCTGCATCTATTAGGTTTTTATTATTAATAGGTGGTAAGAAACTGAATTTTCTACATTCTTTGCTTTCAGATGAACTTGGCTTTAGAAAAGACAGAAATGTTATACGCTACTGAAATAAATTAAGTGTGCTAGGAGCTGAGCGTTATCCACAATTTATAATCCAAATGCTAACTGAAAGCATATGCTTTTAAAACGTGCCATTAACCGATGGAGCCAACTGGCTCTGTCTGTTAGCAAAATATCTAATAAAGCACTGGATGAATATCAATGGAATTTTCTAAAAGTAATCAATTGGCATACGCTTGCAACTGATTGGCTTTTGGAGTCAACGTGATTCAAGATGGCTGCCACAGCTAATCAACCTTGGAACATACACAAAGGCAGTAGATGGTTTTACACAAATTTAGATCGACTTTGTTGTAGCAGCAGCTGAGAGGTTTCTTCTTTCGGCTTCTCCCTTCTTCACGGGTCGTCACACGACATAAATCGCATGAAGACTTGGCAATTATTTTTACGCCGGATACCCTTCCTGACGCAACCACAGACCACCGAGCTACCACAGCCCTCTGTGTGGAGCAGAGAGCGGCTAGGGCACCCATGGGAGCAGACTTTGGGGTTAAGGGCCTTGCTCAAGGGCTCAGAGTGGGGAAAATGAGGATGGAGGCAGGTATGGGTGCTTCACTTTTCCCACCAACATTTTGATGTTGTCAGTACCGGGAGTTGAACCAGTGACCTTCCGATCACAGCTCCACCTTCTCTAACCTCTGTGCCACCACTCCCTCTGCATAATGCTCGATGTCATTTGCAAGGTTTGAACACAGTGTTTATAACTTCCTCAAAAAAAAAAAAAAAAGTCAGCTTTAACTTGGACTCCCATTTGCAGCTTCAGCTAATACTTAAAAAAAAAAAAAAGCTTTCCTTGCAGCTAATAGCTGTAAACAGCACAAACTGAAAGAGCAAATGCCTTCAAGCAGCCCAGCCCCCACTGCATGCCTCAGTCACAAATCTCAGCGCATGCCACTGTCCAGCTCCTGCTCCTCACCTTCACCCTGCTCCACTCACCTCTCAAGACGTTCCTCCAACCTTTAAAGCAACTAAACATATAAAGATCCCTGCAGAGGAGTCAGCGAGCGAGTGCATGAAAACCTTTCCATCGTTTTGCCATGCCGCTTTTGGTCTAAAGGCCACATGTGCAGTGGTTAATTAGAGCAAAGAGCATCGCCTGATGTTAAAACCACTTGCGAGGCTTTGGTGAACATACACCCATCTACAAACACACACGTGCACACATAAAAAAATTTCGGGGAAAGCATGACCAGACCATGTTACTGCCATAATTGCATGGTAATAGGATAGCAATTACCGGTCTGGATTTAACAGGATGACATCAACAGTGCTTCCTAATTTGAACAATTAGTAACCATAGAAACTTGGAACAGTCAGGCCTTAATCAACATCAGTAAATGGGAATCGCTGCACGTGTGACAGACAAATTAAATGCTATTAAACCATTGTTTTCTTGTAGTGAATTAAAAGCTCCAAGTCAGTTTATTATCTAAAGTGGAATCAGTGGTTTTCCTATTCTGGAATGCTAATTTGGATGTCAGTACTTCATGGAGGTCGTTTTGTTGCTGGATTAAATTTAATCACAACAAGAGCAGAAAAAAAAAGAAAAGGGCAGTTTACAGTAGTCCCTCGTTTAACGCGGGGGATCCATACCATGAAGCCCTGCGATAAGTGAAAAAACGCAAAGTAGGAATAGTAGTACAAGTAGTAGTTTATTTTAGTATTCATTTATATATACCTGTATATATAAAACTATTACTTACTACTTGTACCACTATTCCTACTTCGCGGTTTTTCACTTATCGTGGGGCTTCAGGGTACGAATCCCCCATGATAAATGAGGGACTACTGTATCTAAATAAAATAAAATATTATAAAAAAATTACAAAAATATTATAAATATATTAAATAAAAAAATATAAAATAAAATAAATATATACAATAAATATATATTTAAAATATATATATATACTGTGTGTATATATATATATATATATATATATATATATATGTATGTGTGTGTGTGTGTGTGTGTGTGTGTGTGTGTTTTAAACCCTTCCCACACTCTTGCAATATTCTAAACAATGTTTCTAAACTCTAAACGCTCTAAAAGAGCACAGAATGTCATGATTTCAGCTCCCTGCCTCCTCTGCGTTTTGCCATCTGCATCCGCTTTTGGCCACGCCCACTTTGCTCTGCACTGAGATCAACTGATCAGCTGCAGCAGGAAGTTTATCCTTCAGTATGGGCTGCACAAATGTGCAGGAGGAAGCTTTTTCTGCAGCTCTGGGCTGCACAAAGTTGCCGCAGGTGCTAAATGTTTTAAAACAATTTATTACAAATAAAAATCCATGCTGATCGTGCAGCTCATCCATCCATCAGCCAATCGTGTGTCATGTCCAATCTTATTTTGAAAAACCGCGATAGAGCGAGTCCGCGATAAACGAATCACGAAGTAGCGAGGGACTACTGAACTGTAATATGCAATAGCTTAGGAGTTGTGAATAAAGTAAGTAAAAAAAAACTGCAAAATATAACACTTATTTAACAAAAAACAGATCACATGTTGACAAATCAAAGAAAGTGAAGTTTGAAAGCTTTTAAAAATGAAATTTACTAGATATGAATTGACTCTGTCACAAATATGGATCTAAAATTTACTGTGGTAGTGGCTGGAAGTCATCATTTACAGATATCTGCGTTCTACACTTTGCACAGCTTTGTTTAAAAATTTGTTGTTAACCTAAATGCAACACTGTCTGTTAGCAAAATACCACAGGGACCACTGGATAGAAATTAGTGAAACTCTCAGAAAGATTTGTAATCATCAAGGTTACATCTAAAACTCGTTAACATTTGGGAGTGAACAAATTCAAAATGACAACCACAGTTAATAAAAAAATAAAAGAAAATCTGTGTCAATTCTACAAGTATTGAGATTATTTTAGTGTGGTAGTAGCTGAGAGGTATCTTCAACACATGGTCTGAGCACAAAAAAATCACTTAACCTGGGACCATAACGGCTTTAAAGCTGTTATTTCTCAACATAAGATGATTTTAGTCCAAAACTGTGACATGAGCCGGAGGTGATAAATATCCCATCAAGCAACTTTTCATTTTAATTACATTTTCTCTGGAGTGGCACTGAAGTCAGACCAGAAGTCTTCATCGCGTGTTAATCCGTGTTGCATCGAGTTGTTGTGTCTGCAGAAGGTTTCAGAACAGACATCTTTCTGTTCCCGCACTTGGACCTGATTTCTGAGCAGGCTTCCACTTTGGCTCAAGTTCCCTTGAAGTATTGATGAGTGCTGACACTAATGGCGATGACAATGACATCTCAGCGTATCAAATATTGATGAACTCATTAACATGTCAGCTGCAGACCGGAGCAGCTGGAGGGGTGCGCCTCTCTGCATGGATTTTGGCAGCGCTCGTGCAGAAAGCATGACAAATATCACTTGAAGATAAAATATGTTGCAGTGCTTTTCTCACCAGAAGACATTTTCTGATCAGCTTCTGTACTGACACTTGACCTCTGCGTCCTGGCAGAGTCTCCATGCGCCTCAGAGTCAACGCTGGTGTAAAGTCAGAGACTTGTTTGCACTTTTATTGGGGTAATAGTAAGCTTGCTCTATTTAGGTGCCTAATAAGAGTTGAGATCTTTTACTGTTGCATGTATTTGATATAGTGTTTACAAGTTTGCTAATGCAATGGTGGTTGATCACATGGAGAAGACTCAAAATGTTTATTTTCAGTTCTTGATCTTTGTAAGATAATCAGTACTGCGCTAAGATCTAAAATCATCACTCCTTGTATTTTGCTTTCCAAGAAGCACGCCCGTCTTGTATTTTATTATAAGTACTTGAACAATGTTTCTTAGGGACTTCTGAACATCTTCCAGTAAACTTTATTTGCACTTTTTTTTGAAAATTAACTTTCTGACCAGCGCCCGAGCATTTATCTCTTAAACTAAAACTCTTAAGTTATAAAATGTTCCAAAACTCAAAGAAATGATTGTTTTTCTGTTGACGCATCGCTGTTTAAAACTAGATCTTTGTTAAAAGCTGTCACAACAACACAATTTGCTCTAACTGTGTGGAATCTATGAAAAATGACAAAAACAACACAATCTGACCCATAAATCACTCATTTAAGAATTAATGGCTGCCAAGCTTCTCAGCTATGGTCCCACAAAGTAACAGTGGAAAAGACTTGTGAGTCCAGCTGTAGCTGGCTGAAGCATGGAAGCCATTAAACAAGGACATGATGACATCACAAACTGTTTTCATTTGTTATACAGTTTCCTCAACTATGACAGAAACAAAAATCCAGCTATGATTTTGATGATATGATTTTTTTTTTTTTGAATGGCCAGAGGACCAGATTTAACTTTTTTAGATTTTCCTACCCTGATTATTGAGCATGCATCAGGATACCAGCTATGATTTGTTTTTTATTTTAATTTAAGCACTGATGTGTCTGTCCTGCTCTTACGCCTGTCCCCAAATCACCCCAGGTGTCCCTCATTGTGAATCGCCGGCGCTCCTATTTATTCGGTGTCTTTTCCTCCTTTCATTGTCCGTGGATTGTTCTCTTTGGTGTCAAGTCCTGTTCTCCTGTCACCTCATCGATAAGATGTAAGTTTTGCTGCCATGTCAGCTGTTGGTTTGTTGTTTAAATAATTATATTTGCTTTATTCCTGAGTTTTCTGAGTCCTGCCTGCATTTGGGTTTAAACTAGCGACAGATCATGACACTTGGTTTGTCGTCTACTTTTTAATTTTCCTAATTTTTTAAGCCCAAATGACTAATACAGTAGTCTCTCATTTATCACAGGGGATCTGTACCCTGAAGCC
>NC_056515.1:35346990-35361188 GCF_014905685.2 Nematolebias whitei | reverse complement strand
CTGGAAGACCAATTAACACTAATTAGGTCAATTGACAACATGATTGGGTATAAAAAGAGCTTCTCAGAGTGTCAGTGTCTCTCAGAAGCCAAGATGGTAAGAGGATCACCAATTCCACCATTGTTGTGCAGAAAGATAGTGCAGCAATACCAGAATGGTGTTACCCAGCGTAAAATAGCAAAGACTTTTAAGTTATCATCATCAACCGTGCATAACATCATCAAAAGATTCAGAGAATCTGGAACAATCGCTGTGCGTAAGGGTCAAGGCCGTAAAACTCTACTGGATGCTCGTGATCTCCGGGCCCTTAAACGTCACTGCACCTCAAACAGGAATGCCACTGTCAAGGAAATAACAGAATGGGCTCAGGAATACTTCCAGAAAGCATTGTCAGTGAACACAATCCACCGTGCCATCCGCCGTTGCCAGCTGAAACTCTACAGTGCAAAGAGGAAGCCATTTCTAAGCAAGCTCCACAAGCTCAGACGTTTGCACTGGGCCAGGGGTCATTTAAAATGGAGTGTGGCAAAATGGAAGACTGTTCTGTGGTCAGATGAGTCACCATTTGAAGTTCTTTATGGAACACTGGGACGCCATGTCATCCGGACCAGAGAGGACAAGGATAGCCCAAGTTGTTATCAACGCTCCGTTCAGAAGCCTGCATCACTGATGGTATGGGGTTGCATGAGCGCTTGTGGCATGGGCAGCTTGCATGTCTGGAAAGGCACCATTAATGCAGAGAACTATGTTCAGGTTCTAGAACAACATATGCTCCCATCTAGACGTCATCTCTTTCAGGGAAGACCCTGCATTTTTCAACACGATAATGCCAGACCACATTCTGCAGCAATCACAACATCATGGCTACGTAGGAGAAGGATCCGGGTACTGAAATGGCCAGCCTGCAGTCCAGATCTTTCACCTATAGAGAACATTTGGCGCATCATAAAGAGGAAGGTGCGACAAAGAAGGCCCAAGACGATTGAACAGTTAGAGGCCTGTATTAGACATGAATGGGAGAGCATTCCTATTTCTAAACTTGAGAAACTGGTCTCCTCTGTCCCCAGACGTCTGTTGAGTGTTGTAAGAAGAAGGGGGGATGCCACACAGTGGTAAAAATGGACTTGTCCCAACTTTTTTGGGATTTGTTGACGCCATGAAATTTGGAAACAACAGATTTTTCCCTTAAAATGATACATTCTCTCAGTTTAAACTTTTGATCTGTGATTTGTGTTCTATTCTGAATAAAATATTAGATGTTGGCACCTCCACATCATTGCATTCAGTTTTTATTCACAATTTGTTTAGTGTCCCAACTTTTTTGAAATCCGGTTTGTACTTGGCATGCTTATTTGACCAATCTATTAACAAAACAGAAAGCTAGTGTTAAGGAAAATATGGGTTTATTGCACCTTCAAAAATTTAGGTTTAACTAAGGTTCATTTCAATATTTTAACAATAAAATCAGAATGACATATTTTACTGGTATACAACCCTGAATATCTTCCATGCTGATGACATGAAGGTGTGTTTTTGTGTGGCTCCTCTGATGCTCCGCTTTGTCATTCTGCATGTGCCACTTAGCACATGATGTGAACTGTTGTTCACCCCATGCATGTAAATTTCACCGCCATAGAACGGGGTTTATCTGAGGATGAACGGCAGATAAAGCTGGCATGAATACTGTCGGAATATTGCAAAGTCTCGGCAGAGAGATTTTCTTTATTTTCAGTTGAGTCAGGAGGATGGTGGATGCTGTTGCGATGGTTTTGAAATAGCTGAACACTCAGAGATCAAGAGTCTGTTTGATCTAATTATAGACCAAAATCTAGATGTTACAAGGCAGCGTGAGAAAGGGGGAAAAGAACTTGCATTGTATCACTAAGCACTTAACACAAGGAGTGAAAGCACATGAGCACTCTTGGGAAGGGCATGCATTTTTCCTAATTAGAAGTTCACATTTATACATATGCAAAAAGACCTGGGGCAATGTTTACTGATGACATATGTTTGAATGTAAAGGAACAGCTTCCACTCCGACTGCACATCCTAAATGGAACTGCTCTGTTTGGCTCATGAGGTAGAAAGGGACATCATTTGAATGCCAAAACGATCGATGGAATACTATTGAATCTAGATGGTATTACAAAACAAACAAAATAAGAAGAGTGGAAATATTTCTCCAGCTGACAGATTAGTTTAATTTATTTATCCTTTTTTAATGGGATATAATTTAATTTTAATGTGGAATGAGACTGAGATATGACCATGGATATATTGTAGACTGTGTCCCCCTGGGCATGAACATGAGACACTCCACGACTTTTATTCTGAAGAATGACATTCGCTTGTTGTAGCCAGTGCGTCTCTTCAGCTCTTTATCGAGTTGTCTTTGTTGTTTTTTTTACATTTAGCACAATTTAGCACGTCCTTGTCATATTATTCTCTGCATCTACATCATTGGTGAGTCTATTGTAAACCTATTCTGTTTGTAATTTTATTTGGTTACTTCCTGTCTCTTTGTAGTTGTTTGTTTTCTCTGCTTGATGCCAATGATTTGACCCTTCTCAAACAGACTGACATCTTTTCCACGACGTGTCTTTCGACATGGTTGTTTTAAGAAATAGGAAGCAACTCATTGCACCAGTTGGGGTTTAATAACTTGCTGCCAGCTGAAAGATAATCTCCCATGCAGTAATTATCCAATAGGAGGCTCGTACCCATTTGCTTAGTTAAATCCAGGTGGCAACTTTTTTTTTTGGCCAGGCAGTGTATGTTTTCTTGTTTTATTGCATCAATTAAAGTTTTATTCTTGTTTTTTATTAGAGACAAGTTATTATAATTAAGTCAGTTAATTTTGTCAAATGAATAACTATTTCTGTTTTTTTTTTGTTATATCACACAATTTATCGTTATCGTCAGAAAGCTCTGAAATATCACAATATCATATATGAGCCATATCACCCACCCCTAGTGTTTAATAAGCTTGATCATTTGTGGTCATCTTCAATCAGCTTAAGTCCAAAAGTTAAAACAGTTATGGATGCACATCCAGTGATCACTTTCTGCGAGTTTCATTAAAATTCATTGAGTGGTTCAGACATTTTGCTTAAGGACAGACCCACAGACACATTAACAGACATGGGCAAAAATAACCCTCCAACTAAAGTACCCCCAAAGACCCAGGAAACATCCTTCAACCCCAAATGAAACACTTAGTCGAGCAAGTTTTCCACTTCATTTGATGTTTTTTACCATCCCTTGTGTGCTTTTTATTTTTATATCTTTTCTGTGTCGTTCTGTTCTTCAGTCTCCTGTCACATTCAGCCTACCTGCTCGGAGTTGACGTTTTTGTCTCATGTTTAGGGGGGGGGAGGTTTGGATTGAAGCTATGAGAATTGCCTTTTATGTTAATACCCAGTTACGTGTATGTGATTGCTTTTTGTGCATGTTAGAAAGGAAAAAAGCTTGCAGTTGTGCTTTAAAAGACCATAAAATGGAAAAGTTCTGACCTTTCCATCTCGGGATAATTTGACTTTGGTTTTCTCAGGAGTTGGCTTTAGTGAGCAAAGCAATATAAATGACTTTACAGTCCAATTTATTTATTTATTTGTCCAAGGGAACACTTTTAAGAACACTACAAGAGGGGATACAATGTTATTTATAGCAACAAAAATGTTCTATGGCCAACAGTCTTCTCTGTTTCTGTCTCTTGTGGAGCCAGCACACAAAAAGGAAGGCAAACTAGGTTCCACATAGAAGATTATTGTAAATAAAAATATAAAGCAGATATATGGTGCATATACACCATATGATATAAACTGGAGCATTTTATACCATATTGAAATGTAAAAAAAAAAAGTGTTCTTATAATTCAATTCAAACCTATAAACTGGAGAGCCGAACAAATTTAAGTCAGGTCCACTGGACATATTAAAAAACAAAATAAAATGAAAACAATTCATTTTATCCAAAATAATTTTTCAGTCTGAGGAGCTGTAATAAACTCAGTCTTATAGATAACACCTCTCATAGTGGATCAACCCAGTTTGTTGTTGACATCCAGAACTAGCTGTTCACATGATAAAAGGAAAACTGGAAAGCATTCATCCAGGTGTCATAGCCCAGATTAGTAATGATTTTATTATTTTCACTTAATATAGCTTTGTTTTATCAGCTCAGCACAATAGACACAATAGCTGACTATTAGTGTCATGATCTGAGCCTGAAGTTGGACCCAGGGGGCAGACAGGACTCGGGATCTCGAGGATTAAATAAAATATATATTTATTAATTAACAACAAAAGGCTGACATGGCAGCAAAACTTGCATATGGGGAGGAAATCACGAGAGGAACAGAGCATGACACCAAGAAGGACAATCTGCAGACTAATAACACGCCAAGTCACAGAATAAATAGGAACACCCATGACCGACAATGAAGAACACCTGGGGTGATTAGGATAGGCGACAGGTGTGTAGGAGCTGGAAAAAACAACAGGGATGACCAACACCATCACACACCAATCCTCACAATTGGTGGAAATGTCTGTTTTTGCACTACAGTACTGGGCAGTTGCCTTAGTTTAATATGAGTAAAATCCCAACAGTCTAAAAAGTTGTTGCTGTTCTCAAAGCTGAAAACCATGACTTGAAGAAGTATAATATAAAAATTATGAAACCTGCCACAAAATGAAGAAACAGCTCATTGCTATTATCATGAAAAACCTAGATGTAAAATAGTTATAATAATAAAGCAGTCATCTCTTGTATCTGTTGTTTTTGGTTCCATAAATATAGATCTCCCCCCCCCCCCCCCCCATCAGAAAATTGATGCAACTTTCATAGATTACAGTTCCAACATTTTAGTCCATTTGATTTTGAATTTAAATAGAAACGGTGCCTGCGATGGACTTGCAACCTGTCCAGGGCCTCGCCTCTTGCACAGTGATAGCTGGACATGGACACGAGTGACCCCCGCGACCTGAAAAGGAAAAAGCGGGAAAAAATAATGGATGAAATCGTGCAGGGGTATATCAGGAGAGTATTACTGAAAATTGTGCTGCTCATCTTGAGTTTTAAGCTGCTGAAGAACAATAGACCTCCAGTTAATGGAAGAAAGGGGGAAAAAAATAATTAAGTGTACAGTTGGTGTAATAAATAATTATTGTACAATTCTAAATAATTTCAAAAATGCTAATAATTAACTTTTAAGCCTGACCAAGCTGTTTGAGTTTTGAGTGCCAAAGATGATTCTTTATTTAAATTGCGCACAAACAGCATGGGCATCAAAAGTGACGAGTTGAAGTGATCAGTAATTTATTTATTTTATCCTTCTGAGTAACTCTTAACAAACTGAACTGAATATAGCTTAGCTTTTTTTTTTTTGGTGGGGGTTAAAGAATCCAACAATTAATTTAGGATCACCATGTCCTGAGTGACTGAGAATCTACTCCCTGGCTTAACTCTTGAACAGTTTAGTCCCTCTGACATTATTTTACATCTTTGGTGTTTTAATCATAAGATCCTTTAGAATACCACACAAAAGATACATCAAGGACGCCAACATCGGTTGTGGTAACGCATACAAGTATTTGATGTCCTTTGAGCTGCAAATAGCTAGATTTATTATGAAGTGCAAATCAGTTCTTTGTGACATTAAAGAATCACCCACAGGGCTGACTTGTCTTTAAGTAGGTGAGAGACTTAGATCATTTCCTTTGTTTTTCAAAGACATTTAGGGGCACGGTGGCTCCGTTCAAACTGGTTCATATCATACACATATTGAGTGATTTAATTCCAAGTGAACAGATCTGATTGAGCACGTCCACACATGGCAATTTTATGCGGTCCCCCAAACATTTTTGCAGTCAGATATCAATCGTTCTGTATGCTGATACACATAGAGCCATGTGACACAGTGAGCATCAGGGACGTTTTAGTTGATTCAATCAGGCAAATCCCATTGAGATCACAAATCTCTTGCAAGGTACGCTGTCACCTAAATGTGACCAAATGTGAAACTGACCTTCCTGTAGGACCCATATTATGAAATTAAAAACTCAACAAGATAAACCATGCACACTGGTGCACGTTCTATTCAACCTCTGCTAGGCTTTAAATTTCTTAAGTTTTAATGAGAAGACAGAAGTCATGTTTCCACCTAATGGCATGATCAAGAACCACTGTATCGACTTTTCCTCTCTAGCACCGTTAGAGAAACAAAGTCACTAATCTGGGAGTGACTATGGAGCCTTCCATGAAACTTAACAGTCATTTTAACATTATTTTTAAATCCTGTTTTTTTTATTTTAATTTTTTTTTCAGTTGAGGCGATTGTCTAAATCCAACAAAACCAAAAAAAAAAAAAAAAAATAAATAAAAATCTGATATACTGTAGTTCTTTAAAATATTTTCTTTTATCAATGGGCAGATGGATGACTTTTCCCTTGAAGTCCAGGTAATAACTTTGGATTACCAAACGTATATGGATTAAAGGGGTCCAGACCAGCTCAAAAGATGGTTTGAGTGAAAACTTTATCATTGAGGCCGATTACACGTCTGTTAAGTTTTACCAATCTTTACAAGTACAATTCAATTGCTAAGGACAACATTTTGTTCCTGGTATGAACGTGGTGAATAACGTTCCTAGATGTGAACTGACAAACTAAGAGTTGCTATTTAACCCTTTGGGTTGATACATTTTAAGGATACTAACTTTGTAAAGCACTTCTGCTTTGTTGTTTTAACATTCACTCATTGCTTTGGTTTGGAATTGCTTTGTGTAGAACTAAACAAATAAATTGAATTAAGTGTACAATAATTCAATTCAATTCAGTTTACTTATACAGCGCCAAATCACAACAAAGTTGTCTCAGGACACTTTACAAAAACATTCACATACATAAAAACCAATTAGTAAATTTCTCTATCTAAGGAGGCCAGCAGACAATTGTTAATAAGTGTTGTGGCTCAAATGTAAGAGAAAAGGTCACATCAGGGTCACACAGCAGCATGTATATATGAGAGGAAAGTATTAATTTTTTTACAATCCCAGCTTCTGACACCTGGGTCTATCATGAACTCTGTCATTGTGACAGGTAATTCACATTCAGTCGGTCACCAGAGTCTGGCAGAACAACTCAACAAGAAGATCAGGAGATGGTCATTCAGATATGTTTGTGGGCTCAATATTTTACTCCCAGCCCCCGCTGTCTCGGAGTGGAGCGCAATCACATCTAGACAAAGTCATCACAGCTGAGTGGCTGGGTGGAGGAGATACTGATGAATGCTGACGGGTCCTCTGGGCTTCTGCTGTGATGAGCTCGCCTCTGGAAAGATGATCTGATCACCTTTCTTTTATCTGTAATTAACTGTCTTTTGATAATTAAGAAAGTATGTTATTTATATATATATATATATATATATATATATATTTTTTTTACATTTTAAAAATGTCATGACCTAAGGCACCAGAAAAAGATAAATCGTGTTAAGACTTTACAGTGACTGGGTCCAATTTTTCAGAGCTGTGAGGCTGTTGGGGTGAGTGAGAAATAAATGAGTATGGTGTAAAGCCCGACACTGAGTGAGATTCCTTTAAATTTTTAGATTTGAATCATCCGTCACAGAGCCCACAGTGAAATCATCAAGCCACGTTGGCCCTTTTCTCTTCATCTTTCTTCCTTTCCGCTGTTGCCCTGAGAACAGCACAAAGAAAAAGAATAAGCTGCAAGGTTCTTTTTTGGTTTTGCTGAAACAGTCTGGAACAGTGATTCATAAACTTTTTACAAGAAACACCCTCTCAGAAAATACCCAGTTCTTTGACAGACATGAAAAGAGTTGAACAATCTTTATATCTGAGATAAATGAACAAACTGGCCAAACTATCCATCCATCTTTCTAGCCATAAACAGGAGAGCTGGTTCATAACTCACATGGTCATTGAACGAGAGGCAGGGTACACCCTGAGCAAGTCACAAGTCCATTACTACTTTCTTCTTCTTTCGGCTTTTCAGCGGTTTACCACAGTGAGCCATCCTCCATCTCACTCTATCCTCAGTCCAACGACCTTCCTCTTCATCTTTTTCTTGGCAGCTGTTAACATTGTTCTACCAATATACCCATTATCCCTCCCCTGAACGTATATACACTATCTCAGTCTGACCTCTCTAACATTATCTCCCAGTCCTTCAACCTGTGCTGGACCACTGATGATTTAAATCTTAATCTTATCCATCCTTGCCAATCCTAAGGAGAACCTCAGCATCTTCATTTCTGCTACTTCCAGTTCTTTCTCCTGTCTTTTTGTCAGTGCCACTGTTTCCAGACCATGTAACATAGCTGGTCTTGCCACTGTCTTGTAAACTTTTATCCTTTGACCTTTGCTATCACCCTTTTGTCATAAACCACCACCTGAAACTTTTCTCCATCCACTCCACCCTGTCTGGACACTAATTTTCACCTCTTTACCACACTCTCCATTTTCCTGGACAGTTGACCCCAAGTACTTGAAGTCCTGCATCTTTGTGACCTCAGCTTATTGTAACCTGACTGTTCCACCTGCCTCCCTCTCATTCTCACACATGCACTTTGTCTTACTATGGCTTACTTTCATTCCTCTTCTTTCAGGTGCATACCTCCGTCTCTCTTAAGTTCTCTCCCACCTGTACCCTGCTCTCACCACAGATCACAAATGTCATCTGCACACATATTCCTCAGGGGTCAACCTGTCATATGCTTTTTCAAAACATACAGTACAAAAACAATGAAGTTCTTTCTGACCCTCTCCGTACTTCTCTATCAGCATCTTCAAAGCAAATAGTTTGTGGTGCTCTTCCTCATCATTAACCCATACTGCTGCTCACAAATGGTCACCTCTTGTCTAAGCCTAGCTTCTTCAACTGTCTCCCAGATCTTCATTGTGTGACTCATCAACCTAATTCCCCTGTAGTTGCTACAACTCTGTACATCACCCTTGTTCTTAAAAATGGGCAGCAACACACTTCTCCATTCCTCAGGCACTCTCCAGCCCTCAAATATGACAATTAATATTTGAGTAAAAAAAAAAACCTCACTACCATCTCTCAGATATTTCCAAACTTCCACTGGTACGTTATCAGGTCCTACTGCCTTCCCCATTCACAGAGCTTTTTGAACTTCACTCTCTAATCTTTCCAACTCCTTGGTCCAGTTTCTATGACTTCTACTTTACATTTTCTTTTATTCTCTTAATTCATTAGCGTCTCAAAGTACTCCTTCCATCTTCTTGTCACACTCTCCTCACCTTCTCTGCATCATGTCAGCCAGCTCTCTACCTTTGCCTGTCATTGTCCCCACATTTAGAGTTGTCACCCTCAGTCATACATTCTTGACTTTGCTCTTCTCCCTCTGTCTCCTGACATGTTTCCCTCCTCGTGGTCACAAGTTCATTACATAGCTAAACAAAGAGATAAGTGAGACAAGCAACCATTCATGCTGTCACTCACACAGTGTCTGATTAGAGTTGTCCATTAACCTAACATATTTTTCTTCATTGGGAGGAAATCAGAGTAAATGGAGAAAACCAACACATGTATGTGGAAAACAGAAACTACACAGAAAGGCCCCAGGCAGGAAGTGAACTTGCAATCTTCCTCTTTGGTTGGTTGCTGTATTTCAAACTTTGATGGTTTCCTGCATTCTATGTTAAAAACAGCACCAAAAAACAATGGTCTCAATTCTTCTTCTGCCCCAAAACATAAGAAATTTTAGGCAATTTGACTCACAGGTTGCTCAATTGCTTGGGTTAGGGTTAACACATTCATGCATGGGACCCAAGCTTTTTTTTTTTGTGACCCAGGCTAACGAACACGCTAACAACTGTGCATTGTAATGGGTGTATTTTATGCATTTTTCTTTTCTATCACAATTTCAGAATTGTTTATGAACGTTATTTGTCCGCTAAAATGCTCAAAAATGTTAGTTTTGATGCCTTGTCAAGGTCTCTTGGCTGTAGAAACTTAAAATCTGGACCTCAAGTTGTAAGTAAGGGATACTATGATTGTGCACCTCAATGAACAACTAAAGGATTCAGGTAAAACTTGTCTTATATTATTTTTAAGTACAGTTTCGAACTTTGTAAATATAAACAAAATTTCCAAGATGCGTAGAGAAGAAGACAATCCAAATGTACCTTTTTTAATTTTATTAGTTACTGATAAACTTTAACTTACTTGCTTCTTTCCATAGTTTCTAAAGGATCTTGCATACTTTTTGTCTCTTTTTCCATACTAGTTTTCCAGCATTTTTCTGCAAAGTCTTATGGTATTTTTGAGTTGTTGTTTGCAATGCTTTACTTTGACAACTCAATTGTACGAAGCTGAGATTTTGTTCAATTTCAAACACATTTATTGGAACATAAAACAACTCCAAATAACTGTAGGTGTTTCCAGACTCTTGACTGCTACACTGTCTCAAGTGGATTGATTTATAATATCTATTTGCTTCTTCTTTATCAAATATGTTATAAATTGGTTTATTTCTCATGTCCTGCATGTGTTTTTTGAAATTGAGTGACCCTGAGGGAGTATTCATTCATTTGTTGCATCTTAGATCCCATTTTGCAGAAGGAACAGCACCTCAAACCCCTTGTTGGGTTTTTGAAGAGGTGGGTTAATATCTTAATACTTGAGGCCATATAGAAACCATGGTAATCTTGCTGTAGTCCTTGAGATGTTTATGAGCACTTTTACAATGAGGAGCTGAGGACTTATGTCCAAGGGGAGGTGTCTGGTCTGCAACTGTGATCATAGGGGTTGTAGATGTCAAAGTAACAGCCAAATAATTGCCACCATCAAAAGGATTCCTGCTGAGCTTTGGCTTGAACAAATGTTCTTTCTCATTGGGGTATATTTGCTCGATTGCCTTGTGATTCAAAACAAGATCACGTTAATTACAGGATGAAGTTTTTCCCTGCATGAAAGTAACAAAGTACTCAAAACAATTAAACCCCCAACCCCTATGAAGGTTTTTTCATAAATATATTACCTAAGCATCCAAAAAAATCAGCTAAATCAGAGTCACTGTGGGTGATACTCTTAATTTTCTTTTTTTTTATATCACTAACTGACCTCAAGTCTAAACCACTTTCTAGCTATTGCAATGGTTTGTTATGTGGGTGTCCAAATACTTCTTTAAAACGTCTTCTATTAATACAAAATGCTTCTGCCAGAGTCTTAACTGGAGTTGGTAGGAGAGATCATATCTCTCCAGTTTTAGCTTCTCTCCACTGGTTCCCTGTCAAATCCAGAATTGAATTCAAAATCTTGCTTCTAACCTACAAAGCGCTCAACAACCTAGCTCCATCTTATATTTGAGATCTTATTGTTCCATATTTTCCTAACGGAGCACTTCACTCTCAGACTGCAGGCTTACTCGTGGTTCGTAGAGTTTCCAAAAGCAGACTGGGAGGAAGATCTTTCAGTTATCAGGCTCCTCTCTTGTGGAACCAATTTCCAGTTTCAGTCCGTGAGGTTGACACATTGTCCAGTTTAAGACTGGGCTTAAGATTTTCCTTTTTGATAAATCCTATAGTTAGGATTGGCTTGTTATGCTGCCATAGACTTAGACTAATGGAGGACAAAATGACCTAATTTCCTTAAAATAATTGTTAAAATTGTATAGTTTTCATTTTATATTTATATTTTAACATGATTCTTGACCTGCCATTGTGTATCTGTTCCTACCAAATCCAGCCGGTCGAAGCAGATGGCCACTTGTCCTGAGCCTGGTTCAGTTAAAGGTTTCTTCCTCATGAGGGAGTTTTTTTTTTCCACTGTCGCCTTCATGCTTGCTCAAGATGAGAGTTCTGTGATGGAGTTAAACTCAAAGCAGTCTGCTCCTCAGATAGTGTTAAATTATTATTTTTATATATTAATGTTTCTGTTCAGTCCTCTGAGATGACTTCTGTTGTGACTTGGCGCTATGTAAATAAACTGAACTGAATTGAATTGAATTGAATATAGCTCGTCTTTATGCATTTATTTGAATTCTACTCATATGCACGATATTGGATTTTTGGCCGATATCCAATATGCCAATACCAGCCAAATAAGTTTTAACATAACAGATGCTGATACCAACATTTTGTATACATTCCTTTATCCTTAGCCCTCTTATTTAGGCTTATTTGCTCCAAAAAATGTATAACAGCTGTAAGAGCTGTTGACATATATTTAAAAACTGCCATATGGTATGCATATCACTTTTAACTTATGTTAAATGAAAAGTGTTAAATGTTTTTTATTAGCATTAGTCACCTGCGATGCTGTCTCACTTGTGGAGGCTTGTTCCAGGTTCCTAGCTGCAGTGTGGGATCCTCTGCACTCCTGTGCATGAAGGACAGTCTTTTTAAGTCAAAGTTTTTGTCTATCCATTGTACCGTAAGACTAATCATGCTAACGGGGCTGACACGACATCCAAATGTCTGTGGTAAAACTCACCCAAAGTCGTGCTATTAGCTTCTCAGTAACGTTGGAAATAACGGCTTGTAACTCTGGTAACGTTACGTCGGAAAAATATCTCAGACTGGGGACGATGTAGCGAGGCTCAACGTAGTCCATAACTCTTTGGAATCCAACATCCTCATCAAAGACAAATAAAACTTCCACACCGCCAACATTTAGAATTTTCCTCTCCGCTGTGAGATCAGGTAGGCGCACGCGACATCATTGCGTTGTGCTGCTGCTGCAGGCAAAAACGGCGCCTTTTATATCAGCGAGTTATTTTAATGGAATGTCCGATATTTAACTTTAACACTAATATCGGCTGATACCGATACCATGCTGATAATATTGTGCATCCCTATTTAAACTATTTAGTTTTCTGAAGCTATGGAGTTGTAAAGCATGGTACTGCAGAACTTGAAGTACTTTTGTGTCAAGTGAGGTCAACAATGTTTCATGCATCAACATTTTTTCAGTCAGGTCATCTGGACAGTTTCTTTTTGTTTTTTGTGCTGAAACATTTCGCCTTGGATCCGGAAGGCTTCATCAGTCTGGTTTGTTCCACTTTGGAGTAAGCTGTTGGGGGAAGAATCAGTTTTGCTGAGCGTTTCCTTGACTGATGAAGCCTTCCGGATCGAAGGCGAAACGTTTCAGCACACACACAAAAAAAAAAGAAACTGTCCAGATGACCTGACTGAAAAATATTGGATTGTATACCTGGATTATTGAGCATGGACTTTGTTGTTTCCTGCATCACTTTATCAAAGAAAAATGTACCCTGATGTTCATTCAGACCTGGATGTATTGGTGGATAATCAGTGGATCACATTGAAACTGAAACCTTAAATACATTTGTCACAGCAATTGAAGAAACTGACAAATAAACGGCTACATTGGGTGCTTTAAACCTGACTTGATGAACTGTAGATTCTTATGAGCAGCTGAAATGGGGAATGATGTATTGGAGCATAAGTCATAGCAGAGTGAAGTTGATTTGCCTCTTCTGACTACTATAAAATGAAAAGTCAGATTTGGAGGAGGCCAAGGATACTTTGATTCACTGTTGAAATGGATTGCATGTATTTCTAGAAGTATTTTTTTATCAGTGTGGTCTTTTTTTTATTTTCATTTATTTTGCAGGGGTGGAAGTTCTTTCAGGTGTGCAAATCGTTTCAGGTGGTTGCCTCCAGATTTTGAGAGCAGGTAGTCTATCCATAAAATGAAAAACGGTATTTCAACTTCACCTGGCAGCTATCGGCTCAGCTGAGATGTCCCTGAAGAGGAGAATGAGTTTCTTCCAGTTCTGTAGTGGCACTGCAGATAAGGTTGGAACTGATCTTTTTACAAAGACAACTTGAAACAAGTCATTTAAATACGATCTGCATTATCATCTCACATTTAGAGGTTTGCTTGTTTGACTTTGCTGAAACTCAGGCAAAGTATGTTGAGGTCTGTGGGAACTAACAGACTCAGTTTAGTATCTGATGCCAACTTGAATAGCTTGGATGGAGTGTTAAATGATTTTGGACATGCACTTAGGGACTCATTAGACCTGCCAGCATCACAAGCTGACTGAGTCTGATGACTGAAGGAGATTGAACGTGTATGGTTTCAAGCTGGACTGCGAGTTGGTAACTTTGTGCCATGTTTTCAGTCAGCTGAGGCAACCTTTTATTCAGGTTTATCTTTGTACAAATAACTGATAAAAGTATA
>NC_056515.1:35343217-35346890 GCF_014905685.2 Nematolebias whitei | reverse complement strand
AGGTCCAGATTTTAAGTTTCTACAGCCAAGAGACCTTGACAAGGCATAAGAACTGTAACATTTCTGTGCATTTTAGCAGATAAATAACGTTCATAAACAATTTTGAAATTGTGATAGAAAACAAAATTGCATAAAATACACCCATTACAATGCAGAGTTGTTAGCGTGTTCATTAGCCTGGGTCACAAAAAAAAAAAAAAATCTTTGGTCCCATGCATGAATGTGTTAACCCTAACCCAAGCACATTGAGCAATATAGTACCTGCGAGTCAAACTGCCTAAAATTTCTTATGTTTTGGGTCAGAAGAGGAATTGAGATCATTGTGTTTTTTGGTGCCGTTTTTAACATAAAATGCAGGAAACCATCAAAGTTTGAAATACAGAAACCAACCAAAGAGGTAGATTGCAAGTTCACTTCCTGCCTGGGGCCTTTCTGTGTGGTTTCTGTTTTCCACATACATGTGTGGGTTTTCTCCATTTACTCCGATTTCCTCCCAATGAAGAAAAATATGTTAGGTTAATGGACAACTCTAATCAGACACTGTGTGAGTGACAGCATGAATGGTTGCTTGTCTCACTTATCTCTTTGTTTAGCTATGTAATGAACTTGTGACCACGAGGAGGGAAACATGTCAGGAGACAGAGGGAGAAGAGCAAAGTCAAGAATGTATGACTGAGGGTGGCAACTCTATATGTGGGGACAATGACAGGCAAAGGTAGAGAGCTGGCTGACATGATGCAGAGAAGGTGAGGAGAGTGTGACAAGAAGATGGAAGGAGTACTTTGAGACGCTAATGAATTAAGAGAATAAAAGAAAATGTAAAGTAGAAGTCATAGAAACTGTGGACCAAGAAGTTGGAAAGATTAGAGAGTGAAGTTCAAAAAGCTCTGTGAATGGGGAAGGCAGTAGGACCTGATAACGTACCAGTGGAAGTTTGGAAATATCTGAGAGATGGTAGTGAGGTTTTTTTTTTTACTCAAATATTAATTGTCATATTTGAGGGCTGGAGAGTGCCTGAGGAATGGAGAAGTGTGTTGCTGCCCATTTTTAAGAACAAGGGTGATGTACAGAGTTGTAGCAACTATAGGGGAATTGGGTTGATGAGTCACACAATGAAGATCTGGGAGACAGTTGAAGAAGCTAGGCTTAGACAAGAGGTGACCATTTGTGAGCAGCAGTATGGGTTAATGATGAGGAAGAGCACCACAAACTATTTGCTTTGAAGATGCTGATAGAGAAGTACGGAGAGGGTCAGAAAGAACTTCATTGTTTTTGTACTGTATGTTTTGAAAAAGCATATGACAGGTTGACCCCTGAGGAATATGTGTGCATATGACATTTGTGATCTGTGGTGAGAGCAGGGTACAGGTGGGAGAGAACTTAAGAGAGACGGAGGTATGCACCTGAAAGAAGAGGAATGAAAGTAAGCCATAGTAAGACAAAGTGCATGTGTGAGAATGAGAGGGAGGCAGGTGGAACAGTCAGGTCACAATAAGCTGAGGTCACAAAGATGCAGGACTTCAAGTACTTGGGGTCAACTGTCCAGGAAAATGGAGAGTGTGGTAAAGAGGTGAAAATTAGTGTCCAGACAGGGTGGAGTGGATGGAGAAAAGTTTCAGGTGGTGGTTTATGACAAAAGGGTGATAGCAAAGGTCAAAGGATAAAAGTTTACAAGACAGTGGCAAGACCAGCTATGTTACATGGTCTGGAAACAGTGGCACTGACAAAAAGACAGGAGAAAGAACTGGAAGTAGCAGAAATGAAGATGCTGAGGTTCTCCTTAGGATTGGCAAGGATGGATAAGATTAAGATTTAAATCATCAGTGGTCCAGCACAGGTTGAAGGACTGGGAGATAATGTTAGAGAGGTCAGACTGAGATAGTGTATATACGTTCAGGGGAGGGATAATGGGTATATTGGTAGAACAATGTTAACAGCTGCCAAGAAAAAGATGAAGAGGAAGGTAGTTGGACTGAGGATAGGGTGAGATGGAGGATGGCTCACTGTGGTAAACCGCTGAAAAGCCGAAAGAAGAAGAAAGTAGTAATGGACTTGTGACTTGCTCAGGGTGTACCCTGCCTCTCGTTCAATGACCATGTGAGTTATGAACCAGCTCTCCTGTTTATGGCTAGAAAGATGGATGGATAGTTTGGCCAGTTTGTTCATTTATCTCAGATATAAAGATTGTTCTACTCTTTTCATGTCTGTCAAAGAACTGAGTATTTTCTGAGAGGGTATTTCTTGTAAAAAGTTTATGAATCACTGTTCCAGACTGTTTCAGCAAAACCAAAAAAGAACCTTGCAGCTTATTCTTTTTCTTTGTGCTGTTCTCAGGGCAACAGCGGAAAGGAAGAAAGATGAAGAGAAAAGGGCCAACGTGGCTTGATGATTTCACTGTGGGCTCTGTGACGGATGATTCAAATCTAAAAATTTAAAGGAATCTCACTCAGTGTCGGGCTTTACACCATACTCATTTATTTCTCACTCACCCCAACAGCCTCACAGCTCTGAAAAATTGGACCCAGTCACTGTAAAGTCTTAACACGATTTATCTTTTTCTGGTGCCTTAGGTCATGACATTTTTAAAATGTAAAAAAAAAAATATATATATATATATATATATATAAATAACATACTTTCTTAATTATCAAAAGACAGTTAATTACAGATAAAAGAAAGGTGATCAGATCATCTATCCAGAGGCGAGCTCATCACAGCAGAAGCCCAGAGGACCCGTCAGCATTCATCAGTATCTCCTCCACCCAGCCACTCAGCTGTGATGACTTTGTCTAGATGTGATTGCGCTCCACTCCGAGACAGCGGGGGCTGGGAGTAAAATATTGAGCCCACAAACATATCTGAATGACCATCTCCTGATCTTCTTGTTGAGTTGTTCTGCCAGACTCTGGTGACCGACTGAATGTGAATTACCTGTCACAATGACAGAGTTCATGATAGACCCAGGTGTCAGAAGCTGGGTTTGTAAAAAAATGAATACTTCCCTCTCATATATACATGCTGCTGTGTGACCCTGATGTGACCTTTTCTCTTACATTTGAGCCACAACACTTATTAACACTTGTCTGCTGGCCTCCTTAGATAGAGAAATTTACTAATTGTTTTTTATGTATGTGAATGTTTTTGTGAAGTGTCCTGAGATAACTTTGTTGTGATTTGGCGCTGTATAAGTAAACTGCATTGAATTGAATTATTGTACACTTAATTCTTTTTATTTGTTTAGTTCTACACAAAGCAATTCCAAACCAAAGCAATGAGTGAATGTTAAAACAACAAAGCAGAAGTGCTTTACAAAGTTAGTATCCTTAAAATGTATCAACCCAAAGGGTTAAATAGCAACTCTTAGTTTGTCAGTTCACATCTAGGAACGTTATTCACCACGTTCATACCAGGAACAAAATGTTGTCCTTAGCAATTGAATTGTACTTGTAAAGATTGGTAAAACTTAACAGACATGTAATCGGCCTCAATGATAAAGTTTTCACTCAAACCATCTTTTGAGCTGGTCTGGACCCCTTTAATCCATATACGTTTGGTAATCCAAAGTTATTACCTGGACTTCAAGGGAAAAGTCATCCATCTGCCCATTGATAAAAGAAAATATTTTAAAGAACTACAGTATATCAGATTTTTATTTATTTTTTTTTTTTTTTTT
>NC_056515.1:35342432-35343117 GCF_014905685.2 Nematolebias whitei | reverse complement strand
ACCTTTTATTCAGGTTTATCTTTGTACAAATAACTGATAAAAGTATAGCAAATTATTCTAAAATGAAACCCTCTTCTTGACACAAAAACATAGGTGATTTAGTAGGTCGCCTTTTTTTTTTAACAAACAGAAACCTTCTTCATTTCACCCTGTGCATGCATGCGTTTTCTCCAGGTACTCCAGTCTCCTCCTACAAAGCAAAAACCTGCATGTTAGGTTCATTGCAGCGGTGTAGTCTACGTGATACTCAAGCATACAGAGTATACTCACTAGAAAAGCTTAAGAATTTCAGTATACCCACTTATAACTGCCCATTGATACATGACACATCATTAGGCACATGTCATTGATACGTTAAACGGCAATTAAACAATTAAACACTTGCGTAACAATCTATCCGTATGCGGCGTTTTGCTTTGATACTGTTTTATAATTTCTATAACAGGTTTTTAATACAAAGCCAACTGCTGTACAAAGTTTGTTGTACATTTGTTCAAATATAAACATCATAGAAATTTGAAAATGTTCAATATGCTTAAAAATCAAAATGAATTGACGATTACAATGTACTAACCAGTGTACTTTGGTTTCTAAGCACAGCAGTGTTTCTTCTACCATTATACAAGCGGTGCGCCATGTCCCGTCAACAAAACCGAGCACCCAGTCTACCGACCCCCCCCCCCCC
>NC_056515.1:35342025-35342332 GCF_014905685.2 Nematolebias whitei | reverse complement strand
AAAAAAAAAAAAAAAACACCTGTCGGCACTGACGTAACACTAAACTAGCGACTGGCAATGCAGGTGCACTAGCTTAAAAGCTAAAGACAGCCTCTTCCCTCTCTCATGCTAAACCCTCACACCGAACCCCCCGATTTGAAAACTGTCGGTACAAACAACGCACGTCTCAGACGTCTTTCCCCCCCCCCCAAAAAAAATAAAAAAATAAAAAAATGTTGGTACAGCTCTCTCCCCTACTCCTGCTCTAAAACTGTAAAACTGTCAGTGCAAACAGCACATGGCTGTGTCTCTGTCACCCCCCCCCCCC
>NC_056515.1:35334522-35341925 GCF_014905685.2 Nematolebias whitei | reverse complement strand
CCCAGGGCTGCCACCAAAGGAGGGGTGGGGGTGGCAGTGCACCAACCATAAATTAGCCCACCACTCGTACACCCCACTGAAGGTCTAATACGCATAATTATAATTTAAGCTCTGTTTACGCAACCATTTTAAAGTGAAACCATAGCATTTAACGACAGCGGCCATTTTCTCTGGCACATAAGCTTTTCGACTGCAGTTCTCAGAGTGGAGGTGCATGGATGTGCACTACAAAGATCTGCAAGTCGACACGTGAACAGTAACGACGACAGCAGAATGCTGTTTGTGCTGCTCACCCTTTACAAAGTGGAGGTGCACGCCAACCTAGGTCCAAACAAACATTCAGGTATTCACTATTTTAAATGCAACTCTTCCTGGCGTCTCCGCACGGTGTCGCTGAAATAAGAAAATTTACAACGCCGGCTAGCGACCTGGCACGGAAACTACGGTGGATTCAACGAGCGCGGCTTTTCCAGAAATCGTTCACATGTGAGCATTCTCAAAAAAGTAATGGGGGCAAACGAGTTCATCATAGCTAGCTGACCGCACCAAGCGTTTTTACAGACGAGCTCAAATTTGATGTGGTAGTTGCTGAGAGTCATTCCAAACGTGCTCCGACCACTAACTGAAGGGCTGTGTTTAAAACCTTGGGCGGAGAGCAACCGATTATTGTGAATACTGTGGTGCATTTTCTTCTTTTCCTGTTATTTTTAAGCTTTGAGTAGCTATGGGTGGGTGCCACCACCCTCCAAACACCATCACCACCCCATCAGAAAGCCCTGAAATAAACCCTGTCTTAGTTCTATAGCAAAGTGTTTATCGACCTTACTGACTATTTGATTTACACCCAATTGTTACTTCTTACTTTGTCTTTAGGTCCAGTCAAGTACACTGTACACGATATTGAAGGTATGAGTCTGGGCCGGTACCTGTTGTTTTGTATCTTTAATAATAAATATGACTGTCTGGGCGTAGCCTAACATTAGAGCACCGGAGAAGCACAAGTAAAACTGGTTGGAGTGGACATTAAACCTGACTAACATACATGACTGGGCTCTAAAGTTATTAACACAACAACGTTTTGAAGAATGTGCAAACTCACGTTAGGAGTGAATAATTAAAGGTTTGATCAGTTGGTTTCACTGCATCTTTATTTGTGCTTTTCACCCCAGCTTTGGAGAACGCAGACTCTACGATCGGCCTGTGTGGGTGGCTGCTGGTCTTACTCTCCGTCCTTCTGGTGATGGTCACCCTGCCCATCTCCATATGGATGTGCATTAAGGTCAGCTGATTGTCAAGTCCAAAGAAAATATTAAATTGTTCTCGCAAATGAGCAACAATACTTTAC
The DNA here is from genome assembly GCF_014905685.2 of Nematolebias whitei. Taxonomy (NCBI): domain Eukaryota; kingdom Metazoa; phylum Chordata; class Actinopteri; order Cyprinodontiformes; family Rivulidae; genus Nematolebias; species Nematolebias whitei. Next base: position 35,340,580 of record NC_056515.1, on the reverse strand, counting down.
AGATTATATTCTTTGTTCTTGTGATAAAAATCTCCACTTTGGTCTCACCTGTTGTAAAGATGTTCTAGAAGTTGTGGTTTGCTCAGATGAAACTTCACAAACCCAAGTTGAGCTTTTGTTTTTTTGTTTGTTTGACAGAAGTGGTTTTCTTTAAGTTTTATTTATTTGGGACCGTGCACAAGAACAAAACGCACCAAAACAGGCAGTCACATAATTCCTGAACGAGCCTATACGATTCAGTGTCTTTACCAATATCTACTGTTAATTAATGTTCATTAATGTTAATAAATGTTAACATCACCGGCCACTAAGAAAATAAAATTTAGGAGTCCCGAAACGGTTTTATTTTTTTAAACCAGGTTCAGGTGTGGAAAAAAGATTTAAACTCCTCCTTTGTATCGTCGGAGTAACCTTTTAAAAACGAGGCTGTCGTAGTCCTGCCTCTAATCAAACCTACGACCCCACGTGTGATGAACGTAGATCAGTAATGACGGATTATATCTTAACTTCAGCGAGCTGACGAGCAGTAACGATCCTTTAAATAGAGCGGAGGTTTGGACCAACACGCCTCTGGGTCAACGGTACGAACAACGTTGAGTCCACCTTCATTAAAATCAGGAGCTTTTGCTGCTGTAGAGCCAACAGGTGTGTTAACACAACGCCAAGGAGGAAAAACATCAGCAATGACCTTAGAGGAGCAGCCTATCAATCTAGGGTCAAAGGTCATTTACAAACTGTTTTACAGAGTAAGAATATTCACAAGTTGAAAATACAAGATGGCTGCCAAACTTCACAGGAGCAGCAGGAAATTCAACCCAAGGTCAGACCATGCAGTGCTCAGAGAAATGAGCTTTATCTCAAACGCTACAGGCCTCAGTTTGCAGGTCAAAGGTTAAAGGTCATGAGAGGACAATTAGAAAAAGACTGTGCAAGTGTGGATGTTTGGCAGAGGAGATGGTCCTCCACTACTGAACAAATGATGAGATGTTGCAGCGTGGCCGTTTGAGGAGAATGAACACGGAACAGTGTCCATTTAAAAACAGAAGACGAGCTGAAACGCTGCAGTGATGATGCCAGGCCTGTAGGCGGCGCTGCCATGAAAACACAACAGGGAACGAGCCGCAGACCCTCCAAACTGTGAACACAGGAAGAACATTTGAAACTACCAACACCTCATGTTTGTCATTATTTAAACATACGTTAAAACTTTTCCTCCATGGCTCTATCTATTGTACTATTTTGTTTCTTACGCATTTAAACATGACGGGAATAAGATTAGTTGCGTTCTGATTCTCTGCAGATCGTGAAGGAGTACGAGCGAGCCATCATCTTCCGTCTCGGGCGTATTTTACGAGGAGGAGCCAAAGGACCTGGTGAGACTTTTTGATCTTTTGTTGCAGTAGCTGAGAGTCATTCACAACACAAACTATGACGTCTTGTGATATTTCACGAGTTACGCCTAATACTTTCAGGGTTGGACCAAATCACCACAACCCCCTCGTTTCTCAACATATCTTGGTCTGAAAGTGTCGTGGAAGGTGGAGGTGATATTCAGCCTTTACGGAACGCTTTTTATTTTAGATTATTTTAACAGAATTCAAATGATTGACATAACCGTCATCTCGCCGTTAAATTCACAAGCTGCTGTGAGAAACTGGAGCCAGTTGTTCTTCAGCTGCCGCGGTATTAACGTTAGCTAAAGTCTGTCAGGGATGGTTTTAGCTTCTTTATTGAGGATTTAGTTTGAAACAGGCTTTTAAAATCTCTTGTTGATCCAAGAGTGAAATCCATCATTGTCTTGAAGACAAACCTCCTGGGTGTCCCTCGGGCGTTAGAGCAGATGAGGCTTTTTATCTGTATTAATAATTCGTGCACTTATTGAGTGTTGTGGAGAAAATGTTGCTAAAAGCCTCCTCCTCATGAACAGAAGGGACATCTTCCTGTTTAAACATCCCCAGCTAGCTCCTCTTCAGCTGATTTGGTCTTAATGTTTGCTAAATGACTGCACACCTAGCACATGTCTGCTTCGCTCCGGCACATGCCTCGTGTTGTTCGATGCCCTAATTTACGACGTGAAACGAGCTAATGAAAGCTGCGCTCCTCCTTGCCGCCGGTGCAGCTGGAGCCTGATGGAGGGAGTTTGACTTGGCCTCCTGCCAGGATTTCATTCATCCTTGTTTCCAAACATTTGCCCACCGGCTCCCTCGTTATTGTGTTTGCCGTGGCTTTAGTCTTTGTGAAAACTGTTTGCGCTCTTGTGATTCCACAGGCTTGTTCTTCATCGTGCCGTGCACCGACAACTTCATTAATGTGGACATGCGCACCATCACCTTCGACATCCCGCCTCAAGAGGTATGACTTTAATCCAAACCTTCGTCCAAACACTCGCTCACTTCATTGGTATGCGTCTCCCCAGGTGCTGACCAAAGACTCTGTGACCGTGAGCGTTGACGGCGTGGTGTACTACCGGGTCCAGAACGCCACTCTAGCCGTAGCCAACATCACCAACGCGGACGCCGCCACCCGTCTGTTGGCTCAGACCACCCTGAGGAACGTGCTGGGCACCAAGAACCTGGCAGAGATCCTCTCTGACCGGGAGGAGATCGCACACAGCATGCAGGTGCATATCACCCGCCATCTTTCAGACCTGCGTTTAAACTAACATCGGGTGTAGCAGTTTTAATTGGAGCCCGACCAATATGGAAACTTTGGCTGTCGCCGATACCTGGAGGGGCAGGTTAATGCTGGTAACTGATCTAATGTCTGAAAATCTTTGTCCAGTAAACATCTACTTTAAACTGTTTAACACCTGAAGTCTTGAACCAGTCCAACGTGCGTTCACATTTTCTCTCCTCCACTATTCACCTTAAAGTTACCAAGTGTGTTACAAAAATATAAATTAAACAAAGAAACTCCTTCGTGTTGGTTGGTTACACAGTCGGTCACGTGCGCTGACGGTTTAATTAGTACTGACCGCAGCAGAGTTCATTTTTCTTTGTAGACAAGTAAAGATTTCAGACGAATGCTGCGTTTCACTGATGACAACAAAGACAAAGTTACTAACACTGATATATTTTACCGCCGCTTTAGATTTATTGTTCTGGATAAAGTCTTACAAGGCTATGCTAGGTTATCTAAACGTTAGCTTGAGTGTTCATATCGATGCATAATGGAACAATTATCACCGATACGTGTCCAAACGCCTGTATCGGCCTAAAATATCAGCTCCACCAATAAATCGATCGGCCTCTAGTTTTAGAGTTAGAGGAGCGCTACGTTACTAATGCTAGGTCGAAGTCACTTCCTGTTTCCTTCAGTAGGCGGAGCTCCCTCCTTGGATAAAGCTGGGGAAACACTGCAACATCAGCGTGAACGCACGCCACGAGGGCGAGTGTGTTTGTTCAGAACAACGCGCAGCGTTTCAGTCGACTGCGAGTCTTTGTAAACACGTGTTTACGTGTTGTTGTGTAAAGCGTTCAGTTCTCGTCAGTTTAAATATTTATTTATCCGTCACACGTTCACTCCTGCTTGATGCTGAGCGGCTGTAAACGATTGAACGTTTTATTTTTGCGACGCCGACTCTGTTGGAGGTTTGTAAACAATCAGGATTTGAGAAGCCGGCGGGCCGGGATCCCTCAAGTTTACAGAAGGTTTAGTTCTGATTTGATGCTTCATTTAAATCATGTTTTGGGGATTAATTTGATTTGAGTCAGTTTATTTATATAATGCCGCTTCACAACAAAAGTCGTCCTCTTGAAATAAATGATGAAGTGCCAATTATTAAAAAGTTATGAGGAAGCCAACAGTTTAAACGGTTGAACTCCTCTGGATCCAGACTTTGTGCCGTTTGGTGTGTGAGCACGATGATTAGACTAATGTGTTTACAGAAGAACTGTTTGTATAAAATGGCGGCAGCTTTCAGCTCGTTTGGAGCGAACAGCTCGGCGTCGGCGTCGGCTCCGTCTGCTGGCCACGCTTCACTAACACGCTGTGAAAGGAGACGGAGTAACGTGTGGACTTTGGTTTGTCTCTTCAGTCCACGCTGGACGACGCTACAGATGACTGGGGGATCAAGGTGGAGCGGGTGGAGATCAAAGACGTGAAGCTGCCTCTGCAGCTGCAGAGAGCCATGGCTGCCGAGGCGGAGGCGAGCCGCGAGGCCAGAGCCAAGGTAAGGACCTGGTTTTCATTCATCGTTCCTTCATGACTCTCTTTCTACTGAAGACACTGGATGACAAAAGACTCAACTCCGGTTCTTCTCTGACCCCTCCCTTTGTCTTTTCTCTTTAAAATCTGTTTTAACCGTCCAGAATTGTGTTTTTGGATCATTAAAAAGAAGCTAAGCTAACAGACCAACCTCGGGGGGGGGGCGGACTCCGTCTTGTCTAAGCTCCAAAAGTCATGGTTGAAACCCGTGCCTTCGTCTAAAAGGTTGTTTTTCTCTGCAAAAAGAAGCTGAGAACTTGTTTACTGATTTTTATTTTTTTAATTAAAAGCTTTGTGTGACAAATGCTACGCTAAAGAGCTCAAACCACACAGAGCGTCCGCCATTTTGAGAACTGAAAACAGGAAGGAGAGACAGCCCGTGCCACGTCAAGGGGCCTCCCTCCAATTTTTCTTAGAGACGCTGCTCGCTCCCTCTCTATCCATCCTTCAGTTCAAACAGTCTTATGCTGACATCCGGTGGTCAAAAATATGTACTACATGCAAAAGAAAAACATTTCTTCTTAAATTTGACAATAATTACTAATTATTTTCAAATATTATCGTTTATCGCAATAATTTCTGAGACAATTAATCACCCAGCAAAATTTGTTACCGTGACCATTTCCCGTTCAAGTCCCAGTCCAGAAACCGTGACTTTAAAAAGCGTTTGGAACAAGTTGTCGAGTTTCGCTCCTCTGAGTTGTGAGATCTTTCTTCCTGTTTCCTCCTCAAGGTGATCGCAGCCGAGGGGGAGATGAACGCGTCGCGGGCCCTCAAGGAGGCCTCCCTGGTCATCGCCGAGTCCCCGTCGGCCCTGCAGCTGCGCTACCTGCAGACCCTCAACACCATCGCCGCCGAGAAGAACTCCACCATCATCTTCCCGCTGCCGCTGGAGATGATGCAGGGGCTCATGAAGCGCTGAGGACGAGCCACAGGTCAAACACTCAGAACCTGCAGACCACGAGCTCAAACATCTGATTTACTTTAAAAAGCATTTCAAGCTGTTTTACTTGTTGTCCTGTTTTTACTGAGACTGATCTGTCTCAACCTCAAGTAGCTGCCAAAAACTGACCACTGATTTAAAACAACTTTTAAACTAGTTTTACTTTGATATTTGTGTTTTTTAGTCTTGTTGGAACCTCAAACTGTCACATAAGCTTTTTTACTGTTTAATGGAAAGTGCCTGCTGGGTAATTCACCTGAATCTGCTCACACACACACACACACACACACACACACACACACACACTGACATGTAACAGTTCTGTGACGGAGCTGGATTCTTTCGTACCTTTTTATTCCTGCTGTCACTGAAATCTTCTCTAAATGTGTTTTTGTTGCTGTTTTAACAGAAGTTTACTACAAAACGTAGTTTTTGAAGTTTATACGTTGGAACAAACACATAAAGGCTAGGTAGCTTTTTATTGCATTTATTGTAATAAATACTGACGTTTATGTGAGAATCATGTGTAAGAAGCTTGTTTTTAGTGAAAGCTGCAGATATTCAGTGTAAACACTTTGTTTCTGTGTAACCTGAACATGTTTACTGAAATGTTTCCGTCAGCTCACAGTATATATATATATTTATATACGGGTTTTTTTTTTTACAGTATATGAAGTATAAAAACTGTTATTAGACTGTTGGACCTGAAAGCCATAGAGCTGATGTGCGTCGGTGCTCTGCACGCGTCTGTTGCGCCGGTCACTTTGTCGTACTCCTTCAGCCAAAAGCCTTAACTCTCTGCCGTCCCTCCGTCCGTGCGGACGCCTCACTGCGTCCTCGCTCCGTCCGTGCGGACGCCTCACTCCGTCCGTGCGGACGCCTCGCTGCGTCCTCACTCCGTCCGTGCGG
>NC_056515.1:35325944-35334422 GCF_014905685.2 Nematolebias whitei | reverse complement strand
AGATAGATAGATAGATAGATAGATAGATAGATAGATAGATAGATAGATAGATAGATAGATAGATAGATAGATAGATAGATAGATAGATAGATAGATAGATAGATAGATAGATAGATAGATAGATAGATAGATAGATAGATAGATAGATAGATAGATAGATAGATAGATGTGTGTGTGATGTATATATGTGATAATCAATCAATAATATAAATACAAATAATCAGATTTTTGTCTTGTTCTGAGTTTATTTGTTCAAATAGTTAGGGAATTGTATGTTTTGAATGGTATGATGATTTCGATGAGATTTAGACATTTTTATTCTTTAAATTTTTAAAAATCAACTTCTATTTGTGTTCAAGCTATCAAACCATAAAAAAAAAACATGTCATTTTGAAACAAAGTAAAATTGCATTAGCAAATGTAAATGTGTCTGATTAATGTGAAATCGGGTAAACAATTTTTCTGAGATCCTAAGCAAAGATTAATAAAACTTGCATGTAATTTTATTTGGCTGAGAAACACTTCAATGTTTAAAGATGTGGCCAAGTGTCTGCAATACAACAATCTTAATATTTTACATATAAAAACAAAAGCAAATGAACTAAGGTTGTATGTGAACATTTATCCCATGTTAAATATGTAATCTATCACCAAGTGTTTGAATGTCACAGCACAGAGGCTGCACTTCTGCTTCCTTTTTCCAACGTTTGGTTTCTGTTTCATTGTATGCATATTTTTTTTTAGCTCCAGCCAGTCATCAGTCTGTTCAGATTAAAGCAGCAACAGATTAGAGCAGTGTGTAGAACGTAGTGACATCTAGTGGTAAAGTTGCAAATTACAACCAACACTTTACCTCAACTCCCCTTAACAATCATTAAGAGAAAATACTGCCACTTAAAATGCAAAATGTGTAAAAATAAAAATAAAAAGGACACTTTAATTCATTCAAAAACATTCTTTTTTGTTAAACTTGCTTCATTATAATATTCTACTTTTAGTTTTTAACTTTTTGGTAGCGTTTTGATATTTTAGCTTCTAACTAGCCTTTTGATAATTTTATATTTTAGCACGTTTTGCTACTTTTAGCTTTTAGCTAGTGTTTTACTGCTTTTAGGTGATGTTTTACTACTTTTTGCTTTTAGCTTGCATTTTGCTAACTTTGGCTTTTAGTTAGCATGTTTTTTCTTTTAGCTTTTCAGTTAATGGTCTTCTTCTTTTACCATTGTATTTAGCAGAAAATGCATTTTCTCTTGTTTTTACTGATATCTTTAGAAAATAAATCACTTTTATTTTGTTTTCTGAATGTTTTCTACCAATCAATCTCGTGAAATTTCACTCTATAAACCTTTCAAGTTTCCAGTTAGAGTTTTTACTGAAACTTGTGTTTGAACGTGTTAAATCGTCCTATTTGTTTACTTGAATCGAAAGAGTTTTAAAATGATGTCGCAATCTATCATCATATAATGCACTTTTTATCTTTATTTTACCTTTTTTTTTTTTTTTTACTTTTATGCTTCGGCAAATGATGAGAAGTTCAGTTTATAATTATATAAAACGTATTGAAATAAATGACTGGTTGGATTTCTAAGCAGAAAATGGAGAAGCTGTATAAACTTTATAAACCATGCACCAGAGTTCATGCTCAGTAATCCAAGTATAAAATCCAACAATATTCAGTCATGTCATCTGGATGGTTTCGTTTTTTGCTGAAACGTTTCATCCTTCTTCTAAAGGACTTTCTCCATCCGAGAAGCTACCAAACAAAACTGATTCCCACAAACATCATACGTTTGTGGGAATCAGTTTCAACCTTTTTTTTATTTAACCAGGCAAATCCCATTGAGGTCACAGATCTCTTTTGCGACGGAGGCCTGGGCCTAAGTCTAACATGCATGTTTTTGTTCTGTGGGAGGAAACCGGAGTACCCGGAGAAAACCCACTCAAGCACGAGAAGAACATGCAAATTCCACACAGAAAGACCCCAGACCCAACTGGGAATTGAACCCAGAACCTTCTTGCTGTGAGGCAACAGTGCTAACCACCGAGCAGTCGTGCTGCCACAAGTTGCCACGTTTTGTTTGGTGATTTCTCGGACTGAAGATGTCCTTTGGGCTATGGAGTATGCTGTTAGTGGGAATCACTTTTGTTTGGTGGATTATTGGATTGAGGAAGTCCTTTGGATGAAGGACGAAACGTCTCAGCAAAAAGATAAACATTTTAGTTGACGTGACTGAACATCGTTGGATTGTATACCTCAATCATCTGGTGTTTTGAAGCACTTTGGCATGACAGTCTCAGAGCAGTTGACGAGGGAGAGGGCGGGCCCCAGAGGCCATCTCAGCACCAGCCAACTGTTTTTTTTTTTTTTTCCACTATGGTGTATGCTATTTGTGGGAATCAGTTTTGTTTGGTGGCTTCTCGGATTGAGGAAGTCCTTTGGATGAAGGACGAAACGTCTCATCAAAAAAAAAGAAACCATCCATATGACCTGACTGAAGATTGGTGGATTTATAAACCCTGCACAGATATTGAGGGCCAGCTCCTGATCTTACACAGAATTCATGCGGATTCAACCACATTGTTTAAACTCATCAGTGTTTCTTGTGGACAAATCCCATCTCGGCTTCTTGTTTTCCCCTCGTCTGCTGCATGTTCTCACTGCTTCAGCTCTATAACTGGAGAGAGAGAGGCTGAAACTTGATTATTTAATGTCCTTGAAAGATACCGGGACAAAATGAAAGGAACACAAACCTCCTCTCTATCTTTCGGCCATCTCTTCTAACAGATCAATTGATGTTTTGTTCGTAAACAACTTGGTGTCTGTTGAGGACCACATGTTGATGTTTTGTTTTGTTTTTTTGGTGGGGGGGTTAGATGGAGAGAGAGAATTTCTCCGTTTGGAGTATTTGACCTGTTATTAAAATATTTGCAAAGTAAAACAAAACACATCCAGAATTTACACTCATGGGAAAAGACACTATAGGTGTGTTATTCAGCATGAACATTAACCTAAGTTCATATTTAGATAATTGGGTTACTTATAGTATCAGAAATGAAATAGGCTCATTCCCATGAGACAAATATGTAAAATACCACATAGCAGGGATTTTTCCTTCCATTTTCTTCCAAAAAAGAGCCTTAGTTTGAAATAAATTTGAATTTGAATCACAAGGGACGCTTAACACATTCTTGGAAAATGTATGCTGCTCTCAAACTTGAAGCACATGTATAACAAAACATTTTCCCCCTACCGTTTTTTTTTTTTTTTTTTCCCTGAGGGATGGAAAAAAAGAAGATAGCAAAGATTAAAGTAAAAAAAAAAATGAGTTGGGAGTTAACCACTAAACTCTCTAGACAGTAAGGTTGCCCGACTGTTTCTAAATATAAACCAGCAATATGAAATTTGATTTAACGTGTGGGAAAGTTCTAGTACTCTTCTTATCTGTGTTTAATTATAGTAATCCTATGATGGGATGGGGCTGATGATTTTTGGAGGATTTTTAACGAGGTGTCCACTGAAGCCACACAGTCTGTAACTTAAAGACTAATATTTTAAACTTAATGTCTGTGGGTGTAAATACGGACTGATAAGTTGGCTGGAAACGTTTGCCTCAGCCGTCCATCTGTGATTTAAGAATTACATGTACATAGTTTGGTCACAAACCATACCAAATATGTAAACTCTGCTAAGGGAACTGTAATTTGTCGTGACAAATAGTCCGTTTTTTTTTTTTCTTTACCAGCTGTGTTGTAGTGATTTAGCTAACCTGAAATTGAAACGTTAAGCTACATGCCCTATTGAGTTTGTATTAAGTCATATTAAAGTACTCACTCAGTCCAAGTTTTGAGATTTTGCATGTAATGTTCAAAAAAATTAGAACGAGATTTTATTTTCTATAACAGCTGGTGCGCACAAGTTTAAGAAACCCCAAATCAATGAAAGACGCAGAGAATTGGCAGAATGAATCCAAATTACTTTGTAGTACTTTATAGGAAATATACTACCAGTACTTTTATACATTTTGATAGCTTAGTTTTATAAATACCCTGAATTTGTTTTGTTTTGGAGCACAACTTGAGACAAAACAGCTATTGGAATACATTTGGGCTTTTTGCACATGCGTTTTTTTGTTTTTATGTGGACTGCCCCATTTAAACACACATTGCATGATGATAACTACTGCAATTTGTTTTTTGAAAAACCAGCACAAATTTGCTTCTCAATCCAAACAAGCACACGTTGTTTTCCTTATTTTATGTTTTACACTTCCATCCATCCATCCATTATCTTCTGCTTGTTCTGAAGTCGGGTTGCTGAGGCAGCAGCCTGAGCAGGGAGGCCCAGACATCTCTTTCCACAGCCACCTCTTCCTGCTGTTCAGGGAGGACTTCAAGGTGTTCCCAGGCCAACCGAAAGACTCTCCAGCGTGTCCTGGGTTTTCCCCGGGGTCTCCTCCCAGTCGGACATGCCTGAAGCGCCTCCCTTTTGCTTACAGGAACACCCTCACCAGATGCCCGAACCACCTCAACTGGCTCCTCTTGCTGTGGAGGAGCAGCGGTTCTACACCGAGTCTTTCCTGATTACTGAACTTCTCACCCTACCTCTAAGGGAGAGCCCAGCTACCCTACGGAGGAAGCTCATTTCAACTGCCTGTATCCACAATCTCATTCTTTTGGTCACTACCCAAAGCTCGTGACCGTAGGTGAGGGTAGACTGACACATAAACAGAGAGGTTTGCCTGCTCCCTCTTCACCACAATGGACCACAACAGAGTTCACAATACTGCAGACACTGTGCCAATCTGTCTGTCAATCTCACGCTCCATTCTTCCCTCACTCGTGCACAAAACCCCGAGATACTTGAACTCCTCCACTTGAGGCAGAACCTCACCCTCGACGTGAAGAGAGCAATCCACCCTTTTCCCGTGGATGACCATAGCTTCAGATCTGGATGTGCTGTTTCTCGTCCCAGCCGCTTCACACTCAGCTGTGAACTGCTCCAGTGAGAGCTGAAGATCACGGCACGATGACTCCAACAGGACCACGTCATCTGCAAAGAGCAGAGATGGAATCCTGAGGCCACCGAACTGGAATCCCTCCCCACCCCTGGCTGCACCGAGAAATTCTGTCCATAAAAGTTATGAACAGAATCGATGACAACAGGCAGCCATGGCAGAGTCCAACTCCCACCGTGAAGGGGTCCGACTTACTACCGCCAATGTGAACCAAATTCTTGCACCGCTTGTATAGAGACCAAGAAGCCTGTAGCAACGGGCCACCAATCCCATACTCATAGAGCACCCCCCACAATGTACCCCGAGGAACATGGTCGAACGCCTCCTCCAAGTCCACAAAACACATGTAGGCTGGATGGGCAAACTCCCATGACCCATCGAGGACCCTAGTGAGGGTAAAGAGCTGGTCCAGTGTTCCACAGTCAGGATGGAACCAGCATTGTTTCTCCGGGATCTGAGGTTCGACCAACGATCGGACTTGCTTCTTACCCCGACTAGACTTTACCAGAGAGGCTCTAAAACTCCCCCTAAAATAAATTTGATTCCATTTTTATCTTCCCATCTAATACAATTCTTCATATAGATGTGTGTTGTAAGATTCAGATCAAGGATAAATCAATGAATCCTGGTTTTTTATAGGATAAATATTTTTTAAAAATGTTTAATTATATTGAAGGCCTGACACCTCTCTGGTGCTTATAGTTGGAACTTCTTGTGTTTGTTTTTGCTGTGAAACTTCGGGAACATCATCATTTTCATCATGACAGTAAATAATTTGTTGTCTGGAGTTTGTTCCAGTTTGTCAGAAACACAATGTTCATTTACAGATTTACGTATATTTGCTTTGCACCTTTGTTTTAAATAACTGCAATAACAATTGTAGGACTCTCGTATTTCTTGACCGATCTTTTTGTCACTCTTTTCCAAATAATAAAAAATAATAATTTAAATGAACCACTTCTTATTTTTTTCCAATTTCCCATGACTTCTTCCCCTTCTGTTCCCACTGACTCACAAGAGCTTCTTCACACCAGTCAGCCGTATAACAATCTGCTCCTAACTCCTATCATTCTGTCTCTGACTGTTTTACCCTCTCTCTGATTAAAACACATGAATAAATTATAGATTTGTTTATTTTTGGATTCTAATAGATGCTTTGTTCCAAGACAAATTCACTATAGAAGTTTGTGTCTCTCCTTCAGGTTGTCGTTCCTGCCGAACCGGAGCTACAGTGACAACGGTCGGACAATTCTAGCCAATGAGCAGGAGTCCCAGGACTCCCTTGGACCACTATGACTTTTTAAGGTGGACCCTTTATGAGCTCAACAATTAACTGTGAACTGCCTTTACTGATCCATCCATGCAGTTTAGCCTGGACATTCAACCCCATCCTCCATCACATCACATTAGACTTTTGACATTTGGACTACAACTGTAGAACATGGAAGTATAGCTCACAGACTACTCATATCAGAGGACTGAGTCCATATTAGAAGTTTTATTTTAAGTGCTGCTGTCATTTTATTACATGTCTAATGTGTCACACAATGTTCACAAGCTCAACTCTGCTTACAAGCGATACAAAACATCTGCAGCTTTTTACCTCATATATTCTACCGTAGCTTAAACTTTTATTTAAGAGAGCCATGTGGTCTAACAGGTGTTTGATCATATTAAAGTTTCATTTATTGTACAGCTGTGTGCTTACTTGTGTTTTTTTTTTTTCCTGCATCAGCTGCTCTCAGCTGATATGAGCCAGTGAATCTGCCGGATTGAATAGTTTTTTGTAATTTTTTGTAGAACAGGCCTGCCGCCTTTCATGCCAAGACTTGGATTAAAATCCTGCTATGCTGAGAAGAGAGAGTTGAAGCCATTTGGTCAAACCTTAAACATAACTTTCTGTTCATGCATGTGTGACATCACAATATATGAACAGGGTACATTATTTTGGTTAAGATTAATTATTAGACAAAGTAACAAACTTCCAGCTTTTACAGAATATAAATAAAAAAAAACAGTGAACATGCGTTATAATGTGGTTTGAGACATAACCCTACATCCATCCATCCATTCATCCATCATCTTTACCCATCTTTATCAGTTAATCGATCCTGTATTGATGACGCTGATCACTATTGTTTATTGATGATAAGACAAAAGCAGCCCACTGTTCAGGTGGAGCAACAACACATTATAAGTTTATTAGCAAGTCAAAGCTGCAAAAAAAGGGAGAATACGTCTCAGGAAATGAACACCAGTTTCATAGTGAAACCTGCAAAAGCATTTAAAATGACTATTTAGACTTTTTACCTAAATATATTTACTTATTTATTATTATAAAAAAACAATATAACACTTTGGACAAATCAGCCTCAAACATGGCTCTTAAAATGTTTTATTACTTGTTTGCTTTTGTAATGTCATTTGTTAATATAGTTTTGTTTTTTTTCGAAGAACAATATTAATAAATGATATAATCCAGCCAGAGTCAAAACTAAGACATGATGTCACTCATTTAAATTTAACATTTAATGGCAGTTTCTCTAGTAGAATTGTAATATGCCATCATTACCATTAGGTGGTAGTAAAACTTCAAAACTGTCCATGAAGCACCGTTTTGATATTAAAATGGTTTATTTTGACCAAAGAAAAAAATTGGTATATATATATATATATATATATATATATATATATATATATATATATATATATAATAACAGAATATTAAAACAACAGAGAACAGGTGCAGACAGAAACATTAAAATATTTATTGTAGTACAGGATTACTATTATTGCATTGTAGAAAAAGGGATGAGTTAATTACATATTTTATTTTAAAAAGAAAATATGTGTTTATTTATTTTTTTGTTGTTGTTTTTTTTCCTCCGAGCCTATTCAATTCAATTCAGTTTATTTGTATAGCGCCAAATCACAACAAAGTTGTCTCAGGGCAATTTACAGAAACATTCACATAAAAGCCAATTAGTAAAGTTCTCCATCTAAGGAATCCAGCAGACAAGTTGAATCTTGGCTTCGTTGCAGTCTCCCATCCTGAGCAAGAACAGTGGCAACAGTGGAAAGGAAAAACTCTCAACAGGAAGAAACCTCCAGCAGAACCAGGCTCAGGACAAGCGGCCATCTGCTTTGACCGGCTGGTTGAGAGGACAGGAAGGAGAGACAGACTCACGGACAGAGATTGGAAGTTGATTCCACAAGAGAGGAGCCTGATAACTGAAAGATCTTCCTCCCATTCTGTTGTTGTAAATTCTATGAACCCACAAGTAAACCTGCAGCCTGAGAGCGAAGTGCTCTGTTAGGAAAATATGGAACAATAAGATCTGTAATATAAGATGGAGCCAGGTTGTTGAGAGCTTTGTAGGTTAGAAGTAAGATTTTGAATTCAATTCTGGATTTGACGGGGAGCCGATGGAGAGAAACTAAAACTGAAGAAATATGATCTCTC
>NC_056515.1:35322656-35325844 GCF_014905685.2 Nematolebias whitei | reverse complement strand
TATATATATATAATTAAATTTGTATGCCTATGACTATTTTATGATTGTCTATTGTTGTAGTTGTTAGTCACGGTTGTCATGACGCTTTAAGAAATCAGTTCTCCCTTGTAAATGAGTCCTCGAGGTTCAATGGGATTAACCTGTCTAAATAAAGGTTGAATGAAAAAAATTCCAGTTTCAAAACTGTGACTGTGCTGAACAGAGATGAGAGAGTTTCTGTCACACCGTCACCTTAACTAAACGTGTCATTCACTGTAATTCAGTGATAAATGGCATATTGTACTTTTCAGATGCTGGTGTTGAACTGTTTTGACTACTATAAAAACCAGTCTGGTTACAATTTTTCAAGAAAGTAATAAGCCATCTAATAGACATTTTAAATGATTGTGCTCAACACATTTTTATTCACTGGCGTAATAAAATAAATACTTGCAGAAAGAAAGACAAAAAAGGAATGCATCACATCAGGTTGAGGTTGTTTTTTATGGTTCGTACCACCTGCACTACGTTTGTGTCCAAGCATCTATCTAGATAATGATGGATTACACAGAGGACCGAATTCAACTGTGGTCAGAGTAAATTTGGTTGTTGTGCACGCATATGATAGTGGTTTAGAAAAATAGAGCAGATCATTAGCGAAACACTTGTTTGATCACAGTTTTCAGATAATGATAGGAGTGAGCATGACTCGGTAATGGGTCTGTGGTATTTGAGCGTGTGCGAGTTCTTGTACACGTCAGTCGCTGTGAGGCTGATATTGAGTTTTAGAAGGTGGGATGAAGCACATTTTTGTAACATGTCACTATTTTAAACTTTAATGTGATTTTTAATTAAGATATAGGTTTATTAGGAATAGCTGTAGTCATCAAAAAAGTATGTTTTTGCATACAAGAAGTGCAGTGCATAAGGATAAAAAGTATTTTTATACTAATCTGTAAACATCCGTCCACCAAATGAAGCTGATGTATTTTATCTTTAGAAAAGTTGGATCATTGTGTGAGAACATGAATTGTAAAGGCAACGAGGAAGACGGTAAATTAAAACCCATTACCTTATAACAGCACTAGCTATCAAGAAAAAAGTGCCAGTTATTGACGAATCCTGTGCAGCAGATGAGTCTCTTTAGCGAGCTGGCACACGTACCCAACCTCAGACGTACATGCACAGTTTCACATGAAACCACTCAAAGACGTTCGTATATGCACATGCTGATCAAAACCACACTGACATGCCCTCACACATATTGAACCCTTCCACCACACGTGTTCTACACCCGCACCACTCAAACACACACACACACACACACACACACACACACACACACACACACACACACACACACACACACACGTCTTCCTCCCTTGTAATTATGCAGCCGTTTTATCCACTCTCTTTGCCCTCTCAGTCAGAGCAGCTCTGCCAGCTCTGTCTTCACAGAACTGTTTTATTAGCATACCTCCATAATCACAGCTCAGCGCTTTATAGTGTGTATAAATGGCATTGCTGCGTCGTTGTGCTGGCATATGGTTAGTATCTTGCTGACACCACAGTCTTATTTGCTTATTGAATGTCAGCAGGAGAGCTGAGGATCCTGTTTTGTGCAGGAGAGAATTAGAAGAAAAAAGTATTAAAAGATGAGAATAGCAGGGCAATACGGGGGAATGGAGCGATAAATGTTAAAACTAGAGGGTAATGTGCAAATAGAAGGAATGAGAGGGAGAGATTAGGAATGGCAGGCGAGCAGAGTAGTGAACACATGAGAAAGGATGAGGAGAGAATAAAGATCATCTTGATGTGCTGTAAAAGTAAACCTATCCTCATAACGAAGTGACAGAATAGGCTGACTCTCAATTTGTCAACCATGAAAGTGTTTGCTGAAACAAAACCTCAGTTAATATATTATTATTTGAGACGTTGTTTCAGCAAAATTATGTTTTCTATGGGATTTCTGCTGGTCCAAGGTCAAAATCTCACCAGTTTTAAGCACATAAGGGCAGCAGCATCTACCTGTAGCACTTTTCAATAGGTAGGATGGCTTACGGTATTCTCTGCTGCAACATGCCAGGGGTGCACATAACATTTTTAGTGGGTTCCTCAGGTGAGTACCAGGAGATGGTGTTTGGTACTCACCCCATATGCAGCTTTGTCTTAATAATTGCCATCTTCCTCGCTGTCCACCTCAGTATCACTCCCACTATCCTCTGCTTCAGCTTCCTGCATGGTAGATGCTGCAGATGCTGCAGATGTACCTTCTTGTCCTTGGTATATTTTTCTCTTTCATTATTTTGTAAAAAACACTAATTTGTGAAATGTAGTTATGACACCCTTCACGGGTGTGTATTTGTATCTTGTTGCATTGTTCTGTTTTGTGTTGTTAATAAAGTTCTAGGAGAAAAAAAAAACAACTCAAGGGCTGCATACATCTACATGTAAGGGGCGTGTCATGCCCCAGTCAGTTACGTAAGCACGAACTGTAGTGCACTTCCGGGTCACATGGATCGCTGTTGTTTATGAATAAAAACTGTCTTAATTCACTTAGAAAAGTTTGTGATCTATTGCCACAGATCTTTATTTAGCTAATTTTACGCCACTTGTATTTCCATTACAAATCATTGGTTAAGATGATATGTGATGCATTAGACTTGACCCCCAGGCTGGGCTGAATGAGAAAAAACACTGCAAGATACAGAATACATTATTTCCATGGTGAAACAGCGCTGTTCAGTGGTGAAGCTGCATATCATTTTAACCATGACGTAAATGTGTCTATGATTTTAACGGAAATACGATGTAAACTAACAACATGAAAATTGGCAGCGATACAGCACATACTTTTCTAAGTAAATTAAGACAATTCTTATTCATAAATGGAATTATACTAGTACAGTTTCCTTAATCTAGCATATTCAATGGCGATCCGTGCAACCCGGAATTATTCCTTTTAGCGCATGTGCAAATGAGCTACACTACGGATCGGGTTCCATAACAGATTGGGGAATGACAGGGCGTTTACCTTTGGGACAAATTTAGGTTGTCAATTGGTCAGTTGCTGACACGCCTACTAAATTGATTGACAGGTTGCATCACAGATCTGACTTGTGAAAAAAATAATAATAATAAATTATATATATATATATATATACATATATATATATATATATATACATATATACATATATACATATACA
>NC_056515.1:35261814-35321816 GCF_014905685.2 Nematolebias whitei | reverse complement strand
TGTCATTTATCATCAGTTTGGAAGTCATACTATAGTATGTGTCATTTTTTATCATTTTGGAAGTCATACTACAGTATGTGTCATTTTTCATCATTTTGGAAGTCATACTATAGTATGTGTCGTTTTTCATCAGTTTGGAAGTCATTCTATAGTATGTGTCGTTTTTCATCAGTTTGGAAGTTTTTTAATGGTCCGTTTACCATCAGCAGGCAGGACTTGAACCAGTTGCTGCATGGCTTATGACTTACAAACATGAGCAGACTCACCACACCACCACCTCGTGTCACATTTATTTGCTTTTTTTGACTAAAAATTGTTCCTTGGTAAGATTTGAACCACAAAGATCGGAAGACAGCTGCCTAACAGACTGAACCACCAGCACCTTTCACACTTGGAATATTTCTCAGCACATTTGTCTTTTCAGTTTTGCCATTTTGACTAAAAATGGTTCAGTGGTAAGATTTCAACTCACAAACCTCAGATCTGAAAGCAGCTGTCTACCAGACTGAACCACCAGAGCATAACCAGTAAGTGAAAATTTAAGACGTTTTTTTAAAGCTCCTCGTCACTCACACCAACATCTAGCATCAGCTGGGTTACATTAGTTGGAATCATCAGTTCTGGAGAAACTAAAACCTACATCTCATCTATTGACACTGTATAAAAAAAAAGAAACTTGATCAAATTACAAAATAAGTAATTTACTTATGTTTTAAAGTCCAAAGAACTTGGCTTGTTCTACATCTAATCTGAAATTAAACCCAACCACTATTGTCTGGTCCGTCTTACCTAAATTTACCAACGTTCTGTGACAAAATAAACTACTTTAATTAAAAAAAAAAACACTCCACCCCACTCTGATTTAGTTTGGCATAAAAACATTACGTCGAACAGCAGCACGAACATGAGCATGAGTCTGTGTGAGCAGATGAGCACACATGAACAGATCAACATGAAACAGATCAGCAGCAACATGATGTGATTTTTCACAGTGATTATCCTGGTTAGAGATTCATGAGTCTTAACAACCTCGGGGTAGAAGCTGTTCCTCAGTCTAGTGGTTCTACACTTAATGTTCCTTACACTTTTTGCTGCGTTCCCCTCAGGAAGGAGGTTGTGTGCTGGGTGAGTGGGGTATTTCATGATGCAGTTGGCTCTCTTCCTGCATCTGGAGGTGTAAATGTCTGTGATGGTGGGGAGGCTGACTCCAACATCTTCTGTGCAGCCTTCACCACTCTCTGCAAAGCTTTTCTTTCTGCAGCTGTGCAGCCTCCATGCCACATGTTGATGCTGGAGCACAGGATGCTCTCCACTGCACACCTGTAGAAGGACCAGTCCAGCTCGTCTCAGCCGCTGAGGAAGTAGAGTCTCTGATGAGCTTTCTTGATCAGGCTGGTGGTGTTGTTGCTCCAGCTGAGGTTGTCATTCATGTGTACACCCAATTACTTGTAGCTGGAGACCACTTCCATGGCAGATCTTCTTATGTTCAGGGGGGTGTAGGTGTGTTTGTTCCTTCTGAAGTCCACGATCATCTTCACCATAAAGTTAGAGACCAGACTGAGATGGTTTGGACATGTCCAGAGGAGGGATAGTGGGTATACTGGTAGAAGGATGTTGGAAATGCAACTGCCAGGAAAAAGACAAAGAGGAGATATATGGATGCAGTTAGAGAGGACATGGAGGTAGTTGGAGTGAGGACAGAGGATGCAGAGGACAGAGTGAGATGGAAGATGAGGTCTTGCTGTGGTGATCCCTGAAGAGGGAAAAAAACAAAAGAACAAGTTTAGAAAGAAAAATGGAATAAAATGGTCAACTGTGAAACTCCAGTTCAACCACAATGACCTCACAACTACGTTTATTTTTTACATCGTTTTAAGACTTTTTTGAATATATTTTAATAAACAAGTGTTCCTTTTGTCTAAAGATCCATTGTTTTATTCTATACATCTGTTTTCATTTACCAGGTAATATGAGAATAAACAGCTACATCATTTCATTAAAATTATTACTTTAAAATATTCAGTGTCTCTAAAACATTATTTTTACCTATATGTTTGTCTTAACGTCCAATTGTCACTATTGTTTCAGGAATTTTATTTAGATATTTAGAACCAAATCTCTTAAAGTTCCAGTTGGTGCAAACGACAATAAAGAATCTCTGACTTTGTATGCGAATGTTCCTGTAAAGTGCCCTGAGACAACTTTGTTGTGATTTGGTGCTATATAAATGAACTGAATTGAAATAGACTCTGACTAACTATCTCCCTGTTGTTCAACTTGTGCTGTACCTCTGATGACCTCATTCCTAATCTTATAAATTTTTATATGATAAAATGTTTGTTCGTGGTCATTTATTCATTCTCTTGCATCAGCAGGTTCCACTTTAGAAAAACCTCAATGATGACACAGCTCAGTTTTAGGAAAGATTTTTCCTGGAGGATCAGGGGACTTTGACCCTTGCGGAATTCCAGTAGACGGGTTGTGGCATGGTCACCTGAATGTGACACGTTGGACAGGACTGTTTCTTCCACAACCACTCGTCTATGCACTGCAGAGAGACAAGAAAACAATGTGTTAACAGCCTGGGTAAATTATTAGGTCTTTGGTTGTTGAGAGGATCTTCTTAGATAACAGATCAGTTGAACTTTTTACTAAAGACCTCAGAGTCACTATAATCCTTGACACTATTGGCCAGAGCAGACTACATGTCATCAGATCCATTTATGGGTACCAGCCTTTCATGAACCAGTCCAAATATCATGAATCTTGGTTGGAAGATTGGTTTCAGAGCAGGGGCAATTCTAACCTTTTGAGGTGCACAAACCCCCCGTACTGACAATGGCTCTTGGCTTGAACAACACACCCCATGGTGTGGTTTGTGAGAAGTGCAAAGGATCACAGCAGGCATTTCCAGGCGGTCTCCCATCCAAATACTAGCCAGGCCCGACCCTGTTTAGCTTCCGAGATCAGTAGTGTTCAGGGTGGTATGGCCTTAAACGAGGAGCTCAGTCACAGATAGGACTTTTAAAGGATGCTAGTAACCAAAGATGGAACTTATGCAACCAAGAAGTTGCAACATACAGTACATCTGCGTACAAATCACACAAAAAACACAACTAGCTTTAATTTAACCATTAAGCATATGATTAAATTATGACAGAAAATACCATACCATTTCATTTATAAAGCACTTAAAACAGCAGCAAGGCCAACCAAAGTGCTGTACAGGAAAAAAACAAACAAGCAAAGGACACAAGGTAAAAGGATAGATCCAAATGAAAGAAGATAATAACTAAATGGCTAACATCGTAGAGGACAGACAGGATTAAAAACAAATCACAGTGTGTCAAAAGCCAGGGAATAAAAGAGGGAGGGGACCTGCCTGACATGCAGTGGTGTCATTCCACAGTCTTGGACCTGCAGCAGAGAAGGCCCTGTCACCTCTGAGTTTGAGACGGGTTCCTGGAACCACTAGGAGCATCTGCTGACCTCAGAGATCACTGTGGGACATAAGGCTGCAGCAGATCAGCGAGATAAGAGGGGGCAGAACTGTTCAGATATTTGAAAACATACAGAAGGTTTTGGAACTGAATTTGAAAGTGAACCGAGAGCCAGTGCAGGGAGGCCAGAACTGATGTAATGCTCTCTTTTGCCTGTACCGGTTAAAATTTGGGCGGAAGCATTTTGGACCAGATGTAATCATACGATGGATGTCTGACTGATTCCAAAAAGAAGTGCATTGCAGTAATCGAGCCTGGATGTTATGAATGCATGCATTACATTCTCAAGGTTATTTTTGGACAGTATGGGCTTCAGCTTAGACAGTCGCCTCAGCTGGAAAAAAAATAGATCAAGGTGCCCAAAGTTGGCCCACCAAACCATTTCAGTTGGCCCACCAAACTGTCCTCATTACTATATTAAAATTTCCTTTGAAGAATCAGTGTTTACACTCTTTGATTCCACCCATAGACGCTATTGTTAAGTCGGCCTGACTACCATAATTTAACTGCATGGATTACACAGTGAAGTAGATAATTTATGCATTTTTAAAATAATTTTAATTTATATTTTTATATTTCATTTTGACAGACTTTTTACCATCCCTTGGCAGTTTCTTACCACTGAATAACATTTTCCTTTGTCAGAACACAATTATAAATCACAAAGTGTTTAAAAGTAAATTGAACTGTTTTTATTAATGAGTTGTTATTATTTTTATTTTATTTTAAGCCTTTATTTCTTTATTGTTGTACAGCACTTTGTGATTGTATCTATGATAAGTGCTATATAAATAAAGTTTACTTACTTACTTAAATTGTAAATATGAAATGACTTCAGTGATAATTTTAGCCTCTTTAAATTTAAACTCAGCACCCCTAAAAAAAACAAAGAAATCATCATTAGGATTGTGTAAGGAAACAGTTCTCAAACCTTAGATTCACCAAAAATATGAAATATGAAATAAATGATGACGGTCTCAAACGGGCCAATGAAATCTATGATTTATTTTCTTTTTTTTTTGCACGAGTCCCACCACCTGTCAATGAATCCAGTAGGCATGTCAGTAACTAACCAATCAGAAACCTAGATTTGTCCTGAAGTGAACACTTCTTACCTGCAAAGCTGCAGTGGTGTTGCATTATGAACGCTTTGCAGTCAGAGATTTCAATAATAACAGAGTTTACATATTTTGTTTCATGTTAGTCTACTGTATTAAACTTTTGTAAAATACACCAGAATGTAGGAAACGGCATCTACTTTAATCAAAATTCTCTGGGGGAGGACCCCCAGACCCCCCCCCCCCCCCCACACACACACACACCCACACACACTAAAATAACTGTTTAATAACTAAATGGACTTAAAGAAGTATTTGCATTTCATGCATTATTGCATTTGGCCCGCAGCCCTCTGTTAGACTTTAAATTTGGCCCTCTCAGGGAAAAAGTTTGGGCACCCCTGAACTAAATTTAACAATCATGTTTACATGACTGTTAAGTTTCATGGAAGGGTCCATTATTACTCCCAGATTTGTGACTCTTATGTTTCTCTAACAAGGCTAGAGAGGGAAGGTTGATGCAGTGGTTGTTGATTGTGCCATTAGGAGGAAGCAGCGTGACTTTAGTCTTCTTCTCATTGAAACAAGACAATTTAAGCCATCCAGTCAAGAAGAGGGTGAACCAATGAGCTTCAGAGGTAAGTAAATTTGACAGTCATCAGCGTAGAAATTAAAAGGAATGTTATGTTTACGAAAGACGGCACCTAGTGGTAGCAGGTATAAAGAAAAGAGAAGAGGACCAAGGATGGACCCCTGTGGTACCCCCCATTGAAGTGGTGCCGATGCTGAACTAAAATCTTTGATGGTGACGCAAAAGGTTCTGTCAGAGAGATAGGATCTTGGGCTGTTGTAAATGATAATTTTAGTAATCGAGAAATTTATAGATTATTCTGGCGATTAATCGAGTAGTCGAGAACAAAATTTGTCAGGTTCTGCAGTAACTGCCACTCATTTTACGAGTTATACAAATACAAGAAAGAGAACATTTAAGTAAACAACCCATTTAATTCCTCATTTTTAAATATTTCATTGCTTAAACTGAATTATTTTTATCCATCACAGAAAAGTCTAAATGATGTAAAATTATTTTTATGGATTGGAAAAGTGAATGGAATTTACAAAGTAGGATCTGGAAGGAAGGACATCATTTGGATTGAAGGTGGAGATGATCTTCTGGAAGCCTTCATCTTCCACCACGGACAGTGGCCGCATGTCTGTGATGATCATAGTTAAAAGGCGGTTTGTGAACTCAGCTGAAGCCCTTTGTACGAAGCTGTCCAACATATGACTCTGCCATTTAATGAAAGGAAGTATAATAAAATTATTTGTGTGTTCATTGTTATGCCTTAATAAACATGTTTCAAATGTACTTCATTGCATATTATACAATTATTTAATATTGCTAAGGGGTAATGTAAACTTTCTGACGACCCTGCTGCAATCAAAGTAGCATTAGTATGTCGGTTGTATTTGATTTATGCATTTTAAGCTTTTATTCATGTGTGAGGTTTGAGGATGCTTTAATTTAAATAATTAAATTAAATCCCCCTGTCACTGAATTATTTTTAACCATCACAGAAAAATCTAAATGCTGTAAAATAATTGCATGGATTGGAAAACGGAATGGAATCTTTTTGTTAGAAACTGAGTAAGAGTTTCGAGTTTGTACATTGAGTTCTGCAGACGGTATTGTTATTTAGTCTTGATTGTTTAGCTATAAACAAATATCGACAGTAGTAATAAATGCAGATTAATCCCAGTTTTCAAGTCATAAACAGCAGTAGCAAGAAGAAAAACAAAATCGTACTAACTCGTGCAAATACATTTACATTTGAAATATTCACCCTAAAGATCTAATTTAAGTCAGGATGGAATTACAGCAATAAATACATGAGTCAGTCTGTTGCTGCTTTTATCTTTAACACACTTGCATTCAGTCCTGCATAGTTTTTTCCCCCTCACACAACTTACAGACAACACCCTGCCACATAGCCACTATGATTAGTTAGTAGATTTAACATTAGCAAAAATATGCCTAATTTTATATCTTTAACATGACAGATTATTGCACATTTAGGTTAACGTATTTTGCAAAGAGAACATAAAATGTACCTGTTGCAGCCGTTTGATGCATACAGCGTGTGTTTTCTCTTCAGACGCTGCAACATTGATGACGTGCTGTTGTGGTTACTTCAATTCTGCTTTGCACTGGATGCATTACGCTGTGTTGTCTTTTCTGTTTAGCCTAAAATGTTCCAAAAATTTGGACAGTTTTTCTTGTTTTCGGTGCTCTTCTAAGCATTCTCCGTTTCCCTTCATAGCTACAAACTTAGCACATACACGCCAGGCGTTAGCGGAAGCGCTAGCGTTGTGTAACACAACGCGTAGCTAGACCACAGTGCGCTGAATAGTTTAACGAAGCTTCGAGGATTTTTTTGTAATTGAGGTGCTCAAATTATTCGAGGGATTGTTTCAGCCCTAATAGGATCTAAACCATTTGAGGGCTGACCCTGTGGTGCCCACCCACTGCTCCAGCCTAGAAATGAGGCTCTCGTGGTCACTGGTGTCAAAAGCAGATGTAAGGTCCATTAGGTCAAGCAGCACAGAATCACCTGCATCCATGGCTAAGAAAATGGAGGATTTAGCCTACGTGCTGTCACCGTCATACAGACGAGCATGTGGTACTTCCTGTTTATCGCTGTTGTATCTTTTACATTTATTAAGACTCCCGTTTAAATTTGCAAATGGAATAAATTGTATTCCACAATCTAAATGTTCAGGGTTTTGCTGTCGGAATTACATGTTAACCTTTTTTTTTCATGATAATTTTTCACAAAATCCCTAACCACAAAGAGTTTGTTAAGCAAAAAAACACTGTTGTTGGAGGAAAAGGGGGTGGAGCTCCTGCAGGTAAGGGGCATGGGTGTGGTCCCAAACACCCGTGATGAACAGGGACTACTGTGTGTGTGTGTGTATATATATATATATATATATATATATACACACACACACACATAAAGTAACACTAAATTGCCAAAAATATTTGCTCACCCAACCAAATGATTGGAATCAGGTGTTCCAGTCACTTCCATGGTCACAGGTGTATAAAATGAAGCACCTAGGCATGCAGACTGTTTTTACAAACATTTGTGAAAGAATGCGTCGCTCTCGGGAGCTCAGTGAATTCCAGCATGGAACTGATAGGATGCCACCTATGCAACAAATCCAGTCGTGAAATGTCCTCGCTCCTAAATATTCCACAGTCAGCTGTGTTATAAGAAAATGGAAGTGTTTGGGAATGACAGCAACTCAGCCACGATGTGGTAGGCCACGTAAACTGACGGAGCGGGGTCAGCGGATGCTGAAGCGCATAGTGTGAAGAGGTCGCCAACTTTCTGCAGAGTCAATCACTACAGAGCTCCAAACGTCATGTGGCCTTCAGATTAGCTCAGGAACAGTGCGCAGAGAGCTTCATGGGATGGGTTTCCATGGTTGAGCATCCAAGCCATACATCACCAAGTGCAATGCAAAGCGTTGGATGCAGTGGTGTAAAGCACGCCGCCACTGGACTCTAGAGCAGTGGAGGCGCGTTCTCTGGAGAGACGAACCACACTTCTCCATTGGCAATCTGATGGACGAACCTGGGTTTGACGGTTGCCAGGAGAACGGTTGTCTGACTGCATTGTGCCAAGTGTAAAGTTTGGTGGGTGTGGGGTTGTTTTTCAGGAGCTGGGCTTGGCCCTTAGTTCCAGTGAAAGGAACTCTGCTTCAGCACACCATGATATTTTGGACAACTCCATGCTCCCAACTTTGCAGGAACAGTTTGGAGCTGGCCCCTTCCTCTTCCAACATGACTGTGCACCAGTGCACAAAGCAAGGTCCATAAAGACATGGATGGCAGAGTCTGGTGTGGATGAATTTGACTGGCCTGCACAGAGTCCTGACCAATAGAACACCTTTGGGATGAATTAGAGCGGAGACTGAGAGCCAGGCCTTCTCGAACAACATCAGTATGTGACCTCACAAATGCGCTTCTGGAAGAATGGTCAAAAATCCCCATAAACACACTCCTAAACCTTTGACAGCCTTCACAGAAGACTTGAAGCTGTTCTAGCTGCAAAAGGTGGACCAACGTCATATCGAACCCTATGGATTAGGAATGGGATGTCACTTAAGCTCATATTTGAGTCAAGGCAGGTAAGCAAATACGTTTGGCAGTATATACACACACACACATCCTACAGTTTAAACCTGCAGGCCCTGGCTTCTTCAGGACTTGTTTTGATATGCATTTATTACTATCCCTCTGCATTTTTTAAAACTAACCAGTCAGTGTATGGCATAGCTTTTTAAAAATGTCAAAACCAGCTGCAGTTATTTTACACCGTGAAGTGGCAGCTCTGTCAGTCCAACCTCTTCCTTCCTGCTGAATTCAGGAAATTCCCAATTAGCACCAACAGCTCAGCACAATGGCTTTAACAAGAAGACCCACTGCAAGTACTTAAGGTCATACTCCACTTTTAAGTATAAGTGAGATTATGTTATGATAGTCAGAGAGACAATACACAGACAGGGTCTGTTTAACAATTAGGTATTTAGTGCCCATTTTGAATGGCCAAACAATGCATATATTTTAACATCACTGTTGTAGTTTGAGGATTAAATGGTGGTTTTCTTTCAAAAATGTGTTTTAATTAATGTATCCTTCACAAACACATTAATTATGTAATATGCTTTAAGTTTGGCTTTGTTGTGTCCCACACTTCATTCACTCGGTTTGATCAGTTAAAACAAATTAGTGCCTCAAAGTCCCTCACAAAAGCAGCTCTAAAAAAGAAGAAAATACATGTTTTTAAGTACAAAGAGTTTTAATACATGATATATTTTACGGAGATGAAACACTAAGATCTATCTTGGTACTATGTATAATTAATTGCTCACTATTGAACACAATTCACATTTTGAACAAAACACAAATCATTAGAAACCTAAAGTGCAAAATTTAACACTTAAAAAAAGCCACAAAGTAAATAGAAGCAGCAACAAACGAGTTTAACGCAAAGTGATGCGTTTAAAATGGCAGTCATTTCAACGAGCACAAACTTATTTTAACACAATCAGGCATGAAGTCGGATCAGTGGTAAAACCCTCAGTGACAGACTGTTACACAAACTGTTATAATTGTACCTTTAGTCTTGATATAAAAAAGGAAAATACAGTCATACAATGTGTTTGAAGTAAATTAATATACATCAAGGAAATACAAACTGATTTTTAACTTTTCCAGGAGAAAAAAATACACAAAGCTCCAGCTGCCATCTAGTGGACATCACGGTTACTACAAGCAAATGCTAATCCTTATCAAATAAATAAATAAATAAAATTAGAGGGAAGGAAAAACTAAACTGAAGCTTTTTCATTGTGGATAAGTCAGAATACTGCGACCTGAAGCTCTCCAACTAAACACATCAGCTTTTATATAAAACACCTTCCTTACATTCAAACAGCACATTTCTCAAGCCCAGCACTACATCACAACGTAATATGTGCATGTTAAAAACTGCGTAAATAATAATAATGTTTAGAAATTCACGTGTTCAAATTACATTTGCAACACAAACGACTCTTCCTCTAAATACTCCGTCTTAGTGGATGACTACCTAGTTTAAGTGATTCAATGGAATGAAAGTTCACGTTTTCCTGCAAATTCGGATTTTTAACCGCTGAAAATTCAACCGTACAGGTTGAGAATTTTAAATGCAGAGGAACAATTGAAAAAAAAAAAGATTCACTGCACCTATATACAAGGTATTCAAACTATAGCAAAATGTGATGATGTGAAGATATGACCATCAAAACAGCCACAAAAATTGGTTTAAAAGAAAAAAAAACATCAGCATGTTGAGATTCATCTTCCTCATTTCTTTACCCTTATTGTGTTCGGTGTAAAACTACATTTCACAAACTGACAACTGAATCGTGTTGAATCCAGGGAGCCTCAAACTGAACCGCTGCAGCATCTTTACCAGCTCCACAGAAAAGGATGTGGCATTTCCAACAACACCAAACTTCACGAGCAAACGAGAAAAGCTGCCATGCTAGAAAGCTTCAACCCTCTGCTCCCTTCCTGTGGCTGACACAGTTGGCAATGAGAACTCTGATTAGCTTAAAACAAAACAAAGGCTTTCGTCAGGCGTAAAGGCTGATGCAATAAAAATCTGCAGACACAAATTACACATATTTTTGTGGTAATTACAGTGGATTTGTTCTGCAGATTGTGACTCGGATACAAAAAGCTATACATGTGCGTTGGATTTTATTACCATTAAGCCGTTTCAACCAAAAGGATGACAGTGCTGCAGCTGCTGGATGCAGTGAAGGACAAGGTGACACCCAGTGGGTGTCGTTTTACAGCCTGTGGTCGACCTTTGGTTGACTTTTCCTTGAGTGTTTGTAGGATGAGGCTAGATAGGAAAAGGAAAATCTAAATCTTCTCTACAGAATTGTTTAAAAGTAGTGTGGTGGGAAGAAAAACAAAATCACAGCTATAAAGTACTCTTCAGTTAGGGATCAATTACCTCATTTGTTCTTTTACTTGACAGATATTCTCATTGTTAAAAAGCATCATACAGTTAACGTTTTCCTCAAGTTCGTGTTTTTTTTTTCTTCATACAAATTGTGTTCTACACATTTTTCTCTTCTCGTTTCAAGTATTTAAAGGTTTTAAACCTCTCATCGAACGTCGCCGACGCCTAAACGTCGATCGCTACTCCGTGTTTCGTGGAGATCACATCCCTGGTTCCCGTCAGGTACATAAGAACCGAGCAAAGGTGTGGTAGCGTCGCTGTGATGCTCACGTACAGCCAGTAGGGGACGGGCGCGGTGTTACCGAATGGGCAAACCCACAGACCGTGGCGCACGGCGTCCCGGACGTGATGCGTGGTCATGGAAATGAAAAGCATCCACGGCAGGGAGCACCAAGAATCTTTGAGGCGGCCGATCCACATGAGGAAGCGAAGAGTGAGGCAGATGACGGGGATGAGAGAAGAACAGTGGAGAGGAGGACGATGAGGCAGTGAGACAGCAGCCTGAATGGACGGACAGAAAGGAAGTCAACAATCAGAACTTTCAAAGCTTTGGAAAAGGCAAAAAGCTACCTAATTATTTCTAAGCATAATTAAATTCAGAGACAACTGCAGGTCTGACCTTGAGGGAAAGAGATCCAGCCATGTAGAAGTGGTCCAGGTCTATGATTGATGCCAGAAGCCCTGCCAGCAGCACCTCGTATAAATCACTTCTTTTCCTTAGTCCAATCACAACCGCCCACGACCACAGCCCTATCAATCCATGCGTGGCATTGTCCAAGGCCGTGCGCAGCCACAGGTGCTGCTGGATGGCGGACAACTGGAGGGTGTGGTCCGCCACCACGCAGAACATCCCGAGTCCTGCCGACGCCAACAATGAGGCCGAGCTGAACGTCTGCAGGAGGGCCTGAGCTTTCTCCGCTTCCACAGCCAGGCTGAGGGGTACGCGTGCGCCTTCTCCCCCAAGGCCCACCCCCAGCAAGGGGGAGGAGGACGAAGAGGAGTCGAGCTTGGAGTAAAATCCTTGCATGTTGAAAGATGGCCTGACGAGCCAACCACCAAGGAAAATCAGCAAAATTCACACAGACTGGGAGGAGAGAAGATGAGAAATGAAACCTCAGTTTACTCCTAAAATATCCCGAATGAGTCCGTGGCTCGTTCCGAAGCGTTAAGATACAGCCATGCAAAAAAAGTTAAACATGTTGGTTAAAGTCTATTAAAAACTATCTGTAACGCAAAAGTGTCCAGAATCATTTAAACAATCTGGAAGGTTGACCAAACATGAGAATTCGGTCAGGGTGGTGAGAAGAAACGATTGTTAGATCGGCTTTTTTGTACAATTTTAAAAAGAGAACTATACTACACTGATTTTGTAGAAATATTAGAGGACTTTGGTTATTTATTATACTCATGCACGAGAAGCTGTAGCTCTTTGAATACCATAACTTTTATCAAATGCACCCTGAGAATGAGCAGAATCTGATCCAGAACACAGCATCCCCAACAGGTTTAATTGTTACTCCTCCATTTGCTGGATGCTCTCCATCCGAGACTAAATACTTGATCATTTTAGTTAAAGACAAGGATACACTTGCGTTTTGTGTTTATACCAAACAACCAAGTTTATACAAGAGAAGCAACGAATGAGAAGAAATAAAAACAAACCAAACCTTGTACTGAACCATAAAAAATGAAGTCACGTTGTCTCGTTTAACTGAAATAAACGTGGGACAGTCTCAGTGGTTCATGTAACACCAGTCCCTCTTAAATAACAACTTCAAGCGGTTTTGATCCAGAGCCTGAAAATTTAATAAGCGGTTATTTTTAGCATCTTTCCGCAGCTCTACCTCCAACAATTCAGCTAAAGCTTCCGTCTTTTCTCTATTCGTGGCTGTTAAATTCAGTTGTGAACTTAAAGACGTGTTTTGAAAAAAGACTAAATGCAGACGGCTATAATATATTTACATGATGGATAACAGCTAGCAGGAACAAGCTAGGTGCTGCTTTGTGTAGGCGGTAAAAGAGGATATTAGTTACTCTGAGGAAAATGTGCAAATTTACACCATATGGCAGGTTTTATTTCACATCAAAGCACGATATTTGATATTTTTTTTAATTTCAGTACATGCTTTAGGGTGATTTAAAGGGAGTATATTAATAAAATCATGTTACTTACCCCATCGCTGTGCATTGGCTAGCCAACTGTTAGCTTTATTCTTCTTCTACGGTGATCTGGCTTTTCATCAAGGCGGCGCTTTGCTGCCGCCAAGCGGTGATGAGTGGTAATAACATGTTAGTTTTGAGTACAGTACATTCATATTTGAAAATTATATTATTATATGTTCATCATGAGCTCTATTGTCTTGAAAGTCACGTAAAAACCACAGTAGTATATGTTTATAATACTTAGGTTAATTGCATGTATAGTGTAAATGCTTTGTCGATGAGTCACCTCATGGGGGTTTCTCTTGAATATGCTTTTTTCCCCCCACACACACATAAGTCACAGTAATGCTTGCAGACGATGTTTTAGCAATGTATTAAAGAATTGTCACGCATTTATTACTTCTTCTCAATTTCATCAGCTATAGTGCATTAAAAACTTTTTTTTAATACTAGCTGCATGACTTCACAATTAAAATATACAGATAAAATAAGTCCAAGATTGTTTTGAAGTACTTTGCATTGATATTCCACTTTTTTTTTCTTGCCTAAACCAGTAATTCTTCTCCGTCTCACTCTGTCCTCTAATTTTTTCTGTCCTCACCCCAACTATCTAATTGCATGTCTTCTCTAACTGCATCCATATATGTCCTCTTTGGCCTTACTCCTTCCTCTTTTTTTAACATCTCTTCTGAAACGTTTATCCATCCACTCCATCCTGTTTGGACTCTTTATCACATTCCACATTTTCCTGGACAGTGGATCCCAAGTACTTGGAGTCCTGCACCTTTGTGACCTCTGCTCCTTGTAGCCTCACTGTTCCACCAGTCTCCCTCTCGTTCACAAACGTACTCTGTCATACGGCTGGCTTTCGTTCCTCTTCTTTCAAGTGCATACATCCACCTCTCCAAGTTCTCTTCCACCTGTTCCCTGTTCTCACCACAGATCACAAGGTCATCTGCAAACATTGTAGTCCACGGGGATTCCTACCTGACCTCATCTGTTAGTAGGTCCATCATCAGAGCAAACAAGAAGGTACTCTATTACTGTATAAATATAAATATTTTTCTTTTTTATTCTAGTTTGGTTTTAACATTCGTTAATAGAAAAATGTTCTGTGGAGGGAAAACATCACATGTCTGCACAGAATGAATATTTCCCCCCCTTAAAATGTCAGTGACAAATAATGTTGCCATTAGTCACCACAAGGGGGCGCCATAGACCACAGTATATGATTATAGCACACTGGTCAACCCTACACATCATGAAAACAAATACACATTCGTTTAAAATGATTCAAATAAGAGTTTGAATTAATATAAAGGTAACATTCTCTTTAAAGGCAAGTAAAAGTAAAGAGAGCTAAATTAGTTTTTATTATCAGTGAAGAAATATCTAATCTGTGGACCAGTTTAATTGTGTTTTTGGGGTTAATCTCACAGGCAGAGTTCATCTGAGTGGCAGAATATTCATGTTCACGTGGTTCATTTTAAGTAAATCTGCTGAAAGGAGGATTTTTAAACAGATATGTTTGTTCGAATATACGTGTGCAAAACATTTAAATTGTACTCATCATATAAAATCCAGTTTCAAGACTGTCATGGATAAAGATCTGAGTTTGTATCTGCAGAGAGACATGCATTTATTTACTTCTGAATGTAGGTCTCAGCACGAGGACTTTAGGAATCTCACTTTTAGTCAGAAGCTTGTTTTCTACTTTTTTTAATTGATTTGCTTTAATTATTTCATGATTTGTCACATGAAGGACCCGTTTGTTTTGTTAAATGTTCACCTTTACAATGCACTGCTCTGAGTTTTTGAAAATTACCAAACAGAGATGACTCAGGCATCAAGTGACTCATCAGGGTTCATATTCCACAAATTACAAGTTTAGAGAAGAAGGTTTACTATTTGGTGGCACTGGTCCAAGATGACCTCACTTATCCCGATGCCAGCAAATGTTATCATCCAAGAAATCATGGCTGTCACTCAAGGGGAGGACTCCTGGTGTCTGGTTGCCTGGGGATGCTGAAATCGAGAGCTTCCTTCAAAAAGACTAAAAACTGCTTAATTTTTGCAACCATTTATCCTTTCAAGTCAACTTCCTGAGACTTCTGACAAGTATTTTGAAGTTTGCAGCCAGTAATTACGTGGCTCTGACATGTACTTATTCAGGGACAATGATCCCTTCAGAAACACGACTGGTCCCTAAAGCTCAGTCACAGCTTGAATTTGTTTCTTTATGGTTGACTGAATTTAACAAACTGCAGATATGTTTGACTAAAATATTGCATTTCTGATGATTTATGAAAGTATTATGAATGAAGAAGAAGTACAGTGCATGAGAGACTGAGTGATGATCATTTTGTTGTATATTTTGAGTATCTCATGCTGGCTGGACACATCACCCCGCCTTTTATTACTTTTTATTTTAATATGATTCCTACACAGTCCTTAATTTTAAAACAAATGAAAACAAAATTACTAATTGCACTAATCATGAATGATTTGCTCTCATTCAAACGTCAGGCTGGACAAGACAAAACATGTGGGAAGTGAATGAAACTCCTGCGTTATTTCTTCATGTCATAGTGAGCAGTCTTTTTTTAGTTTTCTCACAGACACAAGCATCCAACATTTTTAAAACGTCTCCTTTAAAGAAACTGGTCCAGATGACATGATTTAACCTTTTTTGTTGTTTCAGCACCACAGACAGAGGATGCTCGCCGTGGTGTTTCTTCTGCCCTCTAGCGGCCAAAGGGTGAATATTTTAAAAGTCATTGACCATCCATCCATCCATCCATCCATCCATCCATCCATCCATCCATCCATCCATCCATCCATCCATCCATCCATCCATCCATCCAGTCACTGTATGCAATGTGAGGTACACCCTGGGCAGGTTGCAAGTCCATCACAGGGACACGTAGAGACAAATGAGATGCACAATCCTCAACACTTTTACTCACACCTAGGGCCAAAAGTTAATTTTACTATAGAAAAAAAACAAGTTCTATATTGTGGTTCTGCAAAACATTTTATAATGGTTTGGGACTGAATGATAACACCAGATTGGATTTGCTTCAATTCAATTCAAAAATACTTTATTAATCCCAGAGGGAAATTAAATGTTGTTGTAACTCGTTATACTCGTTTCATTAAGAGATGTTATAGATACTGATGGCTGTAGGCTGGAAGGATATCTTGTAAAGGTCCATCCCACAGTGGATCAGAAGAAAATGGTCACAGATGCCGTCCAATACATCCATCCAGACTCAGCTGGCCTCTCAGTTTCCCTGGACTGGCTGAATACTGGATAGAACTCCTCCCAGAACGATGGCCACTCTTCCCAGCAGCCTGCTGAGCTCCTTGTCGCTACGGACAGCCGACTGCAGGTGCCTGGGGACGATCCCGGTCTTTCTGCTGTCACGAGCCACGTTTCCGGCTAGTTCCAGGATCTCAGTGGTCATGCACTCGAGCACAGAGGGCAGGGAGAAGGGAATGCATCCACGGCACCTCCTTTTCAGATCATTCAAGGTTTTGGGCTGTAGCTGCGATATTATTTCAGCTTTTGGGATGTCAATCAGCTGCTCCCGGCCATAAAAAAAAAAAATAAAATAAAAAAAAATAACAACCCTTGTTGCCATGGTTACGTACCATAACAAATGACCAAAAGTTTAAAAAAAAGTTTCAGTAAAAATCCTTCCAGCTGCACCAGAGGAAACAATCATCCAATAAAAGTGATTTGCATCCAGAAAAAGAGGAATTAAAGTTTCCAAAAGCAAAGTCTCAGAATGAAAGTAACAGAGCTGCTCCAACATGCAGCCACCCCGAGCGGCGCAATCCTAGAACGAAGTAACTGCTGAGAACATGTTGTAAAATCTCCCTTTGAGTTGCTCCGTGTTGGTTCATTTGGCACAAATAAACTGGGTTTGACCGCAGATATTTTTTCGTGAAACAGTAAACTACACAATGCTGCAAAGAGCAGAGACGCAGCTGTGTTCAATATGATGCAAGACGTGTGCGAACCAAGTAAACTGCAGAAATCCAGCTTGCACAGACGAATCATACAAAGGAATTAGAAATGCACGTTTGACTATTAGCATAAAGAGAAAGTTGGAACAGTGGAACAGCCAAACCCAGTCAGCCAGAGAGGCAAGAAAGGCCGCAAGCTGAGTATTTAAAAAGGCGCGAGCCAGAAAGCAGGGCAGAGGTGAGAGGGAAGCAGATATCATGCCACTCATCCTGTTTTCAGTAAAAGGTCAAAGTAGTCATTAGAGCAGAGCTGGGCGGCTGGACCTGACAGGCTCTGGAGAGCGTACACACACACACCAACACACTCTTTTCCCATTTACTTGAGGTTAATGCGGATCACTCTGCGGCTGCAGACGCTGCGAGGACGACTGAACGTTTCACTCGCCATTTAATTAAACTTTAAATGTTGAAACGGGAGCTCAACATTTTTGTTTCTCGTCTTCAAAGAAGAAAATCAGATTCACAACGCTGACAATGACCAGGGGAATAAAACCCTCTTTATCCGATTCATTGTCGTTGTAAATATTAATTGAGTTCTCATTGACGTGTGCATTAAATAAAAATAAAAAAATAAATAAAGGGGAAGGGACGTCCAGTGTCCATGAGGAGGGATGAAAGAGTAATGAATGCAATACCATGCAAGCAGATCTACACACACACACACACGGACTGAAGACCCCAGCTGACAGCTGTTAGATGGTGTATTGATCTGTCCTCTGCCTCCAAATCGGCCCGCCAGAACTTGTCAGCATAACGACAGAAGCAGAGCCGAAGCGAAAGATGAGGGAGGCGGAGAGACAGACAGAACGATGGAAAGATCAAAACAGGAACAATTTATTTTTAACGTACTTGTATTTCTACTTATCAATGTGTTAATTTAGGATTAAACACTGACAGAAGCGTCATCAATTAAAAAACCCTACACGTCGCCTTCTTTATTTAAACATGGTTTGCACTTATGTGATTTGATTTGGTCTTTCTGAACTCATAATTTCAATTAAACATTTATTGTACGTGAAAAATACACGTTCTATTTCAGTTTCCATCGCTTGTTTTCTTCAGTTTTAGGCAAACAATACTTTGCAATGGTAGTTATGTCTAACAATCTTGATTTTCTAAAATCATATTTTTAACTTTTCCGATTGAAGTCTCTCAAATTGAGATCTCACCATAACTTTATTAATCTTTTTATTTAATGTACATAACGTACACATCTCTTGTATCAGCAGCAGAGCAATCATAAGAACGTTGAAATATGTTCAAAAAAGCAAAATGATTGAGGGCAAATACAATTAAAAAACTAACTAGAAAACACTTAGCTCAATGGCATATCCATCCATCCATCCATCCATCCATCCATCCATCCATCCATCCATCCTCTTTACCTGATTTGCATGTCCAGGTCAAAGTGAAGGTGGTACCAGTGGTCTTTGTACAGGATTTGAGGTAAACCCTGGAAAAAATTATAATCTACCATTCATTTTGTATCTTATCTTACATGTGATGGCTGTGAGTTTTAAATCAATGAATATAAGCACAACGTTGATCAAACACACAGAATATGAATACTGCTGACATCATTAAACAATATGGCTCCATGTGGCTACCTGCCATCAGTGACTCTTGTTGAGTAGATGTTGGGATTTGAGTGAAGCACCAAGAATCTCACAGTTAAAACAAGCAAAAAAAAACCATTTTAAACATTCAAGAAATAACTAAAAATCACCCAGAATAAAACTAATATTTTCCAAAGAAGTTTTCCATCTTTGCTGTGATGAATCACATGTTCAGATTTAAGATGATCGTCGACTCACTCACTATTTCTGGAACAAGAGTCCAACTCGATTTGTTGACACAGTTTTGTGATTTTTACTTGAAAATGAACATCTTGGCAAGTTTTACGACAAAAATAAAATATTGATTGTGCTCGGGCTTCATGAGTTTTACAAGTCAGCATTCTGTTTCTCCTCTTTTCAAGTCCTTTCAGTGCTTTTTATTGTCCTCTAAGCACGAGAGTCTGCGTTAAACAAATGATTTAGGTACATTAAAAAAAAGAAAAGGATTTTTTCTAGATACTAAAAGTGTTTACCGTATTTTCCACCGTACGCGTCGTACCGCCCTATTAGTCCCATCAGTTCAAATATGTCTAATAAAGTGGAAAAACAAACAAGTTGCTTCACCGTATATGTCACGTCTATTACACGTCACCACTGACAACCTGGAAACGTGGGCCGGTGTTGTGCCAAAAATCGATTGCCTGCCAAATGGCGGCCGCAGGAGCGTGCACGGGAGGACTTTAACAAGAATTTAACAAGATAACACTTAAAAACAATTATTTGTTTGCTTGAAATTATAGCAACGGTGTGTCTCAGTTGAACTTTTGCTTCATAAATGCACTTTAATGGTCAAATCAGCTGCATTTTAAAAGCAGACTTTTGGAAGCGGGAGCGCGCAGAGGGACAACTCGCTGAGCATGTCTTCGAAATTTATCAAGATAACCATCTAAAAACAATTATTTGTTTGATTGACATCATAGCAAAGGTGTGTCTCAGTTTATTTTTTCCTTAAGAAATGGACTTTAAAGGTCAAATCAGGTGTATTTCAAAAGTATTTGCTGCCTTGGTGCTCCGGGGGCGCAGAGGGAGGACTCACTGTGCATTTATTCGAAATTTAACAACATAAGCATCTAAAACAATTATTTGTTTGCTCGACATTAAAGTAAATGTGTGTCTCAGCTGAACTTTTACTTAATAAATGCACTTTAATGGCAAAATGAAGCTGATTGATGGTTGCTCCAGGCATGATCATGGAGCTGGACAAAGTTATCAGGCTATGGCAAGCCTATTGTGTCATTAATAGTCACTTTTACCTATTACATGACACAGCGAGTGCCATCTAGCAGCTGAAAATGGTAGTGTTCAATATTTTCAATGTCAGAATCAATGAAAATGGTCATTTCTCAGCCAAACATTGGTTTGAACATTTGAGAAATAAAACATAAATACGTCGCTTTGGTGTATAAGTCGCAGGGCATGCAAATTATGCACAAAACTGCGACTTATAGGCCAAAAAATACAGTAGATATTGACTGTAGATGATGGGACATTCAAAGTCTTCCTGATTTCCTATTGATGAACATCCTTCTGAAATTGCTCCACTATTCATGCAGTTATTGCAGACTAATGAACCCCTGCCCATCTTTACTTCTCAGAACTTCAGCTTCTTTAAAATGCTTTTTAAAACGTAAAAACAGTCCGACTCTGTCAGCCTTTTAGTGATATTATTAACGTCAAAACAAAGAATGAATCCAGCTCATCACAAGTCATTGTGAAATGGTCACATTTAATGGTTGAAACCTGTCATTGTATATACATCTATAAAAAAGACCTCAGGTACAGGTTACGACATTCTAACGCTAATACATACATTATTATTATTATCATCATTATTAAATAATAAACTTTTTGTTCATTGTTAAAGTTACATATCATAGTTTACAAAATAGGTTCAAGGAGAATTACGTTGTTATGAATGTCTGAAAAAAACAAAAAAAACAAAACTAAAGCCCTATAAGTACCGTTTTATTATTTGTCTGTAAAATAAAATAATAAAAAAAAGACAATAAACACGTCAATATTCATTTGAATAACATAATAGTAACTGTTGATATTGAAATGATTTAAAAAAAAAATGTATTATTGTTTGTAAACGCAGCAGATTTTGGAAAGCAGACAGTTGTGTGTGTTTTTTACGGCACAGAGCAGAAACCGACAAACTGTAGCTGCGTCAGTGACGCAGGAAACAAACACAAAGTCAAACCAAAAAAACAGCCGTGTAGAAAAACAAGTGCTCACTCTGAAAACTACCGTTTTTTATTTATTTATTTATTCACTTTTGTACAATCCAGGTCCTTCTTGCCATTTGCTGTTAAGCACAAAGTAAAGCTAACTGTCTTAAAAAAAACAAACAAACAAACAAAAAAAAAAGCCAGGCTACCAATAGTGAAGTCTTCAAAAGTGTTAGTCCTCAGATTGAAAATCAGCTCGCTCCATCAGCTCCGTTCAGTTGTCGAGGCGCAGAGTCACAGTCTGACGGAGCTTCATCGCAGCTTCTTTTTCTTAAATGCTGTGTTTACACAAACATGAGCTGCGGGGGACACTCAG
Source organism: Nematolebias whitei (assembly GCF_014905685.2). Classification (NCBI taxonomy): domain Eukaryota; kingdom Metazoa; phylum Chordata; class Actinopteri; order Cyprinodontiformes; family Rivulidae; genus Nematolebias; species Nematolebias whitei. The sequence goes on along the minus strand of NC_056515.1, from coordinate 35,300,313 downwards.
ATTCATCCCAGTTTGATTTCCACCAGTGTCCATCAGGTGTCCCGCTCACACATTCATACTTGAACATCTACTGGGGTTTTGAACCCATAATGAAGACAGGCACGGCTTCAGGAAGCTCGCTGAGTGATTTGGGCTCCTTGTTATGGGTGCAGATGAGTCTTTGGCGTGATGAATGAGCTGTATAGGGAGTTGGGGGGGGGGGGGGGGGGGGACACTACTGTGGCCAAACGTACAAACACACATCTATGTGTGTTTGTCTGTAAAGCACTGTGCAATTTAAAAGGACACAGTCAATTAATGATGAAGGAAAACAAAACAAAAATGTAGCTAGAAAATGGTTTTATTCAGCTGAAGACTTGGTTTTCTTGCTCTGAGGAGCTTCCTGAACCGAACTGCACGGGTCGGTCTTTTGAAGCGTCCACATGAAACTCTGAGCTGTTGGTTCTGACGGCGCCGCTGCTGTTGTGGTCGCTCCCGTTTGCCTCTGCTGCTGCCCTCAAAGCCATTAAAAAAAAAAAGTCCCTCTAAGGAATTTCTTCGTTGCCATCAATCAAAAAAAGTACTCGATCGCATCATCGTCATCCGATCCCCCCCCCTCCCCCCTCGCTAAGTAATTTGGGTGAGTAACTGTGTGATGGACAGAACTGATCAATGCACTGTATCCTTGAAACATGTGCAAAATAGAAAAAACACCGGCCTATTTCTCTTCATTTTGTTCTTCCTCGTGCTTGATGTCCATCTTCGGCGCACTGTTGCATCTGGAGAAAGACAAAAGCAAACTGGTCATATCAAGACATAACTTGTTGCCAATTTCAGTTAAGTTCATTTAAAGAGAAAGACCAGTAGCAAAGATTGTTAAACATAAAACAACACATTATTATCACAAAGGTGATTAAAAAAAAATGTGAAAACTTGACGTGAATTTAAAACAAAACAGGTGAAGGATGATGCATTCCTCATATTATATACAGATCTTATTGTTCCATATTTTCCTAACAGAGCACTTCACTCTCAGACTGAAGGTTTACTTGTGGTTCCTAGAGTTTCCAAAAGCAGAATGCGAGGAAGATCTTTCAGTTCTCAGGCTCCTCTCTTGTAGAACCAACTTCCAGTTTCTGTCCGTGAGACTGACACATTGTCCAGTTTTAAGACTTTTCTTTGTGATAAATCCTATAGTTAGGGTTGGGTTTCCTGAGCCGTCCCTTAGTTACGCTGCTACAGGCTTGGACTGATGGAGGTCAAACTGACCACACTTTTTCACTCTGCTGACGTCTTTACTTACTCTGCTCAACCAGTTTTGTATTTGTAATTATTTCAATCCTTGACGTGTGTTTTTTCTTTCCACTGTCGCCTTTGTGCTTGCTCAGGATGGGAGACTGCGATGGTTCAACGAGTCTGCTGGCTTTCCAACACAAAGGACCTCGTGAACATATTTTTATGAATCCTTTACCTCCGTCAAGAACTTTTACTAAATGACTTTTGTGTTTACAGGTGTGCGAATTGTTTTGTACGGCGCCCTGAGACGACTTCTGTTGTGATTTGGCGCTATAGACATAAACTGAACTGATTTTTAATACGATTATACAAGATCATGGAGTCTTCTCACATACACATAATGTTTTTTTTTATTTTATTCTATGTTTTATACATTTAAAGTGCTGTGCAAAAGTTTGAAACCATCTCACAAGATGTTAACTATTTAGCAAAACATCACATCAAAAATCACAAGACTATTCCTGTAAATACACATTTTAAAGATACTAATCATCTGCTGCATATCTTTATTTATAGACCTGACACACGCTTGTTCTCCACTTGCCCCATTTTAACAATTTTTAAATAGGAATTTGACTCAAGATGATTAAAAAAAAAAGCCTAATTTAAAACAATTCTTTGAACGACTGTCAAAAAAATAAAATTGAGGAGCTACCAAAAAGGTTCACTTTACGTTATACAAGAAAACCTGGCTCCTAAAAAACTAAGCACAATACATTTGCAAAGTATATACAAATAAATTGTTGGTTAAGTTGGTTAAATGTATTCTATGACAATGTATTGTCAATGTATTGAAATGGGAGTCCGTTATATTGACTTCAATCCTGCAGGGTCTCTTCAAAACCTCCTGGAGTCATAGAACAAACTCCTTCAGTTGTTGCTCTTGGTCTACAAAGCGTGTCCATGACGCGAACAGTCACGCATCGATTTATTAATACACGGCAAGAGCGAACGGTTGGATTCAAATTTGCGTAAAAGATAAAAGCACTTTTGGGCGGTGTTAATTTGTGTGATACTTACCACATGAGCAGCAGCATGAGTCCTAACAGCAAAGGGGAAAATATTGCGATGACCTTGGCAGCTCTGTCCACTGGAACCTGGCCCTTCTGTGGCGCTCTGGATGAAGGTATGGGAGAAGTCTTTGTCTCTGCAAGAACCGACACAAAGGACCTCGTGAACACATTTTGAAGAACCCCCCTGGTCAGTTGGTTTTCTTATGCATTGCATGTGTGGGGCTTTTTGGTCACAAAGTGTAGAATATCCCCGATGGGCAAAACATTCAATACATTGTTTTGATGAATGGAGTGCTGAAAATTTCTCATCATAACGGAAAAAAAGCGAACTGAAAGGAAAACAGCGTGAGGAGCAAAATCAATTCTAATCTGCAAGCACAATCAATATGAGACTTGTCAAGACATTTATGAAGCGAAAGAGACAAAACACAAACACACAAAATAATAAAAAATCAGCAGGCATAACGTAAAAAAGACAAAAAAACCTCATTTGATCTCAAAACTTGGATAAACGGTGAAACGGGAAGTAAACAGAGTTACAAAAATAAAAATAAAACTTACACCACACTTAAAAAAAAAAAAAAGTTAACATTGTGAATCTGGTTTGAACAGAAAATATTAAATTGCTGCATTTTTTTAAGTTCACTGCACTGTCACTGAATGTATAAAAGATATGAAGAGACAATGCAAAGGTCAATTAAACTCATGCTTCATATTCAAACAAATGTTGTACATAAATGCTGAACAACAAAAATGAAATAAAACCAGGAGTAATATAGTACCATTTCATAAAATCACAAAGGAAAAAATCAATAAAAATAACTCACTTAAAAAGTAATAAAGACACCCGAGGTAAACATTACGGACCAAATTAAATTGTTGAGCTCTACTTGAGTCAAATATGGTCACACTGCCAGCAAAAGTGGCTCTAAATTTAATTGTTTTGCCCTCATGTCAGTATTTTTTATTTATTTGAGCCTAAACATTACAAATGCATTTATTTTATTTATTTATTTATTTTTTAACACAGCATCCTGTGTGTGACATCACATCAGGGCAGCTGTGGCTGAGTAGTTAGCGCAGTCGTCGTCCAGTGCAAGAGTTGGGGGTTCGAATCCACCAGCAGTCACATGCCGAAGTGTCCCTGGGCAAGACACTGAACCCCTCTGTGTCTCTGATGTGTGTCCCATCGGTGCATGAATGTGATAAAGCTCTGATTAGTCTCTTTAGAATGATTTCTTCAATTAGATTTGTAGAGATTCAAGGATTCAAGGTTCTTTGTCATTCGCACCCCATGTGGTACATGTGGTGGAACAAAATTATGTGCACAGGGTCCCAGTTACATCCAACAATAAAATGTAAAAGAAAAACAGAAATAAGATCTAAGATATGACCAAGAAAATCATCAACTAAATACACACTAAGCACTAGTAGCATAAAACACTACGCCGAACAGCAGCACGAACATGAGTCTGTGTGAGCAGATGAGCACGCATGAACACAGCAACATGAAATATAGAAAGATCTAGTGTGAACGGGTAAATGAGGGCACAGATTGTAGTGTAAAGAGCTTTGGGTATCTCGATAAGATAGAAAGGTGCTATATAAGTACAGTCCATTTACTGTACATCTTGTTCTGTGGGTTGTATACTGGTAATCATACTGTAGTTGCAATCACATTATATTTATTATGTGAATGACAGTATAAAAAAAAAAAAGAAACGTGATATGTGAAATAATCACATTCAACCATAGAAGAGCAAAATTACTGGCAGGAAAGATACATTTGTTGAAAATGATCACTATTTATGTATTTCTTTGCTCTACATTTCTGTTATTTTGCTTGACAAATTAAAATATCACAGTTAAATGTTTCTACAGCAGCACAGAAAACAAACATATGCAAGATGTTTGTTACTCAGTTTAGAATCTCTGGATGTTTTTTTTTTTTTTTTTTTTTACTAACATATATATATATATTCCTCAGTAAAGTGAGTCTATATGTCTTTCTTTTATTTTTCCCCTTTGGTTGTAATTAATGACTTTTGCTTTGCACCACATTGGGAGTCACGAGATATTAAACTGAAGCAGCCAGGTGTGAAACAGTGAAGACAAAGAGGAAACGGAGGTGCATTAAACATGTCCAACTCTGCACAACACTTCCTGCCTGCAGGAAAACATTATGCTTAAAAGTGGAGCAAATTTTATACTGTATATGCAGAAATAATGTGTTGTTGACAAGGAGAGGAAGTTGAGGGGTGTACGGTGATGTATCAAAAGTAGGTGAGGGCGTGTAAACAGAGGAGACAATGATGAGGAGGAGAAACGACAAACGGCAGCACTGCAGAGAGGAAAGAGACTGAAATGATTCGGAACGCTGAATAAACTCTAACTATATGTGTTTAAAAGAAGAAAAAAAAGCTCCCTGTGGCACTTGGTTAAATCTAAGTAACAACTATAAAACAAATGATTGGAGAATTTGAGATCATTCAAATAAATATGTAATCTTTGTGATTACATTTAGCATTTTGTTTCTGCGGGTTGCCTTGTTGTGGCTAAACAGAAATATCTAAGGACAGAACATGTTTTTTCTTCTAAACAGACAAACTCTAAAATCATATTACACTCAGAATATACAACCCAGTTCCATAGAAAAGTTAAGACGTTGTGAAATCAAACAGATGAATGAACGAACAAATAATAAATAAATAAAAATAACAAATGATTTGTAATTCTCATAAATCCCATGTTTTAGTCACGGCTGAACATCGCACACAAAACTATACCAGCCTGCTTCCAAAACTGCATGAAACATTTTGAAAAATATTTTAAATTAACAAAATATCTATCTATCTATATTGTTCAGTTGCTCCTTTTCTCAGCCACAGAGTATTAATTCGCACAAAGACTTGACATTTTTTTTTTTTTACCCTGGATGTCCTTCCTGATGCAACCACAGACTGCTGAGCTACCACAGCACTCTATGTGGAGCAGAGAGCTGCCATCTTGGGCACATGGGGGAGCAGACCATAGGGGTTAAGGGTCTTGCTCAAGGGCCCAAAGTATGGCAAAAGAGGACGGAGGCAGATGCGGGTACTTCACTTTTCCCACCCACATTTTGATGTCATCAGTCTAGGGGGTCAAACCGGTGACATTCCTATCACAGGCTCGCCTTCCATTATGTACAATACTCATTATCATCAAGATATTCAAATGTTTTACAAAAATGTTAAGTGTGACAAGGACGAGGATGAAAATCCATATCGGATGTCTTTGATCTCGGGGTCCTCAAGCAGCACTGCATTAAAAATGTTCTAATTCTCTTGTGATTACTACATGGATGAGCATGCATCAGGATGTCACTGCATGTGTTCCTGAACACGTTATTGTATTTAAACACTGTTTAGCCACTTCTCTATTGTTAAGTATCACTCTAATCTTGTTGTTTCTATTCAGTGCTACTCAAGTGTAGGTGTTTCTCCATTGACAGTGTGTCCCTCAGTCATTGGGCAGGATCATGGGTGCGATTGTTGGCAGGTGGGAGCTCTGGTTGTCACGACCATTGCTGGGTGAACAGTACCCATAGGTGGCATCCATCTCAGCAAACCACCTCCTGTCCCTTCGGTTCGACCCGCTTTGAATGTTGTGATCTTTTATCTTTTGGTAATAAAATGTCATTGTTTTTAATTTGTCATGGCACTGCTACTAAATGCAAGTGTAGCCGTGGGTGGCCAGATTCTCTGACACCTCTCGGTAAACGTACATTTTCCTCTTTGCTCCTTCGAGCACAAGCTGTCCGTGTTCATCTGACAAAAATGATAAAAAGGTTTACCCCTCATCATTTGACAACAGATAAACCTGTGATTTTCAACTCTCCATTTCAGTAACGTACACGTAGAGCTGTCATTTCTAACCCTAGCCCTAAGCTTGGACCCATCGGACCTGAATTCAGGGCAGGCTGGGCCATGATAATGTGCTGGATGGGTAGGCCAGGTCAGTGTCAAGATTTTGATTGGGTCAGCAGATCAGCCGCGATCCAATTATATGATAACATGGCTTGCCATACTTTCACCAGCTGCACGCAGCTATTTCACCGCGAGCTGACTGTCCTCGAAAGAGATAAAAAGTTCAGTTAGGCTTCAGATGGGACTGTACTGCCAGGCATTGATCCATCGTCCAAATGGATGTTCATTCAGCCGTTGTACTCAGCGGACGCACGCGGCCGATGACCCAAACAGGTGAGATCCCAAAGCAGATGTGTCGGAGCGGTTTGTGTCTGAGTAATGCAGAATGCAGGCAGAAACAGGACTTAAATGCTCTTTGATGGCCATGAAAGGACAAACACCTCCTCAGCTCCGATCTTCTGCCCCTTTTACTCAGTTGCGCGTCCCCGACCGTTAATAACCAATAAAAAATGTATTTTTTCCCCCGGGCCATCCGGTCGAGTGGGGTTCGGAAATGATGACTGCGGGCTGGGGCCAGGCCGGATTGGATTTTTTGGGCCCGAATACAACATACATACACAAACACTCAACGACCGGATTGAACGTGGCACTTAAGGAGGAGGTTGTAAGTACAGCCTTGGCTCATAGAGTGACATCAATCAGTGGGCCAGTCAATGGCTGCAGTTTGCTGATGTCAAAATCAATTGATCAACTTGGCTTGCTTAGAACCATGGATGAGGCAGTTCCCAAAACTAAGCGGGAACAGGTAATGGAGACACATTTGGCCAATGATGAGTTGATGCAAGCTGAGTAAAGCCACACGTGGAGAAGGGGCTTTTTATGTTCCATCCAAAATTGCTATTTATAGCCCTATCATATGAAGAAGAAGCCATATGTGAACACCATCCACCTTCTTCATAACATCATCCATCTTCTGGAGGCTCATACTCATTCATAATAGACTGAGACAAAGTGAAAAATGACTGTGGGCTCAGACAAATCAAAATGTTAAATTACTTTTGGAAACCACAAATGCCATATATTTTGTACTGTAGAGGAAAGGGATCATTCAGCCTACTAGTAGTGCACAACTCTAAAGCTAGCCTCTTTGATGGGATGTGGGGTGCATCAATGCCTATGGACAGCTTACATATCTGGTAAAGCACTATGGATATAGAAAATTATATACAGGTTTTAATGCAACATATGCTCCCAGCCATGCGTAATCTTTTTTTCAGGAAAAGTCTTACAAATATCAGCAAGCTGATGCTAACCTGTATCCTGCATCCATTATAAAAGTATGGCTTCGTACTAAGAGAGTTTTGGTGATGAACTGGCCTGCCTGATGTCCAGACATCTTTAGAGGCATGTTCCAGCATGTACATATTTTAATTCTAGCGAGAAAAAAAGAAAGACTCAAGTCCATCTATCCCTAAGACTTTCAACCCCATTTGTAGACATCCACCATGGAGAAATGGGAATCTAGCTGACAAAAGAAACTCCACGTCTCCGAACCAACTTTATTGTTGATGGCAACTCTTGTTTAACATCTACACAAATACCTGAGGACTACTCTGCCATGAAACAGAAACTAAATATGTATAAATAGTACTACACATGAAATAAATAAGAAGTGATATCTTATGTTGCCTCTTCAGTGCTAGACAGGGTCCAATTTCTGTCTCGCATCGTGAGCAAGGCAGAAACCTAGATCTTAGAGGGCTCCGACACTAAGGTTAACTACAACCTTTTAAATCTTCAGATGATCATCAGTTTACTTCCTGGAATGTCGTGGGTAAGCACTGATCTCCGAGGATGGGATTTCTAAATGTGGTGTCTGTCACCAAGCTATCCTTTTCATGTGAAGTCCATCTGTTGATGCCAGAAAACAGAACAGAAATGCTAGTGCAACCGTTGGCGACGTCTCTCTGCAGTTTGCAAAACCTGTTAGCGCCGAGAGAAACTGTGAGACAAACAAAAAAAAGTGGGACGCCAAAGAAATGTGGTTCATGGGACAAACACAAGAGCAAGACAGAGAGGAGATACAGAATGTGTGTTTACGCTCAAAGCTGCACAATCAATAAGTCAACGGAAGTGTGTTCATTTTCTGATTGACTGAGCAGCGAAAAGAGAAACTATTGGTCAGTGTGGAAACGGTAAGAAACATGATGGCTGAAAGAAAGTTAGCTCACTGAACTTCATGTACTTACCTGCCTGAATCGTATTTTCCATCTTTGTGTTTGAATGTCATTCTACTTAAAGTCCAAACTGAACGATGAGTTGATTTAACGTTTGAACTGTTACACACATTTCACATACTTTAAAAAAAAGTAAATTAAAGGTTTATCATGATCTGTATTCCTGCAAATATAAACACTACTGGGTGAACAACTCTAACTGCAATCTGCCAGATTACTACTGCTTAAAAAAAAAAAAAAAATCATGTCAGTTAGTTTTTCCCTGTTTAATTCAATTCAATGTAGTTAATTTCACCTTCATTTAATTTATCAGTATGATCCAATGCAATAACTCAATTTAATTCAATCCAAGTCTTCACATCAGTTCAAAACAGTTTAATTGTGCTCCTCAATTCAGCAGTTTATTTAGTCCAAATTATCCACATCACCTTAATTTAACTCAAGTCAATCCTTCTTTTTTCAATTGTATCCAGTCCAGTTCATCTTAATTCATTTATGTAATACAGTTCAAGTGAATGAGTTAAGTTATATTCACCCAAGTTTAACTATGTTTCTTAACTCAATTTTTTGTGTTTTTTTTTGTCCAATCCAATGTAATTCAATTATTTTATCCAGTTGAATTCAGTTCTATTTTTCTCAGTTCAAGTTATTTTATTCAACTTAACTCAATTAACCCAATTTAATTCACTTCTTCTTCGCTGTAACTAAGTTCAAATCAGTACACTTCAAGTCAACTCGGCTCATTTCAATTCTTAATTTAAAGTCAACCCAATTAAACTTATTTGTACAACTCTTATTCAGAAGATAATCATCTCAAGTCGTCTCACTGAACAAAAAGAGCAAAAAGTTCCAAATTAGATTCAGTTTCATGCAGTCCATTGTGTTCCAATGGAATCCCCTTGCAATTCAACCTAAAACAGATTTAGATGAGAAATCAATTACATTAAGTTTAATTCAGTCTGAACATAAGAGTTTTTTTTTTCTTCTCCAAGTTGTTTATTTTGTGTTTTAAGGACACATTTTCATTTGGCTTACATGAATTCTGTTTAGCTTTCAATTTATTTGATTATGTTGTTAAAAAAAAAAAAAGGGGGGGGGGAGTGGGAAAAACTGCATCCATGAGTCTCAACACCCAAATATGAAGTCATTGTATGGATCTCAACAGGCCGTTGCAGTTGCTACAGACCAGTTTCTACCCAGCTATAATCAGTCATCCAGCAAGTGACATCTTTAAAATTGGGCAGCAAAAGGTCAAACAGAAAAGATTTGTATGACGCGTGGGCTGCCAAGAGCTAAGTGTAAGAGGCATGATCAATAGAAAGAAGTTAAAACGAGAGAGAGAGAAAAAAAAAACACAGGGAAAGAGAGACCTAAAGGCAAAATGGAGCCAGCGAGAGAGAGAGAGAGAGAGGGAGAAAAAAAGAACATGACAAGGAGAGCAGGAAGGAGAGCAGAGAGGCAGCAGCTGGGTGGAGAAGATGCATGAGGAGAATCCAAATAAACTGCTGTTATTTCCTTGACACCATGAATAATACGCTGTGCACTGACCGAAGGTTCATGAGAGAGCATGCAAAACATGCTATCTGATAGGAGGAGCACGCCTTCATTGGTTTTCTTTTTGTTCACAACAGTGTTAGAAGATGGAAAAGATGGGTTTCATCAGCACTACGTTTGTGTATCTTCATGAGCTTATTAAATGCAGACTGACAATCACCATGCAGTGCTGCTTATGACCAAAAGAAGTCAGTCTTGTATTATAAAACTAACAACAAAATTCAAAGGGCAGCCACAAAAAAAAAAAAAACAACATAAAATAAAATTAAAAAGATGGCTATGAGCATTTTTTTATTATTCAAACAAGGTTTGAATTGATAGATGAACATGCCGAATAGAAAAAATAAGGGCTATAGCTTGCAAGAAGGTTATTTTTTCTCATTTTAAATGTCTCACAACTCACAATTAAAACTGAGCTGGCTCACCAAATTCTGCATTCTGTATCACTGAACAAGCTAAATGAGAGCATCATTAGAGCTCAACTACTGACAAGTATTTAAATAATGCAATGACTTTTTAAATAGCTCGTTCTTCATGAATCAGAGAGTTTAAAAGGTAGATGCCACTCTCATATGAACTCATTCAGTCGAAGGCTCACTATCTCATTATAGCTCAGTAGTTTGCATTGCATACAGCTGAACCGTGGACCAGTCTTGTGTAAGGATTATTTAATCCCCGGGCTGTCCTTGATCTGAAAGACAAGGCCTTAGTTTTTAAACTGAGGCCTTGTGAGTCATTTTGACCCAAGGGCAGCAGGAGTGTCTCAACTAGGTAAAGTCAGTTTGTTAGGTCTTGCCAATGGAAACCTAATGTTAACTTGCTACGTCTTGCACAAAACTGTTTTGCCTATTAAGGTGGATTAACCATCACAGGCTCTAAAAACCACTAATTTAAAGGGAAATACACAAAACATATAAATGCCAGCTGCCCAGACAGCTGCTGCAACAATTGGTTTGATGTCCGTCGTCCTCATTGAGGTCTCCAACTACAGTGTGTTGTAACCAACTTGAACGGGCAAATGCTCACATTTGAAGGCATATGACACGATGGAGAGGTGTTCAAGGATAAATCCCAGTCTTCACTGTACAGGACAGATGGCAGACTGCATGTAGGTGGGTGAGCAGTTTTCTGATGTCATCGTTGTGAATCGAGTGGTAGAGGTGGGGGTATGGCATGGGTTGACATCAGCATATGTTGTCACGTATCGGCGTATCTTAAAGGAGGTGCTGTGGATGTATCTCCGTCTACTTGGTGGAGGTGCTTGAGTACCTGAGATCTTGGAGCTGGCGGGAAATGTGGCTCATGACCACATGAAGACCAGGATCATACCCTGACACATATAGCTGGCTGTCCGCAATGACAAGAAGCTCAACAAGCTGCTGGGAGGAGTGGTCATTGCTCAGGGAGGAGTTCTGCCAAAGATTCAGGTGTTCCTTCTTCCCAAGAAGACCGAGAAACCCATTGAGTCCAAGTAGATACTGTAGATCAACATCTGCAACCAGTTTCTTCAGATCTGCTGTAAGACGGACCGCTACAAGAGATCCGTCCTGCTCACAGTCATCAGCCTCTATAACAACTCTAATGAATCCAGGATGATGAGCTACAACATTTAACTTCACTTTGGGATTAATGAAGTATTTTTGAATCGAACTGAATGTTTTGGACAATGAACACAGGGACTGGTGTGATTACACGTGGTCTGCGGTTGTGAGGCTGGTTGAATGCCAAATTCTCTGAACGTGGACATCCCTACAGTGACCATGCCAATTGCACGCTCCTTCAAAACTTGCAACGTCTTTGGCATTGTGCCGTGTGCTAAAACTGCACATTTTAGAGTGGCCTTATTTATGGCCAGCCTAAGGCACGCCTGTGCAATAATCATGCTGTCTAATCAGCATATTGATATACTGCACTTGTGAGGTGGATGGATTGCAAAGCTGTATGACAGTAACAGCTGTTTTTTGGGGGGGAAGTATCCTTGGTTGTTTGTGTTGAATTAAATAAATAAATCAAAGGCACCACACGAAGGATGATTTCTTATATTAATAGATATTTCTGAGAACCCTTTCTTTGGTACAAAAACAACCCCTCTTTTGCTAAACAAAGATCAGTCAGTCAGTTACTAAAAAGAGCGACATTCGCCTGCTGGTATAGAAAGAAAGCTCCTTGGATCACATACATCATCTGGCCTACAAGTACCTGCAAGGGCCAGTTGCACATAGTGGCAATCATATTTTATTGATTTGATTATAAAACAAGAACAATCCCAGGCCAACCTGAATTAAATTCAGGTCACTAATGCTTGTCTATAGAGTGACTTTGAAATCTTGAGCCAGATTGATAACTCAATCAAAGAGACGTGTGCTTCATCTCAACTGCCGTGTTACCATAATGCCATCTGCACTGCAGTCCAGGAGCAAAGTGCAACCTTAGTCCAGACTTTATTTTTCTTTTGTGAAGCTTTTACGGTTGAACAAGTGACCAAAATGTTGCCAATGTAGAATCCTGGTCTAACTTCAACATTTGCCTGAACATATCCTTCCCCAATACCTCATTGATCCTAAACATATGCATTTTTTTTAAATAGTGCCTAATTCATGTCAATATATCCAATTATCGTGTTCCAAATCTTAAGTAGATGCAGGTCTTGGTTTGCTGGAAAGGAAAGGGCACGATCAGTAGATGGACAAAGAATACTTTTATTTTGTGGTATTTCAGTGAATTCTTAAAAATGTATATAATAAATAAATGAATAAAGGTTTAGTCCGGGATGTCTTGTTGTTTTACAATTATCTGCCCATAGAGAGATTTCAGTCTGACTAGCAAGCCAACCTTGATATTTGCCACATGCTTAAAAAAGTCCAAAGTGTTTGGACTCCATGACAATGTCTTAAGGTGTGTGCATATTTATACACATACAAAAAATGTTTAAATTGCAAATAGTTTAATTACAATTATTATTTTTTTTAACGTCTAAAAAATATGCAATGAAAGAGAGTCAGTCTGGAGCTGTGGGGGATACGTGAGTCTTTTTTTAAAAAAAAAGATAGCGCGGTTATTCCCTTGAGGCACAATTCAGGCTAAAGCTGCTGTGAGTGTCAGTTTGTGTCTAGACTGCTGGATTTTATTTCTCAAGTTGTGGTAGAAGTTCAAAGTTATGTGTGCTCAATGTCATGCTATAAAATGTTATTGAAACCTAATTTCATACCTAACTGATTAAATACATGTCTATTGGATAGCCTTGGGAATAAAACATTGGTAAATGAAACCCAGACATAAGAAGAATATTTAAGTGTCAAAAAATTTAATTAAATATGCATACCATACGAGTTGTTTGCAGTATTGTTGCACTAGTGAACTAATCAGTGATGGTATGAACAAAAGGACAGCCAATTTCTGAATCTAAAAGAAAGCCTTCCATGATACATTTTCCATATTTGTAATAATCTATCTACATTTAGCCTTTCATATCAATGTATCTTTGATGACATCAAATTTAGCTGAAGTTTGTGTTTGCAGCTGATATGAGAAGGCAAACAACATTAGGCTAATGCATGCATTTTTATATTTAATATTAGTTCAACTTTACAGGCTAACATTTTAAGCATGCTAAAAATCTGAAATCACCATTTTGGTAAAAACATCCATTAACAGCGAACCGTTTTTAAAGATTCAAAACCGCTATGCAATTATTGCAGCTTATTTCACGAAATTCTCTATATTTGGGTGCCCACGAAAACACTGCTGAACTTATTTACAAATAGGTGAACTTTGAAGACCACTGACCACAAACTTTATTCGCCAATCCTAAATGTGTTCGAAGTTCAACCTACCAGTAGGGAAGTCCACATCAGTTGTGGGAGTGATGGCAGAATGTGGCAGAGGATCTTCAATCCAAGGTGTAGCGTGGACAGCCACACTCCAGTCACTCCACGTTCCAATTTCTGTGTCCTTAGCAGCCACCTGTTGAATTAGTGACAGAATTATTTAACTAATTTAGATAAAAAATGTTAGAAAGATTGTCCCACAATGTGCAAAATAAAACAATGAAAGGCCAAACTCAGTCTCGTTGACTTTGTGTAAAACGTCACTTTTCCTTGTTAATTGTGAGACATACTAAACTTCTTACTTGTATGATGTATTCCTTGCCAGCATAGGCATCAGTGATGGTATGAGAGGTGCTGTCAGAGAGCTCCACCTAAACGGCCAACACCATAAAGCAAAGGTGATGAGAATGAATGAACAGTGTGTAACTTTATTTTTCAACAGGACAAATACAAATTATTTCTGTCTTATCCACATTTTTTTATTGAATTCATTTTCAATAAAATTTGACTTTATATGAAACCACCTCTTTATCAACCATACACTCTTTTCAGTGTGCTCAATGGCCCTAGTGATTTGAAATGTTCCAAAAACAGGAAATATAAAATTCTCAGCTAAAAGAGGCAGTTCAGATGTCCTAAATCAACTTTTGATGCCCAATCCTGTCATAGCCCTACCCATAAATTATGAGCTCAGTATAGATATTTTAGCTTGTGCATTTAGCTTGTAGTGATTTATGATTGGAAGACCTTTACACCATTCACTTGAATAGGTCAAGTGTGCTTTAACCTTCAGGTGTTTTACACGTTGATGAACTGACTGAAACTTGATGCCCCTCTACAGCCTCTGCTCTCCGCACATACAACTCCTACAGTGACACATGCATAATTGATAATTATACTAGAGAGCACTGGCATCAATGCCAGCTAATTTTCAGACAGAAAATGAACTAAATGTTTGAGTTACAGAGGAGTAAATGGGAAAATGATTTGCTGCTTCCCTGTAATTTACAGTCAGTGCTGTGTGTGCACGTTTGTTTGCCATTGGGCGGTGTTGGAAAGGGTGGAGAAATTGAGTCTGCTTCTGTTTTTTTGGCCACAAGGTCAAATAAAATTACTTGGTAAATGTTCACTGAATCTTGCAGTCTATCATACAGACAAAATATGAACAATCCTTTATGTTTCATAACGGATAGAAAAATAATTAAAACAAACAAAGTGGGGAATAAAGGTAATAAAATATTAAGATGTTAAAAGTAAGCAGATCTCCCAGACTTTGCACGGTAGCTTAAAAAATGTCATAGTTAATTCTTCAGTTTAGCCTCTGTGACATAAAGAGCAGAATATGTTTAAATGACAATTAGCTATACATCCAACATTAGCGATTCAACATAGTTTTTATGAAAAGTTTTGTGCATTAGAGGCAGCAAATCTACTAATATGGAGCCATCAAACATGTTTGTTTTTTTAAAAAAAGGGGGGTGTAAGCTCAATCATCCAGGTACCCTAGATAACAACAAAAAAGGTTAAATTGTGTCATCTGTACCAGTTTATTTAGTGAGAAATGTTTCATCCCCCATCCAGAGGACTTCCTCAGTCTACAGCTTGCCAACCAGATTTGTCCCATAGGTTGATTGTTGTACATGATTGATTGTTTTGGGTGGGTGTGTTAAAAGCCTGCTTCTGAGATTCCAGTAGGAGGTTGGCTTGATCTGGTTGGCAGGCTGCAGACTGAGGAAGTCCTCTGGATGGGGGATGAAACATTTCTCACTAAAGAAACTGATCCAGAAGACACGAATTAACCTTTTTTTTAATGTTTGTTTTCAGTTTTGTTTCAAACCTAAGTTATTATTAGTTTTGTTTTTTTTTGTTGTTAATTTTGCATCGAAATCTTACGTTTATTCTTCACTGAACAAAATAAACACAAATTTGGTGTACTGTGTGTACATTCCCAAAAAAAAAAAAAAAAAAAAAAAAAAAAAAGGAAAATACCCAATAAAGCATAATGTTCAAGCTGTTTATGATGCACTGTATGATAAAAAAAAAAATAAAAAAAACAAGTTGTTGTTAAAAATAAGTTTAAAGAAAGTAACATTTATTCCTGAAAGAGGACAGCTAACTAAATTTCCGTAGCAGTTCAAAATTAAATTGGTTACAATGAATGTGATCCAGTGAACCTTTGCAGAGAAGAAAAAACTATCAGTTCAGCACTACTCCAATTGGGGATCTAGAAAAAGTTACCAGAGAGAAGCCTAAAAGGCTTCAAAACCCCCCTGGGTGTTTCCCAAGGACTCCTGAATGACTCTTAGACCAAGAAATGGAAATTCTTCTCATCTGATAAAATAAAGACTGTACTATTTGGCATTATTCCCAGTTGAGGAAACCAAGTCTTGTACACTGATGTCATCTCTATAAACATGGTAAAAGCAGCACGATGCTGGGAAGATTTTCTTGCATCAGTGGCTGGCAGACTACTTAAGACAAAATAAATATTTATGCAAAAAGTATTCAGAATAAACATTTTCTGGATATCTCAATGTCTAATGCTAAAGGAAATGTCTATGTTTAAGACCATTGCAGCTACATACTGTTAAGAAACCATAGAAAATCCCTCTTGAAAATTGTGAAAGTCCTGTGGTGACACAGCAAAATGTTAATTAACCAGAACTTCATTTTGTATGGACATTCCTTTTTCATTTTTTTTTCTGAGCTTATCATGTCTAAAAAAAAAAGAAGATAAAAAAGTTGTTATTGCTTTAAACATGTCACAACAAAGTACAAAGTTAGTGTGACAAGAGTCATGAAAAGTGTACATACAGACTAACCAAGCACCAAGCAAGTACATTTCTAAATATGATCAAAAAGTCTAGAAAAAAAATGTTCCTGTTTGACAATAAACAAACTTCCAAGAATAAATACAGTTCATAAACCTACACAAGGTGATGTCAGTGAACAATGCCCAGTAGATTCTGGCAGATCCTGATCACCCACTCCACGGTGAGTTCAGGTTCCTTCCATCAGGACGCAGGTATCTGCTGCCCAGATGTTGGACGACCATCTGATCCCTGTAGCGATCAGGCTTCTCAACAAACAGTGATGATTTCATGTATTATTTTATTGTCTCAATGTCTTTAGTATGGATGCTTTGTGTACTGACTGTGAAACAAATAGCCCCTTGGGGATAATAAAGATTCTTGAATTTGAAACATCAAAGTTGAACTAACGATTCATAGATGTAATCATTTAACCGATCACCTGCAATTTATCTTATAAACACCATAAAACAAATAAGAGACAAAGCCCAAATTAAATAGCAATAACATTTCTACAGGAGCTTGTTATTTGATCAAAACCCCCTCTCAGCATCATGTAATTTTTGTCTACCACCAGCGATAGTCAAACCTTTTTCCATTCTGTTCTTCTGGATATGCAAACCTATATTCAGTCAGACAAATAACCCACTCATACACCCAGAACGCCTATGCACACCGTCTTCCTGTAATCTCTCTCTCATCGCTCACCCTCTGCGCAAAGTTGACCCCTGTATTTTCAGCATAGCCTTGATGTTAACAGCCTCTTTCTATCTGGCTCTGCCTCCCTCAGTTTGGAAGGAAGCTTAGACTTTATCTGCCTAACAGAGCGCTACATTTCCAGGCTTAATTTCATTAGTGGCATGCAAGAACGTCATCTCATCACGTGTTTTTTTATTTTTTTTTTCTATTGAGTCCTGCTTGCAAGCACAGTTACACATCAGTGTAAAGCATTTTGTGTGTGTTAAAAGAAGTGTGTTGCCTTTGAGGCTACATTTTCTAATGTTTAGATGTAGTCCAACCAGCGTATCCAACCGTTACTTCCATCTGCATTCCTCGCTGCCTCCAATGTGTATCCGTGTGTATGTGTGTGTGCATTTGAACACTGATGTCTATGGTGTGAAACCTTGACACAATCCGGTCACATCTGTTTGACTTTTTTGTGTTTTGACAAATTTTGCGTGTGCACTTTTATACGTTTTCCAGTGTGTGCGTGTGAACGTGTGTTCTCGGGTTTTGAAAAAATATACTTTTCTGGTTTTTTTTTGCCTTTCCGTACTCACGTTTACTTTTACTTTTTGTATGCCGACCTGCACACGTGTGTTTAAACTACATATATGTGCATGTGATGAGGAAAGTGTGGCGTAAACAGCTTACAGATAAACATTTCCAGAGAGACGGATGTGTTGTTGGAATGCCAAGTGGCTAAACTTGCTGTGAGAACGGTATTTAATATCTCGCAGCGTGGGGAGGTGTAGGGGTGGCTGAGGGTGCACGAGGGATATGGATGGAAGGCTGTTGCATTGCTGCCAAAAAAAGGCTTTCTATTGTGGCTGTATTTGTTTCTCTCTGCTCCCTGTGCGTGAGCGTGTATTTACATTGCACATGTGTCTTGAGGGCTTATCTGTTCAGTGTTGATTAAACGTAAAATACTCCAAATACATTGAAACACTTTATTCGGTGTACACACTCACAGGGAAAGAAAAGCTGGGAAACACACACAATGCCACCTCAAACAACAAAATATTTACCTCGGCAAAATTATGTCCCATTAACTCAGACTAAATATCTTATGTTACCTCACTGCAGGGGAATACAGATTTTACCCAAACAGATCGCCCATGACTTGTTTTCAACGCGATGACTTAACGATTGAATGCTTTTCAAGTTTTGTGCATAACTACATGTATTACAGTCTCTTTCTGAGCAACATATGCAGGCAGGAAACACTATAATCTGTGCAGTAAAGGTTCAGATTTTACAAGAAGTAAAAAAAAACAAAAACAAATAGTGATAAATATTTGATGATGTCATAATAATTGGTATACTTTTCCTAAAAGGAACTGTGGGTGCAAAAACAGTTGGATGCCTTCAAGATTCGGACACGTTGTTGTTCACGTCTTTGCTTTTCTTCTTTCTATGTTCATGTAAACTTTACTTTAAATTCACCAAATGGTTTTTATGTTTTTTTAATACCAGTTTTTGTTGGCAGAAGGCAATAAAGTTACACTGTACAATAAATACATATTTTAAATTGTGGCACCTTTGAGGTTTTTATTTATAGTGTAATATAACTAAAGCAAGAAAACCACATTTACATGAGTCAGACACACTGGAGGGACTATGTTTCTCGGCTGGCCTGGGAACGCCTCGGGATTCCCCCGGAAGAGCTGGCCCAAGTGGCTGGGGAGAGGGAAGTCTGGGCCTCCCTACTTAGGCTGCTACCCCGCGCGACCCGACCCCGGATAAGCGGAAGAAAATGGATGGATGGATGGATGGATGAGTCAGACACATAAAATAATCTTATTTTGATTACTTTTGCATGCATTGCTTAAGTTAGAGGCAGAATATATAAATGCTGTGTCTTCATGCCAAAATCTGAACAGCCTAATATCCATCCATTCATCTATCTATTATCTTTAGCAACTTCTTCCTTTTCAGGTTGAGGGGGTCACTGGTGCCCATATCCAGCCTTCACTGTGCAAGAGACAGGGTACACCCTGGACATGTCTCTAGTCCATCACAGGGACACAGAGACAAACAACCATTCACTCTCTCACTCACATCTAGGGACAAGTTAGAGTTACTAGTCAGCCTAACATGCATGTTTTTGTTCTGTGGGAGGAAACTGGAGTACCAGAGTACCCGGAGAAAACCCATGCATGCACAGAGAGAACATGCAAACTCCACCTAGAAAGGCACCCGGACCAGGATTTGAACTGGTGCAACCTGCTTGCTGAGAGGCATCAGCTCTATCAGCTGCACCACTGTGCTGCCCTGAACAGCCTAATTTGGTTGGTGAAATGAATATGGGATTTTTTTTTTTTTAACAGAGCATAACTTTCAGTTTTAAAATTTAATAAAACTTTTGATATATCTTAGATTGCTGAAATTTTGTCTAAAACAATCATCCTCAGCTAAATGAAATAGCTCTGAGCCAGTCAGAAACTTTCCCCAGAATTGTCCTGAGTCTCCAAACTGAGATTATTCTGACTGTTGTCTACTGCAAGTTGTCTACTCATACAGTATTACTTCACATATATCAATACAAAAAAAAAAAAATATATATATATATAGTCCTTCAAGAACTTAAGTATTCATTTGCCAAAGGGAAACTCAGTTCATTTTTACCCCCACTCATGACCTACTATTTTATGTTATACCTATGTGTAACTTTTTAATTCAATATCAGTGTAGTCTTCGATAAATAGTGCCTGCAAGTCCCAGCAAAGGTTGTGCTGTTTATTTGACCGGCATGCAGGTGATAAGATATACTATCACTAACTGAAAATATAATAGCACATCGAAAGTTCAGTTTTGCATGTTCTTCAAAGGCCAAGTTACAGTAAAATCAATTACATCTCTCAATGCACACTATTGTACACATCAAGAGACTGGAGGGCAACAGGGAAAGCATCCCTATAGCAATGATAATACTTTCATTTTTTTGTGTTTGTAAAAATGAAGCTGAAAAACAGACATTTTTCCCCTCGAGTCTGCTAGTTAGCGTGCTGTGAAGGACTTGCCATTCTTCCGTTGAAAATCAAATATGCCAGTAAGCCATTTTGCCAGTTAGGTAGTATCTTTCACAACCTTGTAATGACTGTTACAGCAATGTTGTAAATGCCTTTGCATTATTTTTAGTAATGATAGCTGGTTTGTTCCCCTTTCTGTTAACTGTAATATTATGATTAAGAAGCAAAGGATCTTAATGAGTGTTTTACTAATGGGAGTTTCCAAACAAAGGTTACACTATTTTATGATTATGTTATGTTCATGCTCTTACTCAGATGTTAATTTGAGATGTAATTTTCTTACCTTCTGAGGAAAGGTAAGAAGTATGAATAATATTACAACGGGACATAGAGATGCTTAGAACAAATCTGCTTATTCAAAATGAATGTGCTTACAAATGTCCAAAAAGAGCTAAGTAGTGAGGAAACAAAGCTGAGGTATTCCCTGACACACATTCAAGACACAATGCTGTGCTGCATTATGCACAGACAAACACACACATACTTGCTTGCAAAGAGCTTCTACAGAAATCCAGACAATGTGAAGGGCAGAAAGAGGAGATGTGAACATTCCTCTGGGATTGCACAAGGAACCGTGAGAAAAAAGAATCATTCCCTTTTCCTTTCCTTTTCATGCTTTCCCTTTTCTTATCCTTTATTTTTTATCCAAGGGTTAGATGCATACAGTATGTGTTGTCTGACACTTGTATTTATTGTTGCAAAAAATTCAAACTACAATTTCCAATGGGGTCAATATTTTAACCTTCTCCTATTTCATCCACCCATCCATGCATCCATCTATTCATCCATTCATACATACATACATACATGCATGCATACACTTTACACATGTTTCCTGGGTCGCAGTGGGGCTGATGCCCATCTCCAGCCATCTCTGTGCAAGTGACACAGTGGATAGGTTGCAAGTCCATCACAGGACCACATAGAGATAAATGAAACACACAACGATTCACACTCTCACTCACACCTAGGCATCATTTAGTCTCCAAAGTGTTACCAATGAGTAACACTAGAGTTATCAATGAACTTAACATGCACATTTCTGGTCAGTGAATGAGACAAAGTTAAAAATCCTCGTATTAACATCATGGCAGACCCTCAAAGATGTCAAATTAAAGGTATAAATTGCAGTGAATGTTACAGTTGTGACTTGTGAATTTTAAATAATATGTTTTTGCTTTGTTATACATGCCTAAAACCTATAAAAGGCTCTCAACATGGATGTACAGTCAGTGGTGGAAAGGTCAGTAGGTCAAACTGATAGGTACACAGTGAAAGCAAATGTAAAAATAGATATCGAAAGAGCTAGTGAATAAAGAGGGATGCAAAAAAGGGACAGTCAGGATGCA
This sequence comes from Nematolebias whitei, assembly GCF_014905685.2. Taxonomy (NCBI): domain Eukaryota; kingdom Metazoa; phylum Chordata; class Actinopteri; order Cyprinodontiformes; family Rivulidae; genus Nematolebias; species Nematolebias whitei. The sequence goes on along the minus strand of NC_056515.1, from coordinate 35,278,591 downwards.
AAAAGAAGGAAAAGCTCAGAGAGAGACATGGAGGGAATTGGCGTCGGTGGTCAGATCTAATCCAGTGAGCATGTCTGTTGTCCTGGAAAGGAAACCCAATTATATGGCACTTCCAGGGGCCCAATGGCGCTCTGTGTGTTTGTGTGTGTGTATGTGCACAGACAAGGTTGGTCTCATTAAGCTGACTGACAGCTCCCATTTTTCCCCAGCACTTTCCACCCATTTGAAAACACACACACACACACAAATGCTCGGTCCAGGGGTAATTTCTCAAGCAGAATTTCTCGCGCTGAAAACCATAGCAGCAATTACTGTAAAAGAAAGCCAACCCCCACCACCCAATCAAAAACCATGACCTAGACCTTTTACACCCTTATAAAGCATGTGGTAATTTCAATAACACAGTGACAGAGGTGACTACATTATATCTGGTTCATGCTGTTGTATCAGAGTCAAACATGTAAAGCAGGAACATGTCTTGAAATTTAAACCTGAAATCAGAATTCACCACCAATAGCTTACTCTGATGTAGAGACCCTGACAAAGCTTGGGTTATGTTTGAACTTTCGACCTACATGTACTTCATTTGGATTGCGTAATTCCGGGGCAAATTAAGTGCGCAATATTCTACAGGGTCATTGTGAGATGTTATAACATAATTTGTATTTACATATTGCATAATGAAAAGGTGACAGTAAAGTTTTTATCTCTATTTCTGTGTCTGTGCAAGTATAACTGACAAAAAAAATCTCATAAACCACTGGACACATTTTAGTGAAACTTGCAGAACGTAATAATTGGGTAGACATCTAAAGATGAATAACTTTTAGTCAAGCTATCTCAAGCTGGCTGCCAACTGACATAAAACAAAATTACAAAAGCAGCCATAAATCAGTCAATTTTACATATACCAACCTAAAATTTTATGCGGTAGTGCCTGAGACACAGTCCCAACATATGTTTTGAGCACTAACACATTTTGCATTACAGTAGTCCCTCACTATTTCATTTTTCATGGACTCGCACTATTGCGGTTTTTCAAAGTAAGATTGTACATGACACACAAATGGCTGATTGATGGACGAGCCACACAATCGGTATGGAATGTTTTTTTTAAATAAATAATTTAAAATTAATTAGTACCTGCTGCACCTATGTGCAGCCCACAGCTGAAGGAGAAGCTTCCTTCTGCAGCATGTCATATCTCTGCTCTGCAGCGGAGAAGTGGGCGTGGCCAAGAGCGCTGGCAGAGAGCTGAAATCATGACAATCTGTGCTCTTGTAGAGGCTTTAGAAACATTGATTAGAATATTGCAAGTGTGAGAAGGGTTTAAAATTCCTTTATATATATATATATATATATATATATATATATACTACTACTTACTACTTGTACTACCATTCCTACTTCGCAGTTTTTCACTTATCGTGGGGCTTCAGGGTACAAATCCCTTGCGATAAATGAGGGACTACTGTATTGCATTTATTTTTTTTTGTTATTAACTATTTAAAGTCAACTTAGAACGTTGGCAAAATGTCACTGATTTATATGACACTTTCAGGAAAATAATCACTGGATGTACTTCAACAATTGTTTTGTTTTTGGAGTGAACCAATTTTAAGAATGGGTTGGAACAGTTAGCTTACTTCAGAAAATTAAAAAAAAAAGTCAACTATTCAGTCAAGTTGATTTAAATTGAGCTGAAACTTGCTGTGGTAGTAGCTGCAAGTCATTTAAAACATCTCGCAATGGCATATCAAAAATATTGCATGAGATTTTGCAATTTTTATTAGTTATTTGTATAAACTGATTTAGAGTCTAACACTTTGAGATGAAAGAATATAGGCAAAATGTATTTATTTAAGGAATTCTAGGCATTTAATTACATTTTTTTTTCCCATCTAAATATTTCATTTTGTGAAAGGCAGATTTATTTTAAAAGCCATAACATCCCAAACAAGAGGTCAGTACATTGAGGTGTTTGTTCCATAACTCAGAGCAGACGGAGGTGTGTGTTTGACAGCCCGGGATCTGACATCGAGATAGATTTGTCCTAGGTGACAATCGATAGAGGAAGAGAAGAGGGCAGAGGTCCAAATCATTTTCATTCATCCTTACAGAATGGGACATAACAAGCGCTGGAAATAGAACACGATTAAATATTCTAAAATAAACCTGGGGACCAGGTTTAAAAACAACAAGCTCTACATCAGAACTGATGTGCCCATTGTGTTTCCACAACAGTGCTTAAAATATTTTTTTTTAAAAACCTTCAATCAGGCAGTTTTTCTGTAACATTTTTTTTTAATTTTATTTATTGATTTATGTCTCTTATACAGACTTTGTTGGTGCATATTTATGTTATTTTTACTTAACGGAAGCCTCTCGTTTTGACAGTATATGTTAGACTGTAAGCATGTCTTTGGAAAAAAAGATTTTCAGTTAATGTAAAGGCTTCAAACCAACTGTAACATATTTTGACAGCAGAACTTAATGATGATGACTTTCAACCATGACAGCATTGGATCTTATGTGTGTGTGAGAAAGTGTGTGTTCAGTATATTTGTGTGTTGGAGCGACAGGATTTGATAAATGATCTGTCCATGGTAGTGTCCTTTAGATGGGATATTTTCCCCAAACAAGGTCTAAACATTTATCATGTGTGTCCATAAATGGATGACTTAAGAGATGGATGGTAAGACAGGTACACTAATGCACTGGTGGAAGGATACATGGATGGAGGAAGGAGCGGGCAATGGTAAAACACTGAGTTGTTTAGAGTGGTGAAATGGGTGCCTAATCGTAAAAAGCAGGATGGGAAGATAAAAAAGAAACATAGAAGCAAGATTTTTCAGTGCCACCGAGTAAATAAAAGGAGAAAATGAAAACAAGGGTAAAGTTGGACAGAAATACAGGTAGTGCAGAGCTTTTGTGTTGCATTGCATTTTCTTCTTCTGTGTGTTTGCACCTTTTCTTGGCATACTGACAAACTGTCCTGTAGCACTGAAACGTCTACTTTATATAAATCTTATGCAATAACTACATAAAATATTTCATAATAACAATAAACTGTTTAAAGTTGAGTGTGTATACAGTAGAGTATATTCATCCTTCTTTCTTGGAGACCTTTTGAGAGTTGTCAATCACCTTATGTAATTATTTCAAATAACTGCTCTATCCCAACAAACATGGTCACCGGCAGGCCTTTAGTCATTTCATAAATTGGTGTAAAGAGTTCTGTCTTAGAGAAATGTGTCGGAGTAAAGATCTTCACATTGATCGAAGGAGAAAAGCTGCTGCCCCCGCTACCCGACTCCAGAACAAGCAGAAAATAATGGATAGTTGGAACTTTGATATCTTTAACCACTCCTCCATGAATCACCACCTTTTTATAGTGAAGCAGTTTGTGTGCCTGTGTGATCCTAGGAGCTATTCTGTTGGGGTCAATTGCCACTTGTTGGGTCTCCCAAGGTAGATTTGTTCTAGGTGACAGGCCAGATAGAGACCAATTCAGAATACTCGCACAGACAGAAGACAGCAAGGAGCTCATTGTCCCTCCCCCTGACTTGGGATGCTGGGGCCCCACCCTGGCCTGGGGGAGGAGGCTTGATGGTGATGGCCTGGCAACAGAGCCTCTACCAGTGAGGCCTATCAGGGTCATCCCAAATGAGCTACATGTGTTCACCTTTCTGTGAGGCTACCAAGTGGAGATGTTTTAAGGTGATAACCCTAGCTTACCAAAACTGGTTTTGGGGATACATAATTTTCCATCTCTGGTGGGGAATGAGCCTGAGCTTGTGTGGGAGGTTGCAAGTTACTGACTAGATTTAGTTGGGCTCACTTCAGGACATGGCATTGGTTCCAGAACCAATCTTCAAAGAACTGGACTAGAAATGCTCATAGTGAGATGTATTGCGCTGGTGTGGGTATACTTTTAACCCCCGGCTAGATGTAGCTGCATGGGAGTTTTCCTCATTAGATGATATGATAGCTCTGCACCCACTTTTTGCCTTGTTCCCCCAGCTGGAGACTCCATTGATGTGCTGTGAGAGTTGAATGCCCATGTGGGTAGCAACGGTGTAATGTGGAGGGGTGTGATTGAGAGGAATGACCTCTCTGATTGGAACATGAGCAGTGTTTCATTATCCATAAGAAAAGCCATGTTCAAACAAATGGATGTCCATAAGTGCACCAGGCACCAGGACACTCAGCAGTTCAGATTGATGATAGACTTTGCAGTTGTGTCATCTGATCTGCAGCTTTTAGTTTTAAACATTTGGGTGAAGAGAGGATCTGAGCTGTCAACTGATCATCTGGTGGTGAGTTGGATCAGATGGCGGAGGAAGATGCGAGATGTGAGAGTTTGCTGAAAACGCATGGAAGAAAAACACATCAGAAGGATCTTCAACTCCCACCTCCAAAAGTTTTTTTTTTTTTTTTTTTAACCACAGCCCAGCAGAGACAAGGGCACTGAGTCCAAGTGGACCACGTTCTGTGCCTCCATTGTTGAGGCAGTTGGCTTGAAATGCATGGCCAGAACGTTGTTGGCATTTCTTGTGATGGCTATCCTCGAACCTGTTGGTGGACACCACGTGTGACGGAGGCCGTCAACAAAATTCTAACTACAACTTGCTTAATACTTGACTGGAAAGCTAATGTTTTTCTCCTTACATAGACCTTTTTAGTTTGGTTAGAAAAAAGTGGAACTGCAGATTTTTTCTTCTTCTTTTAGAAATAGATTTATGTCCCGCTGTAAAATAATGATTCATCTAAGTGCTCCTAAGATAAGAGTGACTTTTGGCAAACATGTGCATACCATCATTATGTGGATGAGTTGTGGACAGAGACAGTCGGTGATTCAGCAGTAGAAAAAAAGAAACAAAAAAACTCATGGCAAAGAAGAGAGAAATAGTCTTGAGGAAGAAAGAGAATAAAAGAGGTAAAAAAGATAAAGAAGCAAATAAAGTGTCAAAAGAAAGTGGAGTGGACAATGAGGAAAATGGAAGGGAGAGTGAGAAAGCAGGATGTCAAACAGAAGGACTAAATAGAAAATATGTGAACTAAATAAATGAAAGGAAGGTTATGTGGTGTTGGTCAAGTAAACACAGATTAAAGGAAAAATAATTTTAAGACTGTCTCTATTTTCAGCTTTTGCTTTGCTCTCACTCTCATTATTTCAACTCTTCATTTCTTTGCTTCTTTGAGTGTTCTTATATCTGAGATGATACTTTAGGCACTTTTTGTTCACATATCTGCTAGACACGTTTTATATACGAAATTATTTACAAGTACAAAAATGTTTTGAATTTTTTTTTATTTACCTTTGGGCAAAATTAAATAGAAATAGTGTCATTTGTTCAGGTTTTAAATATGTCTCCTGGAAAATATTGTATGTTTGTTCCATCTGTGCTCATGTGCCTTTAAGTGCGAGTAAATCTAGATGGAACATGCATGGATACAGTAATGATAAAGACAGAGAATGTTTAACTCACTGCACACTCTATAAAATAATTTGACTGTAAAATGTGTGTTTTCATGTATGGAGAGATAAACACAAGCACAGCTGAGTAGAGTTTTGCATTATCAGCAAAAATGCATTTAAAGCACAGCAGATGTAGTTACACAATAAAAGAATAATGAGCTATCTGAAAATATGCTTACACTGAACCATTGCTTAAATTGCTGTGCAAGTTTAATACAAATTCATTGACCATTTACAGATAAATAGCCCCCCCCCCCCCACATACACACATATAAATACACATACACATACACATACACACACATATATATATATATATATATATATATATATATATATATATAATTTACAATTCAACATATTTATGTTTGTATATATATGTATGTATATATTTGTATGTATATGTGTGTGTGTGTATGTATATGGTAAAGATAAAAAAAAGTTGGACCAATTCATTTCCTTTAATTGTTTTAATTATCTACTTAAGTACAAAGTGCCATTCCGATGGCAGAACAGCTGAATAAAAGATAAATTAAAGTAGCAGCAGACATGGCAGACAGAATGGGGATACCAAAAGAGCTGTGGTGGTGAATTGTCCACTTCTCAGGAGCACTGATACATGTAGGAAATAACACAGATACATAATAATGTTTTGATTTTTTTTTTTTCTCCCAACATAAATCTTTTGAATGTATTCTGTAGGGACAAGACCATTCAGAACTTGGAAATGCTAACAAGTTTTACATGTACATTGTGATTGCTTTGTTAATCTCACCTGTAGCAGATTTAATTGCTGATTAAACTTTAAAAAAATGTTAATCTATCTTAATTATATTTAAAACAGAAGGATGTTAGTCGCAGTAACGTAACATTGGCTGTTACTGAGAAGCTGATTTTACACACTAATATCCACTTATGTTTGAATGACTGTTCAGATTAGTATGACACAGCTACAGGGATGCTAACATCAGATAGATGACCACTTATACTCACTAAGTAAAAAAAGAAACATGATTCTTTTCAGAAGCACCGTCAATTTATGAAACAATAAACCGATTTGGCAACTTCCTATAATATACATGTTATGAAAACAATGTGTTACATAGTGATACAGGGGAGGGCATTTAAAAAAAAAAAAACTAATTAGACCACTAACCATGCTTTCTAGTATAAATTATGTTTATTATCCATAATTCATTATAGCCTTTATGTTATATGTATGTTGTTAAATTGGAGCAGCGGTTCTCTTCACTTTTGTTCTTTTCTCATAAATTCTTTAAAAGCTGCTTCAGGTTAGAAACGGTTAAACAAGAAGATTAGCAAACAGCTCATCTTCCTTCCACTAGATCAGGGATTTATATTTTATTCACAATTTTTAACATTTGCAAATGTTTGTTTGACTTATGTGCATTTAGTGATATAAGAAAATGACCATTATTGCAAATCTTTTTCGTAACAGATAAATAGTACATAACCTTCTGTAATTTAAAATGATAAGTACTTGTAGGTAAACAAGTAATTTTGTTACAATGGTCACTATGTATTTTACATATTTAAATGTATTTTATTTATTTTTTCTATCCTTAAATTATTCAAATATCTTCCTCGATTAGCAACATCTTCCAACAGCCTAAATAAATGTATTTTAAAACGGCTTTTTGAGCTTTTCTGTTCTTCGTCTCTCACATCCATTATCTGTCTGGCACCAATGTTGCTATGTACGTCTGTTCACACTGATGTCCATGTGTCAGGTTTTGTTTTTCTTCTCCACATTTCTCTCACTGTCATGTTTTCAGGTAATATGATCTCAGACTTAGGCTCTTTTTTTTGGAGCTTTATTTCAGTTCAAATGTGGATTCTGCCATATATAGTATTCATGTCACCTTTGTCCTTGTCAAAAGTTCACATGTATATTTATGACATTGAGAGTGTCATGTATATGGTCTGCTTGTTTCATTTGGAGCATCTACATGAGTCTGCTATTCATTAACGCCCCTTCGGCTTGTCTGATGCACTCCATTCATCTCTACTTCAAAACTTTTCCTCATTTTCCCATATTCGTCTGACTCCCCATCACTCTCCAGTATCTGGGCCCGTCATCTCTTCATTCCTCAAGACGATGGATGGTTTCCTCTAAAGATGACTCTGATCACAGCACAGCTTTCATTTCTAAACCCCCCTCCGTACACATACACGATTCAAAATGCTACATGTGAAAGCCATTCTGGAGCAGCAATGCTGTCAAACCACATCAAAGGTAAATTCCTGAGCAATAATAACCACTTCAATTAACCTCGGAGGCTGTGGTTATTGAAAAATATATTGGGGGGCCAGTATGCTCTGTGTCTTATTATAGCTGCATCATTAGGCTTTCCCTAATGAAATATTTCACGGTTTGGCAGTTTTTAATCCAAGTGATTTCTAGAAGAGTGTGCTAATACAGACAAACATTACTGTCATCCACTCTAATGGTGGTAAGCAGTCATAAGCCGCCATAACCAAAAGTATATGTTTAAAATACAAAGTATAGTGTTGCCAGCATTTGAAGCAGTCAGGTTCAAATATCAGTCCAGTACACCAAAAACATCTACAGTGATTGATACACATTTGTTTATGATATTTTTTTCATTAGAGATTATCTCCATTTTATATTTTTTCTTTTATATTTTATGTTTGTGAACGTGTTCAGTCGTCCCTTGCTATAGTGCGGTTCACGTCTTGCGGCTTTACTGTATTACAGGATTTTTAAAACCGGTATTTCATATTGTGTGTACTGCACATGCTTTGCAGTACTGTACTTTCATTTCATCGTCATCTGCAAAGTTTTCAAGAGCATATGGAGTGTTCATAAGAGAGTGGGAAAGGTCTGAAGGAGTGTGGGAAGGGTTTATAAAGCCTTAAACCTATATACATAATACAATTAATATAACACCCCTATTTCACGGATTTTCACCTACCGTAGGGCTCTCTTGAACACAACCCCTATGATAAGTGAGGGATCACTGTATAATAATAATGATGTGTATTGTCATCATTGTATGTTCCCAGACAATGACGAAGTTGGATTTCTGCAATTAACCCATCCACCACCAGGTGGTGCAGTGGACAGCTATTGGAAGCACCCAGGGAGCATTTTGGGGATAGGGTGTGCTGCTCAGAGGCACCATGAGATGTGCAATGACTGGGGATTGAACCTGGGACTTTTGGGTCCCGAGTCGGCTGCCCTGCCTCTACGCCATCTCAGCCCCCCTATGGGTTAGTCATCAATTTCCTCTCTTTAGAAAATAACTATGCACAGATGCTTAGTGGAGTCTGCATTCAGCAAAGTTGGAAAGTTGGAAAAATCTTTATTCCCGTGATCAACAACTTCTAAAAAACCCCCACTGTTGTTAAACAACAAACACAATCACTGTTCGATAATAAAATTGTAGACAGCATGTAATAAACCTGTTTTTAACAAAACATGTTATGCTTAAACTTAATGTATGCTTGGAAACTGTCTCCAAATTGCACAAGTATAAAAAAAATAAATAAATAAATGTGCATGTCCTAAGCTTCAGTAAATACAGCTGTTGCTGATGTTGATTATATGTAGATGTTGATTTTGTAGAAATCGTCAAACCCTTGTTTCACACCACTTTAGCGTTGAGTTCTATTTCCCCATTTCAACACACCTTCTTTACAAAGATTCCATCACAAACTACCTCAAATACAAAAAAAAAAAGAGATTTCCATCAAAGTCAATGCTCAATAATGCAGGTATACAATCCAACGATGTTCAGTCGGGTCATCTGGACGGTTTCCCAGATTTCCCTTTGATCATGACCCTTGACACTCGTTTGGTATTGCACGTTCATGAACGTGGTGCAATAACTCTCACTCATATTGCATTTGTACAAAATGAATACACACAAACCCCAAAATGAATCATAACCCAGACTCAACATTGTCCATGTGATTTAAAACACATCCCACACCACTAAGCAAAACTACCCTTTATGGATGTTAAAAAGCACAACCATAATTGGACTTTAAAAACAGTGTTAAAAAAAAAACATGCCAAATTCTCCTTTCAGAAAACCACACTTACTGAAACAAAAACAAAAACCTGAACCACAAAGACATTCATCAAAGCACATCCCAAAAATGGAAAACCGTGCAGGGAGCAGCTGTCATCAAATGCATTTATGCAATTTTCAAATTATGCATCCTTATCCAGTCCAAATATTGACTTAAGGTTTTCCACCTTTCAGGTTATGTTTCAGTTCACGTATTGATTGATTACCGGTAAGAGGAGAAGAAAAACTCACAGTGTGTGTCAGGTTTAATTATCACTTTGAGCCACAAACTGTTGAGGTCTTTTACATTTTATTTGATTTGAATAGGTGTGTGAAATGAAAGCATAGTGAGAAAGACATCATGGATACTGATGTGAGCAAAAACAACCTTATACAAGATCAGTCTGCTCTGAAATGCCTTTTTAGTTGGTATGTTTATTATTGAGCTATTATAATAAAGTCACTTCATTAAGATGATGACCTGTTAACTAATTACACATACGTTTACGCCTTTTAGTTAAAGTGCTGACAAATAATCAAATGACACAAAAATAAAACAGCCTATATTTTCCCACAGATTTTAAACCAGACACAGAAAGGTCTATGCAGGCATGAAAAAAGTCAAAGGAAAATTAATCTGAAATGTATATTGGTCTGTACTCTGTGTCGCTGTGTGTGCGATTTTAGTTGACAATTTGTAACCAAAGCTCTTGAAACAACACCTTAGCAAAACCATTGACATGCAGGATAATAACTCTATGTTAGACCTTGGTTAAAAAAAAAAAAAAGCTTTCATCCTATGAATTCTGTAGTGGACACATATGCTTTTACTATATGAAGCCCAAAGGAAAATAAAACCACACAAATTACTGGGATACTGTAACATACACCAAAGCAGCTGAGAAATAATGTCTGTCTTTCCAGGAATCCACCTAACAGCAACTAGTGGGATCATTTCACTAAAAGCATCTCCTTGGGAAATTATTTTCTTCCTAAAAAAACTTTTTTTTTCTTAAATATCCCTTAGTTTTATTTACTTTGTGCATTGCATTTGGTCATATTGCTTGTGACAATGAATAAATAGAAAGAAATGTAAAATTGTGAAATTAGAAGATAGTGGTGTTCTTGTTTCAAAGTACTTTTTTTTTTCTCAATTGATATGGTAATTAAGTTGAAATATTCTGTACATCATAACAAATTGCTCTATATATGTCTTCATTGCATTTTGTTACTGATCATAGTATTCAACAATAACTGATAACTATTCAATGTTTTGAGGTTAAATGTTTTTCACACAAGCGTGCAAAGCAGAACTCACATGCTGCCACTGCTCTCGAATTAGAGGCCGGTAACGAAGGAAGTACTTCAAAGGGAAGCTGTCGATGTCGGGCCAGGTGGCCGGGCTTTGCCAAGACACCTCCAGCCTTCGAGGGTTAAAGCGGATCGGAGTCGCTGTCACTCGCTCTGGGGGGTCTGGTTTTACTGTGGGGTGGATAAAAACAAACAAAGTTACTGTGTTGTATAAATATAATAAACACTCAAAGTTCATTATTTATAAATACTGCAGAAAAAGACTGAAATAAATAAATAAATATGAACAGTTGTATCCATCCATCCATCCATCCATCCATCCATCCATCCATCCATCCATCCTCTTCTGCTTGTTCCGAAGTTGGGTCATGGGGGCAGCAGCTTGAGCAGGGAGGTCCAGATGTTTTTCCACAGCCACCTCTTCCATCTCTTCTGGGAGGGCCCCTAGGCGTTCCCAGGCCAATCGAGACATGTAGTCTCTTCAGCTTGTCCTGGGTATTCCTCAGGGTCTCCTCCCAGTTGGACATGCCCAAAGTAAGAAGCATCCTTACCAGATGCCTGAACCACCTCAACTGGCTCCTATTCCGAGTCTCTCCCAGATATCTGAACTTCTTACCCTATCTCTAAGGGAGAGTCCAGCTACCCTGCGGAGGAAACTCATTTCAACCACCTGAATCCACAATCACCTTCTTTCTGTCACTACCCTGAGTTCATGACTGTAGGTGAGAGTAGGAATGTAGACTAACCGGTAAACAGAGGGCTTAACCTTACAGTTCAGCTCCCTCTTCACCAAAATGGACCAGTACAGAGTCCACAATACTGCAGACGCTGCACCAATCCATCTGCCAATCTCACACTCCATTCTTCCGTCACTCATGGACAAAACCCCAAGATACTTGAACTCCTGCACTTGAGGCAGAACCGCACCATCGACCTGAAGAGAGCAATCCACCCTTTTCCAGTTGAGGACTTTGGCCTCAGATTTGGAGGTGCTGATTCTCATCCCAGCCACTTCACACTCGGCTGCAAACTGCTCCAGTGAGAGCTGGAGATCCCGGCATGATGATGCCAACAGGAACACATCATCTGCAAAGAGCACATATGGAATCCTGAGGCCACCGAACCGGAATCCCTCCGCCCCCTGGCTGCACCGAGAAATTCTGTCCATAAAAGTTATGAACAGAATCGGTGACAACGGGCAGCCCTGGCAGAGTCCAACTCCAACCCCGAAGGGCTCCCTTACTATCAGCTATGCAAACCAAGCTCTAACACCACTTGAATAGGGACTGAAAACAAAAAAAATAATAATACTTTTGCCATAGTTGTTCAGTAATTTTCAATGTAAGACATTATCATTAGACTATCTGCACTGGCTTAAATGTTCAACACAACTGAATGGCTAATGGGGATTGGCTGAACTCACGGACACTACGTCAGACCACCAAAATTAAACGTTCATCACAACTCTTAATACCTGCATTTACTTGAAAACATATTTAAAACTAGTGGTATGTACTTGGAAACATAAAATAATAATAATAAAGCTGACTATAGAGGGTGAAATGAGAAATGAGTAATGAGTTGAGTCTTTAAGGTTTGACAAAAGTTAAGATTTCCCATCATTTAATGCACTGATTTATATAATTTGCCTATTCTTAAACCTGTGTGGCAAGTATCAAATGGAACTCTTGTTTAGGGATACTTTTGCTGATGTGAGGACAAAACTAGAAGCTAAAACCATTTATAGGAATTAGGGTGAGACTGCAGATGAAAAGCCATCGGTCGCCGATAAGAAGGTATGTACAAACAATGCGTTTCTGACTATCTGTCCTCTGAGAATAACACAATGATAGAGAGATTGAGGAAATTCAATTTGAAGCTTTTCAGACCATATTAAATGACCCAGTGTTTGTTAGAGTGCTCCCACAAGAGAACACCCTGACCTGCCTTTTTAGACACATAAAACCTTTTCTCCACTAAAGACAAACGACATTAGAAAAAGAAATGGATAGCCACAATTATAACTATTCTACTTAATGACATACATTTTTTTTAATCACATAAATGTGTGTAGGAGACATACTGTCACATTCAGATCAACAGGTAAACGGACAACATGCTCACACAAACAACAACAATATGCAAATGAGATGATCAGAGGCAACAAAAGTGCTGCATGGAAATATAATAGACAGTATGCAGCGCTTTCTTTGAGAGTGAGGTTTTCATTTATTGGTGAAATTTCTCTTGTAACTGTGCTTCAAAAGTTGAAATAAGTACAGAGACAAAGACAAACATTCACAAAATTGGATAATGTCAGCAAGTGAAACTATTACAAAGCCAGCAACGATGTTTTGTAGGTAGGGGTAACAATATCCAAGCCATTTTCCCCTGTTTATTAGTAAAAAAAAAAAAAACTTTAGAAAAGATAAAACAAAAAATAGAATACTGTTGATATGATTATTTTTGTGTGTGTCCTAGATGATGCATCTTTAGGGTATTTTTAAAAACAAGACTAAACATCCATTATCCACGATCTTTATTATCTTTATATTATCTTCATTTATCCATTATCCACTTCTTTCTTTTTGATCGTGGGGGTCACTGGTGTCCATATCTCACTGTGCGAGAGGCGAGGGACACCCTGGACAGGTCCCAAGTCCATCACAGTGCCACACAGAGACAAACGAGACAAAACATTCACATACACGCTCAAACATGGAAACAATTTAGAGTTACCAATGCGTGTTTTTGGTCTGTGGGAGGAAACTGGAGTACCCGTATAAAACCCACCCGTGCACGGAGAGAACATGCAAACACCATCCGAAAAGATGCCAGGCCGAGGTTCGATCCAACAACGTCCTCACCGAGAGGCAGCTGCTCTACCAACTTTGCCACCCGATGATGAAACAGAAGAAATAAAAGAAACACAAGCATAGAGTCGTGTCTGTTCACTACTTAGGCAACACAACTTGTCCATAAGACTTACAAAATCACAATGTTGTTTTGCATACAATGAACCCTGAATCTATTTTAGCAACTGATACTAATTAAAACAAATACATACACAGTTGTTTCTGTTATAAACTGGAATGTTTAACAATTTGGACGACATATTTAAAAAAGTAAATGGTAAATGGACTGTACTCATATAGCACCTTTCTATCTTATCGATATACACCAAAAACTTTAAATTACAATCTGTGCCCTCATTCACCACCACTCTATTATATCAATACAAATAATCAGTGCTTTAGTTCACATTCATACTCTGATGGGACACACATTCGTAGCAATTGGGGGGTTCAGTGTTTTGCCCAAGGACACTTCATCATGTGACTGCTGGTGGAATCGAACCCCCAACTTTCCCAGTGGATGATTACCACTTTAACCACTCAGCTACAGTCACCCCAAAAAGCAAATTGAAGAACAGAACAATTACTTCACCACAGTACTACAGATGTTGCCCTATTTACTGTACGCCTTGACTGAAAGCATGATGCGACTATTTCAGACTTATTTTTAATGTGTTTAAGTTAGAGTGACCGGCTGGAAGAAAGTCACAGCATATTTTTTTTTATTGCTTCCATTAAATAAGGACATACTTTAATGAGCTGATGTGACAATTATGTCTGTGACAATAACAAATTTTGTTGGGCGATTAATTGTCTCAGAAATTATTGCGATAAACGATAATATTGTTTGAAATGTAACAATAATTAATTGTCAGATTTTAGAAGAAATGTTGATTTGTTTGGTGTGTAGTAACTTTTTTGACCACCTGATGGGAGTATAAGACTATTTGAACCAAAGGATGGATAGATGAGCAGGTGTCTCTTTAAGAAAAATGGGAGAGAGGGTCTTTGACGTGACATGGTGACATGGTGGATGCTCGGTGGTTTGAGCTCTTTAGCATAGCATTTTTCACACAAAGCTTTAAATAAAAAATAAAAAAAGTCAGTAAACAAGTTCTCAGCTTCTTTTTACAGAGAAAAACAACTTTTTACACAAAGGCACAGGTTTCAACTGTGAATTTTGGAGCTCGACAAGACGGAGGTCTATTCCCAAGGTTGGCCTGTTAGCTTAGCTCGTAGCTTAAATTCTCAACTTAGCTGCGATCCAAAAACGTGATTTTGGACGGTTAAAACAGATTTTAAAGAGAAAAGAGAAAGGTAGGGGTCAGTGAAGAGCACCAGAGTTGATCTTTTTGTCATCCAGTGTCTTCAGTAGAAAGAGAGAGACACAAACGATAAAGACAGTAAATGAAAATGAGGTTAATCATTTTCATTTATCATGCGATTAATTGATTTATTGTTTATTGCGACATGCCTAGTGACAATTCACACAAACACACACAAACTATACCCTACTCTACCTTCAGAAGCATTTACACTGACCAGATGAGATATTGTTTGATTGTTTTGGTACTTAAAGACTGACAGTACTGTTTGACGAGTTGAGCTGTCGAGTTTTATAACGACGACAGCATGAACACATGGACAAACACACACATCATCTCTGATCTTATTCAGCTTCGTTGAGACAAACAAGGACAGTTGAGATTTTTTTTTTCACCCACTCAACTCAACAGCGCACCAGAAAGCATAAAGTAGTTTTATGTATTTAGAATTGTCCTCGTTGTCCCTGAAAATGACTTGCAAGTTAAAAAGAAAAAGAAAAACTTTCAACAATGCAAAGACGGAACGAAGATTCAAGAGACAAGCTTTCAGCTTCATTTAGGGAATAATCTTTTTCAAACTATTACTTCACCACATTTGTAAAATATTCAACTAGCAACGTAGTGTGACTGAAGAAAAACTCATTTTATTTGATTATTTTTCCAACCCCTGATTTTTTTTTAATCAATGGTAACATCTGGGCTTTGTTAATAATTATTGTGAAAGGAGATTGTAGTGAGTTTAAAGTGGACTGTTGTTCAAAGTGTGCTGAGATCACCAAGAGCGCTGCTGAGCAACAACTAAAATATATATATTCATTAAAAATATTTAAAGTATCATTTTAGATGTAAAACACTGACTGATGTTTTTTTTTTCCCCAGAAATCACTGACCAGCACCAGCTTACAGACATTTCAGTCCGTTTTTCTGTTCTGAACTGTTTTATATCTGAAATGTGTTTTTTTTTTTTTTTTAGTTTTACAATTATTGTCTTGTTTTATGACACATTTTCTCAAATAATTTGTTTTTGAATTAATGGTTTGACGCTCTCTCTTTCACTTTGACAACATAATTTCCCTCATAATCAATGATAGTAATTCATTCTGGTTTATCCCACTCCTTACTGGGATGCCATTCAGATCCATGCGGTGCCTTGGACACTTAACCATTGCACACCTTGCTCCTAAAGTTATCCTTGTTGAGTTTTATTTTTATTTTTTTTTCTTATATGTTCACAATCAATTTTTTGTTTGGTCAAAACTCACTAAAGATCATTCTTTTGCATTATCTATGGCAACAATACTAAAAACACAAACTATCTTCAGAACGTATCATATAATATGCATTTGTAGATTTTTTCTTTAATTGTCATAACATAAATCCATGAGGCAACATACAAACTGATTGTTATCAAACTGTATGGTAGTTTTTTATTTATTTTTTTATTGTTTGCCAATCCTGAAGGTTCAGAAGCTAATGATATGTTGGAATGCTGATCTCATGTCACCTGAATTAATTAATGAAAAGTATTTTTTGGTACCACTTTACAATAAGGCTCCCCTTCTACATGGCTAATAAATAGTTTATAGATACGTTATTAATTCCTCTATAAACACTTTATAAATCATTAATAACTGCTTATTATACATTAATTAATGGTGACAGAGGCAAAAGTGACCAGTTTCTTACCAAATAGTGATACAAATCTGCCATCTACACATTTCATTTAGAGTTGTTATATTAAACATT
>NC_056515.1:35246235-35261414 GCF_014905685.2 Nematolebias whitei | reverse complement strand
TATACTTATCTACTCCTGTGACCTAAAACAATAGTCAAAATCTTTCATTAGGATTTTGTAGAAATGTTATGATCAAATAATATTTTACATATTTTGGTTAGTGTTTTAAACAGTTTAGTTTGACATTATTTACAATTTACATGGTTAGAGTGGCAAAATTATTATAATTATGCAGGAGGTCCTCCTGTCTACACCAGAAATGCCCCAGCCAGCTTCTGCTGAAATGTGTTTTTTTGCTTATAAATAAAGAGCTTTTTGTTATTAGCCAACCTAAAGTTATGTAACCACAATGACATTCTTGAAATAGCAGTTGTTTCAAGGTGGCAAAATATCGCCTTTTTTCTCTTGTCCATGCCAAGACTAGTTGTCAGTTCATCAATCAAGTTTGAATTAAACTTTTTTTTTTTCTGATGTTGTTTAAAACGTGGTCTACAACAGGTACCACAGTCATGCCCTTTCCATAGAAAATAAATTGAAAAGCTCGGAATTATCCCGTTACGTGACAAACCGATGATGTTTTTAGATTATTTGAAAAAGAAAAGTAGTCTAGTGTTCACAAGACCCATAAAATCACCACTTAAAGAGATTTCCATCTCATTAGGATCTACAGTATTTGGCTCATAATGAAAGGGTGAACACAAAGCTGCAGAAAAAACAAAGGAACAATAAAAATAAAAAAAAAGGGGCGATTGCAAAGTTACAAGAAGTGCACACAAGAAAGAGAGCAACAGCAAATCCAACGAAAGGAGCGGTGGGGTATTTTGATATCTCTAAAAGGGATATTTCCTCAGCCAAGGCGCTAATCCGGCTACCATTAGCATTTTCATGAGTCCTGTGTCCGGGGGTTGGCAGAGCATGTCACTGCCTCATTTGGTTACTTTTGAAAACACATAAGCACCCACACACACACACATACACACACACAATTTCTCTCTCTCTCAGTCTTTTAAAACCACCTCCACACTACCTCCCCCCCTCCAGCCGACACTCCCCACAGAACGCTCACAGCCCTGTTGGTGAATGTGTCATGCAAACCAATATTGCTCTAAAATCAAAGCAACAGAGCTGAGGAGTGCTTCCAGCACTTCTCTTATCTGTCAGACTTCTCCACATTCCTCCCTTAAAATGAATTTCTTCTCTTCGATGCCTTTTCGGTCAGAGTTGCTGATGAATCCCATAATTCCTGTTATTGTGTGGCCTTCTGAACAAATATATTACCATCAAAACAGCTTTTCTTCTTCAAAAAAAGGGGCTTACACAATAGGCCAAAGGAAGACCTAACTTTTATATTTGGATTTTTTATTAGAATGACAAAAAATGTGCTTGTTTAGCAGCTGTTTTTTTTGGTTTAGAGGATGTGGTGGAAAAAAAAAAAAAAAGAAAGGATATGGAGGAGTTACAAACCTGTCAATAACGAGTTTAATAGGAATTGCTGTACAAAAATGTTTATGAATTTATTAGTTGGTACAACAATGTTCAGTCAGGTCATCTTGACCATTTCTTTTTTTTTTTTTTTTTTTTTTTGCTGAGACATTTCATCCTCCATCCAAAGGACTTCTTCAGTCTGAGGAGACACCAAACAAGCAGATTCCCACACACAATATACTCCATAGTGGGAAAAAAAATGGTTTGCTGGTGCTAAAATGGCCTCCAGTGCCCACCCTTTCCCCTGTCAACTCCTTTGAGACAGTCATGCCAAAGTGGTTCAAAACACCAACGTTCATGCTCAATAATCCAGGTAAAAATCCAACAATGTTCAGTCAGGTCATCTGAACGGTTTCTTTTCTTTTTTTTATGAGACGTTTCATCCTTCATCCAAAGGACTTGTTTAATCTGAGGAGCCAGCAAAACAAACTGGTTCCTACAAAAAGCATACGCCATAGAGAAAACCAAAGTTTCTAAAGTCTGTGAACTTTGGTGCTTTGAACCACTTTGGCCTGACTGTCTCAGAGGAGTTGACGGGGGTGAGGGCGGACCCCAGAGGCCATCTTAGCACCAGCAAACTGTTTTTTTTTTTTTTTTTCCCCACTATGGAGTTTTCTGTTTGTGAGAATCAGTTTGTTTGGTGGCTTCTCTGATTGAAGAAGTCCTTTGGATGAAAGACGAAATGTCTAAGCCAAAAAAACAACAACAACAAAAAAACGTTCAGGTGACCTGACTGAACAATGTTGGATTTCTACCTGGATTATTGAGCATAAACTTTGCTGTTATTATTTGGTTATTTTGGTTAAAAAAAAAGAGTGCCCGAGCAGTTGGTTTCTTGCTAACAACAAGAAATATTTAGTGACATTTATTTGGCAATCACAGCTTCAATTTCCTTTGCTTCCATTGCAACAAGCATTGCTGTGTGTGTAGCAAAGCTCCAAAGGGAACCAGAAGGGAAGGCCATCCGTTATCTGTGGTTAAACAAATGCATTATCTCAAGTGTTGGCATCTTCAAAGAGTTGCTTTGACACTCTGCCTTTTAGTCCTTTTTGTTCCTCAGCCAAAAACCCGTCAGTCTCTTTGACACAAAGAAATCTGCTTTCCCCTTGAACTGAGCTGTGAATAAACTTTGATAAAACACTTTAATGTTTTGCAGATTGAAGAAACTATTTCTGAAACATTTTCTTTTTTAAATTTGAAACCAAATGCCACGAGGAAACGTAAGCGACAATTATCCCCAACAAGCATTAGCTGGTGTCGTGAATCATTTTGTGCACTTTTAACAGACAAGACAAACAAAATGCGCAGGGAAGTAAAATGGCAGTAAAATTAAAATACAATGACACGTCCGTCTTACCTATATTGGACTCTTCAAAGCTGTAAGTGTTAGATGTTTTCCCCAAGGCATTTATTGCCGTCACATTAACTATGTAGGGGTAGGACGAGAAGACCTCTGGAAATCGTACATGACATCGATTCTTGTGGACCGGATCTTTCTGCACTGCCAGTGAGCGCTGGTTATGCCTAAAGAGATAAATAAAATATAAGCTAAGAGGGGGCAGACAGGAAAAGGTAAAGGAAAAAAAAAAAAGAGTAGACACTAGGAGAACAGGATTAAGAAGCTTGTAGTGAGTTTCCTGTTTGAACAAGGTTTCAGATGATTCGGAGTGTGACTCTAGATAAATAGCAGGGAGAACTGAAGCAGCTTTGCCTCATTATACCCATCAAAACCAGGACATTGATTTGATAGGTTTAGAATTTTGACTAAATTCCAAATAATTTCACCCCTTCCCTTCACTGTTGCCTCGTGCAGGCTAGAAAACTACAGAGTAAAAGGACGTACAGTAGTCCCTCGCTACTTCGCGGCTTATTTTTTGCGGACTCGCTCTATCGCGATTTTTCAAAGTAACTGAACACGACACACAATGGATGATTGATGGGTGAGCCACATGATCGTCATGGATTTTTTACATTTAAAATTCATTATTTTAAATGATTTAGCACCCGTGTGCAACCCACAGCTGTGTGAGAATCTTCCTTCTGCAGCTGATGTCCGCACTGCACGGAGATCAGCTGATCTCCTGCAGAGGGGAGAAGTGGGCGTGGCCAAAGTGCAGGAGAGAGGAGGCAGAGAGCTGAAATCAAAACATTCTGTGCTCTTTTTAGAGCTTTCAGAGTTAAGAACAATTTGTAAAATATTGAAAGAGTGTGGGAAGGGTTTAAAACACCTTTATTAAACTACTAATTTAAAAATGTGTGCTATATTCCTACTTCACAGTTTTTCACTTATCGTGGGGCTTCAGGGTACGGATCCCCAGCAATAAACGAGGGACCACTGTATGGCAATTGTGTCCATTTATGCACACATAAAAAAAGACAGACTTAGATTACAAAGTGCTATCTTGAATATTTAGTAGTTAAATATTTTAACTTCTATCATTTGAGATTTTGAATTAAAGCATGGTAGTCCATGATATTGGATTTTACCCTTGACAGACATGGTTTTGTTGGTTTCAATGCTGAATTACCATATTTTTCGCCCTATAAGTCCCATTTTTTTTGCATAATGTACATGCACTGCAACTTATATGATGAAACAACATATTTATGGATTTTTTCTCATATTTATAAACCAATTTTTTTGTCTGAGAAATTACCGTTTTCATTCATTCTGACTGAAATTATTGAACACTACCATTTTCAGCCGCTAGATGGCAGTCGAGCAGCATGGCATGCCATTGTATCATGTATATCATAGGTAAAAGTGACTATTAATGACAGTCGGATTGCCATAGCCTACCACCGTCGTCTGCCTGGTGCAACCGTCAAATCAGCTTAATTTTGATGCACCGTCCCGGTGAAATGCAGCTAATTTGACCCCTGAAGTGCATTATTAAGTAAAAGTTCAACTGAGACACGTCTTTTCTATAAAATCAAACTAACAAATAATTATCCTGATGCATGCTCAATAATCCAGGTAGAAAAATCCCCAAAACAATTAACAAATAATTGTTTTTAGGAGGTTATCTTGTTTAGTTTTGAAGAAATGAACAGCGAGTCACCCTCTGCGCGTTCATGTTTCTACATTATCGGCTTTTGAAAAATGCAGCTGACTTGACCGTCAAAGTGCATTTATTAAGTAAAAGTTAGACTGAGACACACCTTTATTATACTTTCAAGCAAAGCAATAATTGTTTTTAAGTATTAATCTTGTTAAATTCTTGTTAAAGTCCTCCCGTGCACGCTCTCCCTGCCGCCATTTGGCAGTCAATCGATTTTTGGCACAACACCGGCCCACATTCTGGGTTGTCAGCGGCGACGCGTAACTAACGCGACACATCAGCCCTGACGCATAATAGATGCGACGTATGAGGCGAAGCAACATATTTATGGATTGTTCCATTTTATTAGACATATTTGGACTGATGCGACTAATAGGGCGGTGCAACGTTTACGGCGTAAAATACGGTACATTCAATTTTGTATTTACATTTTCCTGTTTTACAATTTATGTTTCATTTGCCTTTATGTTTAACCACAGCTTAAAGTACAGATGCAGTTTGCCCGTTTGAAGTCAGCAAATCTAAATTCATTCAAGATTAGCGGGTCAATAATGACTCTTAATGGAACACTTAATTTATCACAGATAAAAGCCAGATGCCAGAAACTAGAATTGGGAGTTACGAGTGACAGTTAAAGTCCTGTTTTAGATTACAAAGGAGCTGCTCTGAACAATGAGAAGCCGATGGTGTGTAAAATATTTAAAAAGGCATCCCTTGTGGTTCCATGCCAGTCTGCTCCTTGAGTTCCACGGACTATACAGTTTACTGTTATTGTCATTATCTTCCAGTCTCCGTTGGCCTAATTATTATTTAAACTATAATATTGGTGTTATAATATTAATGAGCGCAGCATCCAGATGCTGCTGTGTAAACAGGGAAGCTCTGTGATTGTTTAAAGTAAACATGCTTTTTCAGCATCTGCTGCACTGTTTAAGCTGGTCTAAACAGAGCAAAACACTTCTTATAAACATCTCAGAGTGATTGTTTTATATGTTATTTTAGTTAAAAGTTATACTGTCAATGCTTGGGAGCTTGCCTTTTCTCATTCTTACACTGATGTGAAGTAAGCAACAGGGAATACTGTAGATCAAACAACAAAGTTAACATCAACATAAGCATGGAAATCATGCGTAAATCCACACGTTTCACTCGGATATATTTTACGCAGACTTACTGTATGTCCACTTCAAAGGCTGTGGGGATGTACGTTGGATGCTGTAGGTGCCAGTTGCAGTAGAAACCTTTAGGGTAGGTGTTGGACCGACAGGTGATCACAGGCTCCCTGGGGAGAACTACAACAAAAAGAAACAGTTCATTGCAGCACATAATTACGCTGAGTTTAAGACAGTCAAAAAATTAAATAACGTTAAATCCTAGCAACAGGCTTTACATTAATCAAATACAAAGCAGCTATGGCTAATTAAGCATTGCTTTATTGCATATTACATTCTTGATCAAATTTCTCATTAAAACTGCATCGGCTTCTCAGTTCAAATTAACTCGTGTCTCTGGTTTGTTTTATTAGATACGTTTCCAATTTATTTAGCTTTGGATGTCTGCATTTTCTTGGGCTAGACTTTAATGTTTAATAACAAATGCATTAAGTTTTAATGAGGAGGGAGATGCAAGGGTGAAAAAAGTCTAATCACCAAGTTGCATTCTTTAAGTTTACTCTGTAACTGAAAGCTTTTACATTTTATAGTTTAATGTCTTTTACGAAACAAACTTCTTTCAGCTAAATGTCCTTTTTTGAGGAACTAACTTGCTATTGAAATTGTGTTTTTAGGTCTTTTTTAGTTTGTTTTATTTTTTCCTGAATATTCTTATAAAAATCTATGTATTTTGTGTTTTTTTCTGAAAAAAAATATTTTTAACAAATTAATTGATATTCTATTTAATCTAAATTGTTTGGAGAGTTCATTTAGAGAAACGTGCAATAAGGAATGCTGCACAGAAGTCTGTTGGAATCAGCCTCCCCACCATAACAGACATCTACACCTCTAGATGCAGGAAGAGAGCCACCTGCATCATGAAGGACCACACTCACCCAGCACACACACTTTTTGCCCCACTCTTTAAGGTTAAAGAGCATTAAGTGTAGAACCACTAGACTGAGGAACAGCATCTACCCTGAGGCTGTTAGACTCATGAATATCTAAAAAAAAAAAAAAAAAAAAAAATCACATCATGCTGCTGATTTGTTTCAAGTTGTTGTGTTCATTCGTACTCACCTGCTCACACAGACTCATGTTCGTGCTGCTGTTCAGCATATAGTTTTTGTTTTATGCTACTAGTGCTTAGTGTATTTTTAGTCAACGTTTTTCTTAGTTCATATTATAGATCTTATTACTGTTTTTCTTTTACATTTTAATACTTTTGTTGGATGTAACTGGGACCCTGTGTACACAATTTCAATCCACCACAAGTACCTCATGTGGTGTGTATGCCAAATAAAGAACCTTGAATCCTTGAATAGTTGCCTTGCCTTCAGAAGTGTTGTCAAAATATATATTTTAAAACATATCAAAGCAAAAAAAAAACCCAAAAAATAAAACTGAGACAGAGGAAAGAAGAAGGTTCTGTTGAGAACAAATTGAGCTTTTGGTTACAAATGGTGTGGAGTAAAAAAAACAAACAAGTTAAGCCCTAAGTAGACAAAGAGAAAAAAACGAGACAATTAAAAGTGAACAAGCTGTTCTGAGAGAAGCAAGATGAAACCTTCTACTTAAACCTAAACATTAAACTAAAGTGCAAGTTCAAGTAGGTTTTATTGTCGTTTCATAA
Source organism: Nematolebias whitei (assembly GCF_014905685.2). Taxonomy (NCBI): domain Eukaryota; kingdom Metazoa; phylum Chordata; class Actinopteri; order Cyprinodontiformes; family Rivulidae; genus Nematolebias; species Nematolebias whitei. The sequence goes on along the minus strand of NC_056515.1, from coordinate 35,254,143 downwards.
CATGTGGTACAGGAGGTGGAACGACATTGTGTACACAGGGTCCCAGATACATCCAACAATAACAAAAATATAAATTTTACAAAGAAACAGTAATAAGGATCTAAGATATAAACTAAGAAATATGCTAAACACTAATAGTGCAAACCAATACGCCGAACAGCAGCAGCACAAACAAGAGTCTGTGTGAGCAGATGAGTACGAATGAATGCAGCAGCATGAAATGATCAGCAGCATGAGATCAGCCGCATGGATAATCAGCAGCACATACCAGTCAAAGTGAGAAAAGTGAGGAGTGAGGAAAGTGAGGAAAGGCAACAAATAATCCATTTTAAAAAAGAAATAAAAAAAAAAGAAAAATAAATACAATCCAGTGGTTCCCAATCCTTGTCCCTGAGGAACACCATCCTGCATGTTTTTGTTTTTCCTCTGCACCAGCGCATCTGATTTGAATGAAAGGGTTATTAACAGGCTTCTGCCAAACTTAAGGCAGTAATTAAACCACTGGTTCAGGTGTGTTGGAGCAGAGAAACAACAAACATCCAGGATGGTGTTCCTCAAGGAGCAGAGTTGGGAACCATTGCTTTATCTTTATACAACCTAAAATCCCTTGAGCACTTGTTCCTGATATAATTTACAATTTCATGCTTTAACCATTATGTTAGCAATACTTCTAGTTTCATTTTGCATCATTAATTTAAGGTCTTCACAATGTTTTCTGGTCAAAGCCTGGAAAAGATCAGCTTTGTTAAACTTGCTCAGTAAATATCCATCACAATCACTGCAACTAACATTTGCAGTCGTGTTGCAGAATCTATGTTTGTTCTGGCTGTTTGTAAAACTTTCTGAAAACACCACTTTCAAGATAAATGTTTTCAAAAACAGCCTTGCAGGCTCACATCCACATGTTAAAGGTTTCCTTAATTGGCTGCTGTGGGGTCATTTGACTGTCGCACACAATCAGCTGTGTTTAAACGGTCACTGCAGCAACTAATTAGCCTGTCAATAATGGATAATAATGGATACTGGGGACGGTATCCAATCGCACTAAGTTAATCACAGAGACTAATTGAGGCCATCTCAATCAATTGGCTCCTCATCTGAGAGCTTCAGTCAAAGTCACGCAAAATAAAATGTCGCACACAAACATGTCACAGCGCACAATTAGTGTCAGGACGAAGCAACACACTCACATACACAGATCCTGCAGGGGTTTGTAGAATTAGCTGTAATCAATCAAGCTGCTTATTATGAACTTGGCTCAAAGACAACATCTTAAAAGACACATTGGTGTGTGTGGTTGTGTGTCTATGTGTGCGTGTCGGAGTGGGGTGGTGGTTAAAATAATGATGGGCTTCAGTTGGGTCAAGGAAACCTGGAGGAGGAAGAATGAGCACAGATGTGAGCTCATGCTAGCCTTGTTTGTTTTGGATTATTTGAACTCAAAGGTGTTTACTCCTTTAAATCTGCTCATTTCCTGCTGCAAAAGTGCTGCCAAAGAACTGCTGAGCTATCTCAAAGAAAAGTTCTTAGTTCTTTATTTTTATATTTTATGACAGAGGATTTTTTTATTTTTATTTTAAAATAATGATGTTGTTTAGGCGCTGTGATGGAACTTGCGACCCGTCCAGGGTGTACCCCGCCCCTCGCACAGTGATGGCTGGACATAGGCACCGGCGACCCCCGTGACCCAAAAAGGAAGAGGCGGGTAAAAGATAATGGATGGATGGATGATGTTTATAAAAGAAACAGAAAACAAACCTGGTGTAATAAGGGAACCATTATAAAGTAATCACTGTGTATTTTAAATACAGTAGTCCCTCGCTACTTTGTGGTTTGACTTTCACAGACTTGCTATTTTGTGGATTGTCAGCACACTTTTTTGTTAATGTACAGGACACATGATTGTCAACTTTTATTTTACTCACGTGATTGGGACAGTACTGGATACAGTATAGTAAAAAGTTAACGAAAAAATAAAATACTTCGGATAGGCATTGCCATTTTGTAGTTTTCTCTCAATAAACCTCCACTGTATTCCTACTCATAATGACCACATTACCCAGAAGCCAACAGGGCCCCACTTAGAAGCTCAGTTTCTTTTTGCTGAAAAACTACAGGGAAAGTTTTGATCTGATCCAAAAAAGTTTGGCGCTTATTGTCACTGTAATAATTTAGTAATAAAAATTGAATGCTCAAAGGAAAGAGCTGCACGGAACCCATGGAACTGGACCAAAACTGGATCCCTAGACTCAGTGGTGAACCGACAGCTCGTAGTCAGCCCATGAGGACTTCCGAGCGGGATGCGTGCCGCTGAAGTCCGGCGATCCATATGGAGCCTGCTGGGACTTTTTTCATCTCTTTCCTACCAGCCGACGAGGACCTCCAAACAGGGACAGGATGGTAAGTAAAACTTAGTAGCTACATATACGTATGTTGTTAAAATTAGTAGTTCAAATGTTTAGAAGACTGATTGTAGGCTTCATCGGTGCAGGGTTCATCTGCAGAAACGAAACTGAGTCGAACCAGAACCGAGTCAGACAGAACTGAATCAAACCAGAACGAGAGATGTTGCTGTTCAGCAGAGCTGGTGAGTAAAATTTAGTAACTACATATACAATATTGTACGTATGTTGTTAAAATGAGTAGGTTTAAGAGATTAGAACATTGCAAGAGTGTGGGAAGGGTTTCTAAAGCCTTAATATATATATATATATATATAAATACAAAAAAAATACAAGGTCACTACGTCGCGGATTTAAAATAAAATAAAAAACAGATATAAGACACTGTTCTTGCATTGAAGCTCACTATTTAGCATGAACTGTACTAATTAATACTCACTCCTACAATAAAAGTCACAGGTTACTTTTTACTCTGTAACTGTGATGGTTAATTTTCTTTTTTTTAAATAATTTTATTAATACCGGTATAATAATAATAATAATAATAATAATAATAATAATAATAATAATACTAATGTTAAATAGCAAAACAGAGGGAACCCTGTGACCCAAAATGGAAAAAGCGGGTAAAGACGATGGATGGAAGAAAACAGATGTGAAACCCAAGTGGTATAACGCAATATAAAATAAATAAAAGTCACTGTCATAATATAATAAATCTAATTAAAACACAGTTAGGAATTGATAAAAGGAAAGTTGAAGGGCTTTGTTTTCGCATCACAATTCGACAAATGTACCCTTAAAGGGTTCAGACAGCACAGATGCGTGAAATGCTGAGAGAAACTGCTGCACATTTGCTTCTGTTAGAATATCAAAGGTGTCTGTTCATCCAGTGAAAATAGATTTTAAAACAGAGGGATGGAAACAACAAGGAATAACACACCTGTAGTACAGAAAAAAAATCAGAGAACAAAGCTAAGATGAATATTAAAGCACATGAAACAACAATTCAAATTAAAATTACATTGTGCAGGTGTCCCTCCTACTCCTCTTTTCTGTTTTTGTTTATTTGTTTGTTTTTGTGAATGCACTGGCATATTACCTGAATGGCACATAGGACACAGCTCATGAATAAATGCTGTTTGAATTACCGTAGTTTGCTTTCATCAGCTGGTTTGAATTGCTAAATCGAAAGGGATTGTGAAGAAGCTTTTTGTTAGCTTCTGTTAGCTTTACTGGAATATACACCTGCATCTCTGCATGAGTGTGATTACAGACTCAGACTCATGAATTATATTAAAAGCAGAGAACAATGTTAATTAAAGACACACACATTCAAATTCTCTCGCACTTACATGAGTAACTTTATCAGTCATTAGTTATAATTTTAGGTGAAATTCCTGCAAATTTAGTCACCTGAACTCCAAACCAAATAAACAAAACACATAATTAAATTCTTACATTTGCAAATATTTCATGCATTACACTTAAATTAATTGGTAAAATGATCTGTATTTTAGGAGATGTTGAATTGTAAATGATTTGTGACGAAACAAAGCGTTAAATCAAGTTATTTAAAGGGTATAATCATTGGCCTGTCGTGATTAACAATAAATCAATTCATCACATGATAAATTAAAATTATTGACCACATTTTTATTTATCGGCTTTATCGTTTCTTGGTGTTTCTTTCTTTCTACTGGACACTGGATGACAAAAGGCTCAACTCCAGTACTCTTCACTGACACCTCCCTTTCTCTTTAAAATCAGTTTTAACCGTCCAAAATCACATTTTTGGATCGCTAAAAGCAGCTAAGCTGAGAAGCTAAGCTACGAGCTAAGCTAACAGGCTGACCTCGGGGAAAAAAAGACTCCGTCTTGTTGAAGCTCCAACATTTACAGTTGAAAACTGTGCCTTAGTCTAAAAAGTTGTTTTTCTCTGCAAAAATAAGCTGATAACTTGTTTACTGATTGTTTATTACAAGTTGTATAAGGCAAATGCTATGCTAAAGAGCAAAAGACATTTGAGCGTCCGCCATTTTGAGAACCTAAAAACAAGAGACAGCCCATGTCACGTCAAGAGGCCTCCCTCCCATTTTTCTTAAAGAGACACGTTGCTCGCTCCCTCACTATCCATCCTTCGGTTCAAACAGTCTTACACTGACATCAAGTGGTAAAAAAGGTACTACACAGAAATCAACCTACATTTCTTCTTAAATTTGACAATAATTACTACTGTCAGATTTCAGACAATATAATGGTGTATTGCAATAATGTTTGAGACAATTAATCACCCAGCAAAATGTGTTATCATGACAGGCATATGTACTCATAGGTCTTTATTATTTTAAAAGCTTTTTAAAACATATTTTCTACATGGTTATAAGGAATTTACTTCAGGTAAATTTCAATGCAGGGTGACCTGAACTGATCAAAGTCTATTCAACTGAAGTTATAAATGTCCAAACATTAGTATTTTGTAGATATGGCTTCAGAATATCTTAACTTTCACTAAATGGCATTTTTAACATATGCAAATATTTTGTACAATGTCCTGAGGAGATATTTGTTGTAAATTGGCACTGGAAAAAAAATACAATAGAAATAAATATCTATCTTTAATAAGAAAATAGTGTGCACAAATTATTAACAATATTATAGACTCTGATTTTATTCATATAAGTTACATATTTTTAATTGGACAGATCAAAGACTGCAACAATGTACCTTGACTATGTATACTTAAATGTTTCAAAGCAATTAGTCAGGCTAAATCACATTCTACAGGAGGTTTTTTTTTTTTTTTTTTTTTTTTTTTTACTGATACATTATGGTTCACTTGAAAATGAAACAGATTGTTGTAAAAAAATAAAAAATAAAAAAATCTCTTTCCTCATTAGGACTACATACGTTTAGGACAAGCAGACATGCAGAGCCCATAATGAAACATGGTGCAACAATACACTGAAACCAGAGAATAATTCAGACGTTCACTTGTATATGGTTTAGATCGCATGATCAAAGTCGGGACGTAATTAACCTCGGAGCAACACATTTTGTTTTTGAACATAATAAAACCAGCAGCCAAAAGCTTCTTATTTTTTCTTCCTTTCTTTCCGAACCCTCTCCCACTGCAGCACTAATCCAAACCTGTCACAGAGAAATTCAGGGTCTCGCCATAAAGGATTTTTGTCACAGGAGGGCGCGTGCAAACACACACGCACACTCGCACTAAGAAATGTGATGAGAGACAATGACATCCAGTAGCCTGGTTGCTAGGCTGCAGACACTGTAGTAATTGCTATTTCGTTGTGTTGGTCGCCTCCCTGCTGCTTTGTGTTTTTAGTGTACGTGTATTCTTATGGATCTCGGTGTGTGTGAAAATTCATTTGTGTCCTGATAGTGAGTGAACTCTCTTGCCATCACAGGAAAGTAAATAAATAAATCTCTGTGCGGGTGATTTCTCAACTTTGTGATAAAATACGAGGTTTATACCCTTAACATAATCATACAATTACAGCCTTTTCAACCCTGTTGGGTCATACACCCCACTCATATTTCCCTTGATTTGATTTTTGCCTTCATGGAATCAATTTAACAGGCTACAAACTTTGGCTAACATAGTTAAGTGTGAGGAAAAACAAGCCAGGGGTGTTCCCTTGGCCAGCTATCGGTGCATTTATCTATCGTGCACATCTTTTTCAGTTTGAACTTTGTTCTCGTTAGAAAGCACACAGAGCCTCTCCTGGTTTGAATGGCCTGTAGGTATACGGCTCTGGACTCTGCGTGACTCGGCCTGCCAGCGCTGGGCATTCTGCGTTTTAGATTAGCTTAGTCATGAGTCATGGGAGAAAGAGGAATGTAAATAAAACTGTAGGACAAAGTCATAGAGACGCAGTGGTGCCTTTTTGTCCAGACCAGCTGTCGTGGTTAACAGTAATGAAATTTTAGTGCACTATTTATAACTGGCACCCCAAAGCTACCCTAAAGTGTATGATATGTGAAGTTGTTTGTTTGTATGACAGTATTGTGTGTACAAAAGGTAATATAAAACTTTATATAAGTGTAACTGAAATGAAAAAAAAAAGCATACGTTCATATGGTATGTTTGTCTCTTTAAAAGGTTTATGTCTGCAAGAGTGATGTACCCATGGTGTCTTCAGCCTGATAATAAAACATTCACAGGTTAGTCAAGTGCACTTTGTTATCCTGCGGGTTGTAAAATGTAACAAACAAAACAGAAAAAAACAACAACAACACACATAAAACATCCTAAAACAGCAAATGGTTTTGTAAGGAGTCCAAGCCACCTGACACATGTCCCTCCCCACACCCCGCGGACCCTGCAAACAGAAGCCTTCTTGGTTCACGAGTCAGCTAATGGCTTAGAAAACACACCAGTTGCCACCGTGCTGTTAGGGAGGTGTAAAATCCAAACATAATTGTGTCCCTAAGCTTCTGCATTAGCCAACTTGTAATTTCCCAAGTTTCATATTCCTTTTTTAAAAAAAAACATTTATGGGACAGAAGTATTGTAGCATGTTGTTGCCCCCTCCAGAGGTAAATCTTTGCTGAGTTTTGTGCATGGCCTTAAGCTGCGATTACACTGATGGCTGGCTCACGACATGATCACATGATGACATCAGCAGAGCAGATATTATGGTGGTTTACAGGTGCAAACACGTTGCAAACACATAAATGATGCAAACTCCAATACACTCAAACACAAAACAACAAAAGCAACAGAAAAATGTGGCAAATATCAAAAACAACTTATTTTTTCCTCCAACTTTCTTTTGGGCATCCCGATAATATCTTTATGGGGTCTGGTCCCATATGACTTGATGGTCGAGTTCCCCTCATGGTCTGGTGCATTTCTGTTTGGTGGAGTGAGTTTGCAGTGTTTCTTACTTGCAGTTGTTTTGAGGGCAGTTTTATCCTTTTGGTATTTGCAGCATTCTTTTTTTTTTTATTTATTTTTTTTATGTAGGCCTGTCACAATAAACAATAAATCAATTAATCGCATGATAAATTAAAATTATCAAACTCATTTTCATTTATCGGCTTTATCGTTTCCATGTGTCTCTGTTTCTACTGAAGACGCTGGATGGCAAAAGGCTCAAGTCCGGTGCTCTTCACTGACCACTCCCTTTCTCTTTAAAATCCATTTTAACAATCTAAAATCGTGTTTTTGGATCATTAAAAGCAGCTAAGCTGAGAAGCTAAGCTATGAGCTAAGCTAACAGGCCGACCTCGGGAAAAAAAAAAACTTCCATTTTGACGAAGCTCCAAAATTCACAGTTGAAACCCGCTTCAAGTAAAAAGTTGTTTTTCCTCTACAAAAAGAAGCTGATAACATCCTGATGCATGCTCAATAATCCAGGTAGAAAAATCCAAAAAAAGTTCAATCTGGTCCTCTGGACATTCAAAAAAAACAAAAACAAAACAAAGCAAAAAAATCTAGAAACGTTTCGTCTCTCATCCAAGAGACTTCCGCAGTCTGAGG
>NC_056515.1:35198443-35245835 GCF_014905685.2 Nematolebias whitei | reverse complement strand
TTTTTTTATTTTATTAAAAGCTTTGTGTGAAAAATGCTATGCTAAAGATCTCAAACTACAACTTTTGAGAACCGAAGAAAGACAGCTCATGTCACGTCAAGGGGCCTCCCTCCAATTTTTCTTAAAGAGACACGCTGCTCGCTCCCTCACTATCCATACTTCAGTTCAGTCTTATACTGCCATCCGGTGGTTGATAATATACCACACACAAAATAAATTAAACATGTCATCTTAAATTTGACAATAATTACTAACTGTAAAATTTCAAACAATATTATCGTTTATCGCAATAATTTCTGAGACAATTAATCGCCCAGCAAAATTTGTTATCTTGACAGGCCTAGATGAATACTTTTTTCTTATGTCTATTTTCTGTGACTGCAGAATTTATCATTCACAACACTTTTCTTTTGCTTTTTTTTGGTGTGATTTTGTATTTGGGAGTTTGCATCATTCATGTCTTAGCACACTTTGCTTTTTGCTGTGCATTTAGCCATGTGTTGCTAGTTTGCACCTGTTGGCCACTGTGAGATATGGCATTTATAGCAGTGATGCTAATATGCTGTTTTCCTATTTAAACTAAAGGTGTTGCTGCTGATAAAGTACACTTTATGTAGCTAGACTATCACAAGAACAGCTGCACACCGGAGGTATGTTCTTCATATAGTTTCAGTCTCAGTAAAAGTGTTTTTTTGTTTGTTTGTTTGTTTGTTTAATTATTACTTTTGTTCAGTTGTATAAGTGCCTGCAGAAGTGATCCTGCTTTCAGATACTTCTCTGCTGCTCCTTCTATTTTACAGAGTGCAACTTTGTGCAGCATGCAGTAGGTTGCAAAAAAAATGGTGACTTGCACAACTGGCTGGCTGATGTTGTCACATGAGTTATGGTGGAAGACAGTTTGGAGAAACAGGGATGAATCAGGATTCAGGTTTACATAAAAGAAGAAGAAAAAGCTGTTATCACCCATGTTGTGCATAAAGCATGTCCCTGACAGATTTTTATTTTTTTGTCAAATAAACAAAATGCTGCAAATATACCATGCTTAGTAATTTTCTGAACTTTTTCAAAAAGTAGAATGTTGGACATCCACATTTCCCTCACTCCTTTATGGTTTAACATGTAATATATATAGAACAATTCTCTATTTGTTAGCATGCAAGTGATCTACTAGTACAACGCGTCCAAGCTAAAACACATTCATTGACTTAAAGTTTTTCCATTTATTTATTTTTTCCTTTTTCTTTATCTATTCTTATTATTATCCCATCTCTTTAACAAACTCTGTTCTCTAACATGAAGAAGTAAATGGGGGGGGGGGGTCATGCACACTTTGCACAAAACAATGTCGCCCTGGCATTCTAAGAATGTCTCTAAGCCAATTGGAAACAGCCGTGTGAGATATAAATGAATGAAAGGAGAGTGAATACTTTATGAGCGCATCAGGAGTTGATAAGAGGAAAGTGGAAAAGGCTTATCTGAGCATGTTAGAGTAGGCCAACTATTTGTTAGCTCTGTTTTCAGTTCAACTGCTTCTTAACGCAGCACAAAAAAGAACATAATTGATCACCTAACTGATATCTGAGTAGTGATAAACCAGGTTTATCACTTGGTAGGTAGAAATGGGGTGAACCATGTTAAAAGGTTTGCGTTGACCTCTGCAGCTCTTTGGGAAGGCAAACATTATACTTGGACAGTTAAATTACCCTGCGGCCTATCTCACTTGCTCTCATGCAGACTAAATTACTTAAGCGGCCAACACCATAAATCTTGCTAAAACATTGAACCTAACAGTTCATATTTTACAATAAAATAAAGTATATTCTCAAGACGTTTTACACATGGAAACTAAATCTCACCTTAAGCATTCATTATTTAAAGTGTTTTTACTTTTCATGTGTTTTTTTTGGAGAAAAAAAAAAAACATCTGGTGATAAAAGTTGTTTATGTTACGAGATGACCGAAATGGTTCCATCAAGTCTAATCAAATCCTTCATGAATAGCAAACAGAAAAAGACTTGGTGCAACAATTTGGATTTATGATAGAATAATGATGTGAAATGTAACATTTTTCCTCTCTAAAATGTTTCCAAATTCATAGAAAGATGAAATGACATGATTGCACATTTTAGACCACAGCAAAAAATCCCCCGTTTTCCAAGAATTTCATTTACATTTCCACTTCTTCTCTTTTAGCAATATCCCAGTACCATAACATTTATTGCAAAAATAGAAACTGGGGTGGCGAAAAGCTAATTAGGGTCGTCACCTTATAGCAAGGAGGTTGCAGGTTCACCTCCTGGATGGGGCCTTTCTGTGTGGCGTTTGCACGTTCACCCTTGTATTCTGTAGCTTCCAGGATTGCCAGAAAGGAAATGATAAAAACTGAAGTGTCCCTCAGGGCTGGGGTGTTGGTATGTTATTTGTGGCAAACGTGCATTCAGGATGGGCGGGGCGTTGCGCTCTTGGTGGGCACACAGACTTTCTGATAATTACGTGGGCGTTAGCATAGATAAAAACAAGCTATTTTTTGGGTGCACAGAAATGTCAAAACTATCATAAAGTTGGGCTATGTAAAAATGATGTATCATATTTTATAGACCCTAAAACAACAGTGTAAAATCAATAAATAGTATATATCTGGCAAAATTGGTGAGTTTTCCACAGGTCCTCAGGTCTCCTTCCATGACCAAAAACATGCATGTAATCAGGTCTTAAACTGAGCCAGATCCTGCCAGAACAAGATTTGGGAACGCTCTTATTTTGACAGGGTGCGTTCAGGTAACTGTTTGCTTGGAACTGGTACCTCTCAGGTTTACTAATTATAAAGTTTAGAACAAATATGACTGCCTTGAATGAATCAAACCTATATTTGATATGTAACCTGCAAATAATTACATAAAGACTAATTTTAAACACAACAGACACTTACGAACATACGAGCTGCAGCTTCAAGTAGCATTTCTGCGTCTACCATTAAAAAAAATCTCCACCCCTAAAAGAGTGGTGGGGTGAGTGTTGAGCGAACCAGGCAGTCGTCAGCAGGCAGGAGCCCAGAAGTAGCCGCCATGAACAGACGGAGGAGGCGCCTGGAGGTTTCACATGTGGAGTCGGACAACAACGAGCAGGGACAGTGTCGGGCTCAGAACCGTCAAGTAAGGGAGAGGGTGGTGGTAGGATGCTTGACAGAAGTGGAGTGTTTACAAATGTAGGTAAATGTAGATGTTTAACAACCCGTTAAAATACACCAAAATGCAGGAAATCGCATCTACTGTATTAAAAGTTTTCTGGGAGAGGACCCCCGTACCCCCCTCTCCCCACCACCCTGTCTGCTATTTACGTTTTGGCATTGATCGGTTTACAAATTAAGCCCTGCATTTAATGCTACTTACAGGTAGTAAATCTGAATTTCCCTAAACTGTCTCTATTGTGACTGTGTGTGGGAGTGTTAATGGTGGCTTGTGTTGTTTGTCTCCATGCGGCCCAGCGATGGACTTGCAACCTGCCCAGTGTGTACCGTGCCTCTTGCACACAGGCCGTCAGAAATAAGCACTAGCTCCCCCGCGATCCAAAAAGGGATAAATAAATAAATAAAGAGTGGATGAAGAAAATGGATCGTTTAAAAAAATAGACTGCAAAAAAAAAAAAAAGAAAAATCTGAATGCGGCTGAGTCATAAATGGAAAAAGAGAACTTTAAAACACCCTGTGGCCAAAATAACTGGACGCATCATGCACTCTATCGCTTACAGAACAGTGAAGACTTTAAATGTTTACTCATACTTTCATAAAACTCTGTCTTTTGTGTGTGCTTAAATTGCCTCAGTCCTCAGCAGAAACTAGCAGCATTAAAACCAGAGTCTTTAAAGAGGCCCGGAATACCTTTCAAGCTGCTTCATTCTTACCATATTTCATTATAATTTATCTGGACAGAGCAGCAGTAAAACTGCCAGGAAAGTTGGAAATAGCACAGTGGCACTCCCGAGTGACTTGTTAATTTAAAAGCTTTTTTTTTTTTTTTTTTTCAGTGAATTTGGGATTTTAACTTTTCAAGCTCTTGCCTCACATGTTTGGATATTTCACACAATTTATTCCATTTCGTTTTATTTGCCACATTACTGCCACGGTGAGGCTCCAGCACGGCAAGGACAAACATAAACCATCAAACAATTTCACAAGCCAAAGTTTACACGCTTCTTTCCCCCCACCTTTCTTAACTTTGTAGTATTTCAACAGTGCCACTTCATATTCTAGATAAAAAAGGGTGCGTTTGTCTCTGAAAACACACTTTCTATACAGTTTTGTGTGTCTGCTCCGTGACCCCTTTAACCGTACATTTTAACTTGTGTGAAGTAAAGTTAAAAAATGTGAAAAATTATATCAAAATGCTACTGGCTAAGACACTTGGAGAACAGTGCAGATAAAGAAGGAACCATTTGTGGGCGACATGATGGAAGGACACCAATAAAACTATTAAAAAAAAACTGTCAGTCACCAAAAATGCTACCATTACTACTAAGCAGTTGGTAGCGTTTTGCTACACAAAACTGAAGTTTGAGTGTATTGCGGCTGTTCTCAGTGAGAGTTATAAGTCCGTGTCACTGTGGCAATGATCGCCTGAGGCTCTGTCATTGCTCCGACAGTCGCCTCTTTAGCTGCCGGTGTCCAAGACGGTGGGATGAGTGGCAGGCTGGGATTGACCAGTCAGAGGTGTCAATCTGCCAAACGCACAAACAGCTAACCGCCATCACTCACAGGAAATAAGAGATGAGAGCGGCAGGTACCACACAGATTCTTGACATCTGAATCAGAGCAGCTGGCTCTTTTAAATTCAGCTGTCAGATTCAAGGTTAGTTAGACAGACATCCAAAGAAAAAATAAATATTTATAGTTTCTGTAAAATGTGGAGTTGATTCTGATACAAATAGCGCTCAGTTCTTTCTGATACAGCATTTTTGGTTTTTAGAAGCCATGGAATGTGTATTTCCATCCATTTTCTTTATCTTCTTTTTTTTCGGGTCGCGGGGGTCACTGGCGCCCAAACACAGCCATCACTGTGCGAGAGGTGGGGGACACCCATGACAGGTCTCCAGTCCATCACAGGGACACATAGAGACAAACAAAACAACTAATCATTCACACTCTCACTCACACGTAGGGACAATTTAGAGTCATCAATTAACCTAACTTTCAGTTTATGGGTCTTTGGGAGGAAACCTGAGCACCCAGAAAACACACACATGCACAGAGACAACATCACAACTCCACCCTGAAAGCCCCCTGGCTGGGATTCGAACCAGCAACAACCTTGCAGAGAAGCAACCACTCTACAACTGATCCACCGTGCTGCCTGGATTGTGTATTTTCCGTGAAAATTTACTAAAAAAAAAAACATTTAGATAAAGAAATAAACAGAAGAAAATGTAAAAAAAAAAAAAAGCCAACTGCGAGCGTGGTTTAAGCCTGAAACAAAAGAGCATCGATGCAGCACACAAACCTTTGACGGAAGATTAAAAAAAAGCAGCAGCAATGTATGCACCTCCACCACAGGGCAGGGCAGCAGTGCTTCTTTGTAATACTGTAATGCTATTGTAAAGAAATGTTTGCACAAAGACTTTAAGCTACATGTCAGGTCCTCGTCACAGCGGCTCTGCACAAGCCGATTTAACTCAGACTTCCTGTCAGCCAAGCTGCAAGATCTCAGCTCTTGGCAACATCGGCGAGAGTACAAGTGACTGCAAAACATCCACAAAGAAACAAGTACTGTCTGTGCTGTCTTCATACTGCATGTCTCAGTTAGCCAGAGGTGGGTTTGACACCAACATATTTCGGTGAAGTGAATACTTTAAGCATAAAACAGGTTTTGAGAGTCCTGCTGCAAATAATATCACATTTTAAAAAGTGGTGAGTAGTTTGTGTCAGGAAAAAAAAAAGAAAATTACACACAATTGCAAGGAAATATGTGAATTTTTAGTAGTAGTTTCACTGAAATGTGAGTGTTTGAAACCAAGTGACCAACAAATCATGCAGCCACAGTTTAAATGACCAGTTTCTGAAAATCACAACCTATTTTACTGTGCATAGCTTGCAAACTATGTTCTTGGCTGTGCGTGATATTTTGGTGTCCAACACTGCACAAATCCCGATGACCCTTTTGAAACAAGATATTTCCAATACATTTTCATTTATTTATTTATCATAGGTGTGATTTTTAGACCTGGACATTTGTCTTTGGTGTTTTAAGTCATGGGAGAGCTCAGTGCAGCTGTCAAAATACAGCTCTAAGGCTTTGTAGATTGATTGGAGATGCCGGCAGCAAAGTTCAGATGGGTTCAAGATGGGTTGGAGGTGCCCACGGCAATTTTGTGGTTAGTTTGAGTGAAAAGTTGTGGCATATGTATTTTTTTTTTCTTGTTCAAAACATAGGTGACAAGGCTGTGCACATCTGCGACTCATATGAGAAAGTTGAGAACTCAGCGGAAGTTGGGAGACATTCTGGAGACTCCTGCAGTTTGCCAACTTCTCAAAGCAAAGTAAGATACCACTTTTTAATGTTTTATATGATACAACTTTTTTTAACACCTTGGACACATTTCAAAGTGACATAAAATTGAGGATTTACATTTTGTGTCGTACGTAAAAAAAAACAAAAAAACAATTGCCACTGTTGCAAATAGAACAGAAGGATGACCTGCTCAAACTATAAATATAAAAGACAAGCAAGCTAATGTTGAAATGCTGCCAGTGACTATAGATTGGTGTGACTTTTCTAAAGTCAAGCAAGAAGCTTAAGTGATGATATAGCCTTTCTTCCTAATGAGTTAGTCAATGCTGACAATACATAATGAGTAACTGATGAATAGTCTGTGTCTTAACCCAAAGTATTTCATACTGATCTTGCACAGATAAAATTATTTTACATTTCCTCTAACACTTTCACCCAGCACCAAACACATCTCACCACTGGAAGAAGAGTTTCTCAGCATGACCTCAGGCGAAGTGAAGAGTACTTTCAGGAGGATTAATCCTCACAAAGCAACTGGCCCAGACGACACCCCTGGGAAGGTGCTGAAAGACTATGAGGATCAGTTCTGCGAGGTGTTGGCCGACATCTTTAACTCCTCCCTCACCCTGGCAACAGTTCCCACCTGCCTGAAGACCACAACCATCATCCCAGTCCCAGAGAGCTCTACAGTGACTGGTCTGAATGACTATCGGCCAGTAGCTCTCACCCCAATAGTTGCTAAATGTCTCAAAAGAATGATCATGACCCACATAAAACAACAACAACAACAAAAAAAACCCATCAACATCAGCGAGGACCCTCATCAGTACGCATACCACAAGAACTGATTAACAGAAGACACCATCTCCTCTGGGGTCCACACTGCTCTCACCCACCTGGAGCAGAAAGACTCCTACGTCCATTAGCTCTTTGTGGACTTCACGTCTTCCTTCATTACCATGATCCCACAGACCCTGATGGACAAACTACTCACACTAGGACTAAGCCCCACCATTTGCAAATGGGTGCTAGACTGCTTAACAAACAAACCACAGTTAGTGAGGCTACACAACTTCTCCTCCTCCACCATAACCCTCAGCACTGGCTCCCCTCAGGGATGTGTGCTGATCCCTCTCTTGTTCACTCTGCTCACGTTTGACTGCACACATACCCATCCAGACTGTCATACTGTAAAGTTTGCAGATGATAAAGCGGTGGTGGGATGCATCACAAACAAAGATGAGTCCAGCTACAGGCAGGAGGTGGAACATCTGGAGATTTGGTGCAAAGATAAAAACCTTCAAATAAATGTGAAGAAGATGAAGGAGATGGTCATGGACTTCAGATGGATCAAACACACTTACACCCCCAAACATAGGATGATCTGCAGTGGAAGTGGACTCCAGCTACAAGTACTTGGGTTTGCACCTGAATGACAACCTCAGCTGGGCAACAACACCACCAGCCTGATCAAAAAAGCACATCAGAGACTCTACTTCCTCATGCGGCTGAGGCGAGCTGGTCTGGGAAGCTCAGTCCTCACCTCCTTCTACATGTGTGCAGTGGAGAGCATCCTGTGCTCCAGCATCAACGTGTGGCATGGAGGCTGCACAGCTGCAGAAAGAAAAGCTCTGCAGAGAGTGGTGAAGGCTGCACAGAAGACTGTTGGAGTCAGGCTCCCTACCATCACAGACATCTACACCTCCAGATGCAGGAAGAGGGCCACCTGCATCATGAAAGACCCCACTCACCCAGCACACATGCTTTGTGCCCGGCTCCCCTCAGGAAGGAGGTTGAGGAGCATTAAGTGTAGAACCACTAGACTAAGGAACAGCTTCTACCCTGAGGCTGTTAGACTCATGAATCTCTAACCAGAATAATCGCTGTGAAAAATCACATCATGATGCTGATTTATTTCATACTGCTGTGTTCATTCGTGCTCATCTGCTCACACAGGCTTATGTTTGCGTTTCTGTTTGACACTGTTTTTTGTTCTACTAGTGCTTAGTGTATTTTTATTTTAACATTTGTCTTAGTTCATATCTTAGATCTTATTGCTGTTTTTTTTTTTTTTTTTACAGTTTATACTTTTGTTGGATGTAACTGGGACCATGTGTACACAATTATGTTCCACTATATGTACCACATGTGGTGTGCATGACAAATAAAGAAACTTTGACTTTGATTTTTGACTTTTAGATTTACTCTAAATCTGACAAAAATAAACTTTTTACTAAGTATCTTGTCAGAAAGCTTCTCAGCAGGAACCTAGCAGTGTAAAGTCCACACAAATTACACTATAACATATTTTTTCCATGATCATACCAAGAACACATTTACCTTCTTGGTTTTCTGAAAGTAAAAGTCTTGAGTTTTCCATTCACAGAGACAAGAACAGGCAAGGAGCAGAGCTAAAGTGAGGCACAAAGAAGTTGGTGTACATGGTTCAGTAGTAGAACAAACAGTGACCTCATCCTCTCAGCAGCATTTTGGCTCAGGCACACACACAACATGATGTTCTTATCTCAACTATCATCATTCCTTCGAGAGCTGTTTGGATTCAACAGCCAAAGAAATATATACAAACAGGCAATGCCTTGAGTTGTGAGCGTGAGTCTGAATGACGTGTGATGCAAACTTTCCCTAAAAAAAAATCTTATTTCTTTTAATTTGTCTAAGCCAATTTCCATCAAAATAACAACATGTAAAAAATGGGATAGACATCAGAGCCTTCAACATAAATTAATAAATACATTGAACAAATAAAAAATAACACTGTTCCATTATACTTGTGATCATTTTAAGATGTGTCACTTGTGAAAATGCACATTCCTTGCAGTGCACCTAATGTCTAACGGTCTTTTGTCAGATTGTTTTCATTAACCACTTTTTGGGGATCAGCATGACCTTTGGTTACAACTAACTTAGCACATGATTTGCACGACTTTCTTTGTCTTTGCGCACGGTAAACGTAATTTCCTCAATTTTGATTTTATTTTTGTCAGTGGAGAGTTGAACCCAGGTGCATACAGACATACGGAACTCAACAGTAAAAATAAACATATTTATTAAATTAATACAAAAACAAAGGCTGGTGTGGTATTTACAGAAAATATTTTGCACAGGAAGACACAGAGAAATAGAGCAGGGTGGCTATAGGAAGCACAATCCACGGATGAGGGACAAACAAAATGAGACATCATTTAAAAGGACATTAATGATTCAATTCAATTCAATTCAAAATCCTTTATTAATCCCAAAAGGAAATTAAATGTTGTTGTAACTCATCATCCTGGTTTCATTAAAGAGTTGTTCTAGATATTGATGGCTGTGAGCAAGAAAGATTTCTTGTGGTCGTCCGTCCTACAGCAGGTCTGAAGAAAATGGTTGCAGATGTTGATCTGTCTACTTGGACTTGGCAGGATTTTCAGTCATCTTGGACAGAAGGAACGCCTGAATGCCGAGCAGAATTCCTCTTTGAGCAATGGTCACTCCTCCCAGCAGCTTGTTGAGCTCCTTGTCATTGCGAACAGACAGCTGCAGGTGTTGCGGGATGATCTCGGTCTTCCTGTTGTCACGAGCTGTGTTTCCCGCCAGCTTTAGGATCT
The DNA here is from genome assembly GCF_014905685.2 of Nematolebias whitei. Taxonomy (NCBI): domain Eukaryota; kingdom Metazoa; phylum Chordata; class Actinopteri; order Cyprinodontiformes; family Rivulidae; genus Nematolebias; species Nematolebias whitei. Next base: position 35,235,727 of record NC_056515.1, on the reverse strand, counting down.
CAGAGGCCAGGTGCTCGAGCACTGCTGCCAGGTAGACAGGAATGCATCCATGGTACCTCATTTTTCAACTTATTTGGGATTTATGGCTGTAGCTGAGGTATTATTTGAGCTTTGAGATATTAATCAGCTGCTCCCAGTTGTAAAAACTGCCTTGTTGTCATGATTACACATAACAAAAGTCTAATAGTAAAATGGTTTCAGTAAAAAAAAAAGGAATTACAATTTCAAAATAAATATCTCAGAACAAATGAAATAGAGCTAATCCAACATGCAGCCGCCTTGAGCAGCGCAAATCTAGAATATGTACATATATGTATATATTTATGTACATATATGTACATTGGTAGACAATGACAAACACTTGGGGAGAGACAATGAGTACCAGGTGAGAGTGGGAGGAGCAAGAGGCGACTACATGAGGAGAGAAACACTGAGAAAGCTGAAGACGCAAGTAAAACAGATAAATCTAAATATCATGATCACAAGAAGACAAAAACACCACAAAATACAAGAATCCTGACAGATTTGTTTTGAAAGACACAACAAGCTGTTTTTAGTCATATATGTGCATTTACATACACTCTGAAATATAGCTCGGCATTTCCATTTCAACTGTGGCGTTTTGCCAGCTCATGGTTGGAGATCACAATTCAAGACTTCTTTCAAAGGACCATATGCTGTGTGTATGACATGAAGATCAACAGTTTTCCTCTGTCAGAGTCAAAGAGAAAAGCTGGGGGCAGGGGGTACGCAGTGTTTCTTTCATGCAGTCTCTTTGGATCTCCTTGTCACTTTTTATACTACTTTTTCCCCCTTTCTCTTTCTCATCACTTTTTCTTTACATCTTTCCTCTTCAAGTTTCTGCATCTGTCCTCGGTTCAAATAATGGATATCAAGCAACATCAAACCTTTGATTTGCTGATTGCAAACATCTTTCTTGGCAGTCAGGTCCAGGGCTATATTATAGGTCTTGAAATCGGCAACCTGTCATTATATTTTGTTAGCCAAGCTCTTTTTATTGGAGCATTACTGCTGAGCGATAAGAAATGCGTCTGCACATTTTCTTTTTCTGTATTTCATTGTTTTGTTTTGATAAATATTTACTCATTATGGGAAGTACAACATTAAAGAAAAGGCAGGGACCCAGAAAGACAAAGCGTGAGGCGGGAGGCTGACGGTCCAAAACTAAAAGCAAGAAACGGAAAGAAAAAAGAGGGGGAAAAGTGAACAAGAGCGAAAAAAGAGGATAAATGACACTTATTGTTCCTTCCTCTTGTTGTCAGCTCTCAGTATTGCTAATCATTTGGCTAATCTGACAGGACGGCTCACACATACACACACAAACATGAACACTATGCTTTCCCACCCCTCTCCCCCTTGTCCTGCATTCCAGTGCCCATTGTCAATGAGAGGGAACCGCCACATTACATGGCTGTTTGTTCCTTTTGTACGCTCGCTGCAATGCTGATAGAACCAGAGTATGTATATGCATGTGTCTGAACAGCTGTCCTTATGAGAACCAGTTGGAGGTTCAGACTATCAGAGGAGAAGGAATTTGTGAAGACTCCTCAGTTTCTCACACCCCTTCAAAGGCCCATTTGAGGTTTAAGGTTTGGTTTTCGGATTATGGTACGAATTAGGCTAATGTTAAGGTTAGAGGAAGGTTTGTGGTGAGGCACTTAGTCATGATACTTATGGTTAGGTTTAGAGGTTAGCGGAAGCAACATGTCAAGGAATACACCCAAAAATATGGCTATACAAACAGCATGTGTGTGTGTGTGTGTGTGTGTGTGGGGAGAGGGGGGGGTGCACGCACATGAATTGACATCTTTTTTTACTTAAAACACTTAAAGCAGTTTTTCAAAGATAAAACTGCAAAAAAATATAAAGCAAAATGTTTGTTAACATTATATTTTATAACGTGTTCATTTGTCTTTACACATTATAACACAATAGCCAACTAGTATTAGAATATGTGTATAAGAATACACTAGCTATAACTCAGCCAAATGAGAAAATAAAAAAGAGCTAAAATTTGGCGTGGTAGAAGCTAATCATCGCTCTCAACGCACAACAAATTGCATGATATCTTTGCTCAAAACCTTGGCATTAACTGTTTATCTGTTAGCAAAATATCTTCTGAAACCATTGGACATATATCAATGCAACTATAAGAAAATAATCATTGACTGTCCATCTATAATTGATACTTTTGGATACTCCCTAATTCAGTATGATCACAACAGCTCATCAGTCTCAGCAAATTTACACATATAGATGGAACAAAAATTGGTTTGGTCATAGCTGCCATGTTGACAACGCTTATCCAAAGTGCTAACAGATCATGTGAAATACTGCAATATGGCATTAAGTTGTACGTGATACTATTGGTTTGACCAAGCAGCTATAACCAGTGGTGTAGGCTACATGATACTTGGGCATACGGAGTATACCCACTAGAAAAGCTTAAGAATTTCAGTATACCCACTTAAAGGTGTCCAGTGATACATGACATTTCATTAGAAGCTTGTCATTGATACGCTAAACGGTAGTTAAACGCTTCCATAACAATCTATCGCTTTGATGACTTTGGTTTGATACTGTTTAATTAATTATATAACATGTTTTTAATACAAAGTCAACTGTTGTATAATGTTTGCTGTTCATGTATTCGATTATAAGCATCAGATACATTTGAAAATGTGCTTAAAATTCTAAATAAATTGACACTTACAATGTACTAACTATGTGTACTTTGGTTTCAAAGCACAGTATACCCACTACAAAAATGTAGACTTACACCACTGGCTCATTTCTTCATAAAATATGATCTTTATTAAAAAAAAAAAGAAGACATTTTTATCAATAGGCAATATGCATTCATTTAAGGAATTTTGGGCCATTAATTACTGAGGTTCACAATATTTTTTCATCAAGGAAAAAAAAAATATTAAAAGCTAAACGAAGGGGCAAAACTACAGGTTCATTTCTAGCTTTGTTTTAATGAAGGTAGTTGTGAGAATTTATTTCAATTCACTGTCTTACTCTGTCAGAGTTTATTGAAATATTTTCTTCTTTTTAATTGTTTTTTTCATTATTGTCTTCTACATCATCATCAACAACACCATTAACTTATTTTTTCATTACTTTCTTTATCGTATTTTTTATTACCTTCTGTTTCATCATTGTGTTCATCATCGTCCTCTTCTTCGATTCTTTTAATTAAATATCAGTTTTTGTCTGACCTTATAGGGGCACTGCTGGTGCACGTTTTAGTGTCAAATTCAAACTGCATGAGGATTTACTGTAGGAACACAAAGGTTGGGATCAGTGTATCACTACCATTTGTATTTATGTTTTCACCTAAACATAGTTTTTTGAATTTATTCCAAAGCTTTGTAGTGAAAGAACACATATATACAATTCAGTGGCAAATCTCCAGATCCTATTTTCTACCAAGTAAACAGGAAAATAGAAGTTTGCAAGTCTCCACAGTGCAAAATGATTCTCATTTTCAGTGCAAGTTGAAGAGGCCACACAGTGCTGGGCTTAAATGGGATGCAGAACTGTTAAATAAGTGTGTGTGTGTGTGTGTGTGTGTGTGTGTGTGAGAGAGAGAGTGTGTTTGTGCGACAGCGCGTCTCCTCAGGGGGAAGAGGGATCTTAGTTTAGAATAGGTAACAGTGGAATGTAATTGAGCTGAAAATTGAAAACCGAAGCCGTGGCAAAGCCAAGCCTGTGTGCGTGCATGTGTGTTTATGTACCACTGTGTGTTGTGCAGGTACGGGCTTTGGAATGTGTGTGTTTTGCGTGCATGATTTTGTGAGTAGAACCTGTGTTTGTTTGCGCTTTAAAGCCAGAGTAGGATGCCAGTGTAATCCTCGCATAGCCAGACCCCCAAGGATATCAGAATTTACTGCGAAGTGGGTGAGCCACACAGGCATGCATATGAGAGCAAATACACACTGACACAAATACATGTACACACAGGTCAGAGCCAGCCACCTGAGAGTGAAGAGTGAGGATGAGAGCTTGTTGAGTTGTTTCCAAACACACTCGCTTGGAAAATTAGAAAGCGCTTTACTATTCTGACTGAGTCACACTGATGATTCATTTTAAATACTACAAATATAATGAATCGGCCAGAAAAAAAAACGTAAATACACACTACAGCATTATCATATTTGTTTATATGAGCTTGATTTTTATAAAGCTTTAAATATTGTATTACTTACAAATGGATACAATGTGAGTGACAGTCCCAGAAATACATACAATAATGCAATTGTTAGATTATTTTAACAATGTCACAGTAATGCTATCTTAATTTACCACAGATTAGGTTGGTGCTTTTTTCATCCAACCTTTATTTAGACAGGTTAATCCCATTGAGTCTCGGGGACAAATTTACAAGAGAGACGTGCCGACGTGTGACGACAACAGTGGATAACAACGACAACAATAGACAATCACAAATCAGAACAAAAGAGCAACCAAAAGGAAAAGTAGCGAAAAGAAAGAAATAAACAAACAAACAAACAAAAAAAACAGTTAGATTATAAGGCGGTGTCAAAAACTAAAAACAGGAACATGTCTGCATTGTTTTTTTTGCCAGGAACTTAACAGATGTTTGAAGCCACTTAGAGCAAGGTTAAGAGCTTCAGATCTTTTTGCAAGATATTCCAGGAAACAGGGAACGAAGCAGGAGAAGGCCCTTTGTCTAGTTCAGTCCTCACTGAGGGGACACTGCAGGTAATAATGTCCTGGGAGCGCACGCACGCTGTAGCTGCACTCACACAGTGACATGTAGGAGGAGATGTATGAAGGCAACAGACCAAGAAGTGATTTAAAGATGGAAATGTACCAATGGAAGTGTCTTCATGAATTTAATGATGTCCAGTTAACCAGTGAATACAGGGTGCAGTGGTGGGTATGATGGTTACAGCCAGTTATGGATCTTAATGCTTTTTTTTTTTTTTTTCATTTAGCCTTTATTTATCCAGGTTAGTCTCATTGAGCCACGAGAACTCATGTTCAAGAGAGACCTGTTTAGGGAGCACATGGTGGGGTTAAGGGCCTTGCTCATGGGCCCAGAGTGGGGCGAATGAGGGTGGGGGCAAGTGTGAGTGTTTCACCTACCCCACCCACAATTTTTGATGTTGTCGGGGCCGGGGCGTGAACCGGCGATCTTCGGATCACAAGCCCACCTTTCTAACCTCTGCGCTCTGCTTTTATGAAGATGTTGTGCATTAGGGATCTTTAAGGATATGGCAATTGATATCCATCCATCAATTCATCCATTATCTGTTACCCACTTCTTCCATTTTGGGTCACAGGTGTCACTGGTGTCCATGTCCAGCTACCCTGGACAGGTGGCAAGTCCATCAAAGAGACACATAGAGACAAATGAGACAAACAACCATTCACTCTCTCACTCACACCTAGAGACAATTTAGAGTTACCAGTCAACCTAACATGCATGTTTTTGGTCTGTGGGAGGAAACTGGGTTAAACCCACACATGCACTGAAAAAACATACAAACTCCACCCAGAAAGGTCCTGGGGCAGGATTTAAACTGGTGACCTTCTTGCTGAGAGGGTTCTACCAACCAAACCACCATGCTGCCCTGAAATTGATGTGCTAAATCCAAAAATACAGCTCAAAATTGTATTTTTTATGCACTTACTGTATGTTTATTTGACTTGAGTTTTGCAATATTTGGAATGGATATGTGATGAAGTATCAGTGCTCTTTTAGTGAACATATGTGGTGCACAGCAATGTTAATAGACATGGTACTGTTGCCTTAGACAAAGATCTTTACATCAAATCTTAGCTCTGCAAGATTTATTTGTACCAATATGTTCAGAATGTATCTCACCTTTTGCTTGGTGACAACGAGCTAAGGCTTCTACTATGTGACCCTGGACAAAATAGTTTAAATAGATGGATGCTCATATGAGACAGTAACTAACCTTCCTGTAAAAGCACACTGTTTGTAATAATGTAACAACCCTGCCACTTATTTTTTTAAACTTTTTTATTGTTATTTTTGGTATTTGAAAACTTATGCCAGCTAAGTTTAATGCTTTGGGCACTTTGTGCAACTGCACGCTGGAATTCCTCTGTACGTTTCTACAATGTAACATGAAAGTTTACAGTGGCATATAAAGTTTCAGATGCAGCGCTGTATTTTTCCTGCTGTGGATGTGTGTTAGTTTGGACAACGCAAAGCACGCCATGTATAACGAATGGCCAAGTGATGAATCTGACTGCACTGTTGCAAGGATAAAATCACCTTGGTTTTATGTGCCGACTGTAAACTCAGTGCAATAAACAAGTCACCAGAGGAGTCCTGCATTATGCGAGCCTTATTTGTGTTTTTTTTTTTTTTTTTTGTTGTTAGCTATAAACTGTGCCATAAAACTAATGTTAGCTTTAGGAGACAAACGTCTGGTCTTACATTCACTAGAGGGCAACTACAGCTGCTGGTTCTATTCTACAGAAGTATGTAATTCTTCCTTTCATAACTTTGTTCTAAAAATAAAAGTACTCAGCAGTCTTTAGTTGAAAACACCAGGAACAAGGTGGTGCAGTGTGTCATTGGATACAAGTCTGTTAATACCACTAAAACCTTGAGCAGACATTAAGCTCAAGTGACTGTGACGATACAGATATTTTTTTTTTTTACATTTTGGCTTAATATTTTTTCTCGACTAGCCAATTGTTATATGACCAGGCAATCTCTTTTTTCTCCTTTTTAATTAAACTTTCCTTATCCATTATAACAATTTCTATAAGAAACTGTGTACTGCCTGATCAAAAGAAGAACTGTTAATAAAGGCATAAATGAAGCGCTGCCAGACATTCAAGAAGTGAGTGAGCACATTTTTTTAAGGGTGGATGACAATGATCATAAAATACAGTACATTTTTTTTATTATCATTTCATATTTGATTAAAAAATATATTTCTCATTTTGAAAGAATCATAAAGATTTTCTAACTTAACAATCTCATATAAAACATACTTTTATATTGCATTACTAATGTATACTGTACTTTTTTTTTGTCTGTGACAAGCAGGAACAAAAAAAGAGATAGGAATTGAATAGACAGTGAACTTGCAGTGGTGATCTTTTTAATGACCATGAGGACGGGCTTTTATCTTTGTCATGCAATAAATATTTAGCACTCTGAATTGGTCAAATGGAGGCAGCCCGAAAACATTTAATTGTAAAAGATCTGCTTTTAGTTCACCAATGATACAATCTCTCACTCCTTGCCACCACAAACTGGCACATACAGAATTCATTAGTCAGCTTGAGACTGTTTGGTTAAAATAATAAAGATGTGTTTATATGCAAGGTCTTACAAAACATGCTAAAATCATTTTGTAAATTGGCATATTCCTTTGCCAATGTAACAGGTACTTGTATTACAAAATATAACTACACTTAATAATAATACTAATAATAATGGGTATGTGTTATCATAGTATGTTCCCATACAATGGTGAAATTGGCTCTCTGAATTTAACCCATCCACCCCCAGGTGGAGCCGTGGGCAGCTATTGGTCTGGAACTGTTGTCTAATCATTAAAAACACTATAGATCCCAATATTCTATAGCATTGATATTACATATTTGCAAATTAAAGATCAGTTTTACATTTGTTCGGTTTATAGTAGAAATGTACATTCACTTTATTGGTTTTTACTTCTTTTGTTGTATTTATTGTGTTTGACAACCCATGGAGGTGGTCTATCCAACAAGAAGAAATATAATGAAAAAGCATCCCTTTTTAAAGCTCTATTAGTTCTGCTATGTTTGCAAGTCTATTACCAGTAGTTTTGTAACCGAACCAGTTTGTGCTATTAGTATATTTTTTATGTGTGTGTGGTCTATATTATGGGTTAGTTGACTGATAACCAAGACCCACAGGCAGTGACAGCTTCATCCATCAGCATGTCCGCCTGACAGACACATCTCTGCAGAGAGGTCACAATTCACAACTTTGTGAGAAAATATGAGTGTGTGCGTGCATGCGTATCTTTGTGTGGACACTCATAACACTGTTGAGACTTTTTCAGTCAGAATATGATTGTGATGCCCACAACGTCCGACTATTCAGACGCTCTGTTCATGTTATTTGTTTTACCTCTTTAGTTTTCTCATCACATTTAGCTTTTTCACAGCGATACTCCCACCTATTGCTTCTAACCTTGACAGCAGTTAAGGTGAGGATTATGGGAAACACAGTCAACATCTTTCATTGTTTCTGTCTGACATATTCAAGCTGCGGTGTGCACATTTATTCATTCAGCTGTTTAAAGACCTTAAGATATATGTTCCATATTCATTTGTTTGCTTGTACATATACACTGGTATGCGAGAGTGTGTACTGCTGTGCAGGAAGAGAGATTGCCGTCACTCAGTCCTCTGCAGGAGGATCAGAATAATTCACTTATTTCCCTTATACTTATAAATACTTGTGTACTAATTCATCCAACTTGTATCATTATATTCCACCATGCTGTTGATTTTTCTTTATCTTGTTTTTGTTTTATTGAGATGAATCGGTTCTTCTCATCTTGCATTGTAGACCTTGTGTTTATGACAAATAAACAAACATAAACACCCAACGAGAATGTTCTCTTTAGTCACACAAGCAGGAGAAAGAAAGCAAAGAGGGAAATTAACCTTCATTTTCTTGATGAATTAACCCCTATTTTATTTTATTTATTTATATAGTTTACTGCATTTTTCTTAATTCACCAGGACATCTGTATGGAAACATGATTTCATTCACAGCAGTTGCATCATTGTTAACATGGAATAATGCCTTTGAGGTAAAATGACAAAAGGAACAGATCACAATCCAGAAAGAGAGAGAGAGAGATAGAGACAGAGAGATAGAGACAGACAGACAGAAAGACAGAGAGACAGAAGGTGAGTGAGAGGGACATCGAGAGAGAGAGAGAGAGAGACAGAAAGACAGAGATAAAAAGAGGGACAGAGAGAGACAAAGAGACAGAGCAATATATATATATATATATATATATATATATATATATATATATATATAGAGAGAGAGAGAGAGAGAGAGAGAGAGAGAGAGAGAGAAACAGAGAGACGAAGATAAAGAGAGGGACAGAAAGAGAGAGATAGATGGACAGAGCAATAGAGAGCAAGCGAGAGATATTGCTAATGTAATATAATGTAACTCCATCTTTGGTAATTTTGGTTTGCAGCAGTTTAAAAAGTCAATGTAGTGGTTTAGTTAAAAATAATTAATTTCATATTTTCAATCTACAGAAACATGTTGTGCTGACTTGTAAATATGCAGCATCAAAAAAATCAGTCTTAACAGGTTCTAAAAACAACCTGTTCACATTTGGTTTGGTTAATGCACCAAAATATCTGTTAGCTTTTGGTAAAAAAATCATGTTTAGGATAAAAAAAATAAGACAAATCAAATCAAATAAAGTTAGTGTTAACTGGACTCTTTGGTGATTTCTTCTGCATCTTGGAAAGTTTTAATTCCACACAAACTAAAGTGACTTTTTTTTAAACCATAGTATATTAATGTCTGAAATGCTTTACTGCTGTGGTTTTCCAGTTATTTTAAATGCAGTTCTGAAATGTAGGTTCACACTCAGTTTAAAGCAAGTGCTCAGCTAAATCTACAAAAAAACAAACAAAAACAACAACAAGATAATTAAGTCAAATGATTGCATTAGACACGTCGCAGTCTGTGCAGGTGAACAACAAAGGCTGGCAAATTTAACAGTTGACTTATTTACAGTCACTTTGGTTTTTACGTTTAAAATGGTGAAAAACCTGTAAACCCATAAAAAACTACATAGAATGGTACAAAACATGTTCATACCTGTAATTGTAATTACTGATATAATTTCAAATGTACTTGCTGAATATAAATGCTTCAGTATTTTGAATGATGTTTGATGGACTGAAGAGCATGTGAGGGGTTCTGTGTAAATTGTGTTTCAAAGATGGCGATTCAGTGATTCATGTACAATTTTAAATAGTATTTAATCAAAATGCATCCTTAAAGCTCTCTGAAAATCTTGTATTAGAACAAACTGCAGCATAAAAATTAGGTTAAAAATATCCACATTACTAGTTAAAATGTTGGGTACAATGTCTCTGGAAGCCCCAACTGGTGACTATCTTCTTAATGGGACAAATCAACCGGTAAAAATCACAACAATTGACTTGTCAAAGCTTTTCGAACACCAGCACGCACCTGTCCCTTTAACCTCACCCATTTTGCTCCCATCTCAACCTCTGCAACTCTCCCACGCCCTGACACTTTCAACATATCTTATTTTTTGCAGAAAAAAAAGTACTCCTATCCAAACTTAATGTCTATTTCTTTCTGCAACGGTGGACGAGACTAATGCAAAATATTGCAAACGGAAGATATTTGGACATGTTTTGAATTTCATTCTAATATACAGATCATTTGTCTGTCTCATGTCATTCACAGAGCTGACACTTTCATGGCTTTTAACATTTTACCCCTCAGTTTCTCTCTGTATTTAACTCTTTCCCACCCATTTTGTCTCTTTCCGTTGCCCTTTCAGTCAGTATCACATTCCAGGCGAGCTTGGCTTTTTTGTCCTGAATGACATCACAGACATAAGGCCATGACAGGCAAGACAGGAGGAATGTGGTGCGAGAGAGAGTTATAAAGCATAAAAGATAAGGGGGGGGGGGGGGGGGGAAGAAAGGGGGGAGAGGGGGGGGGGGGGGGGGGGGAAAGACTAGAAGATGGAGAGAGTTGGCCAGAGAGGGAATGAAAATATGTGAAAAAGGAAAAACCAGAGAGAGGGAGAAAGAATTCCATTCAGCGGGACATGAATGGACTTCACACAGAACTCTCCAAGAAACACACACAGAGACACACACTCACCTACCATCGCTACACCCTCCTCCCCATCAGCTTCTCTCCCTTGTGGCTTCCCTCTCATCCCTCCGTCTCTGCCCTCTTTCTATGTTTGTAGTCCTTTCATTAATCTCCTTTAGAGGCATCGGACAACAGCACCCCCTCACAAACACGAACAAATCCCAATGGGCAAAGTTTTTTTTTTTTTTTTCCACATAAGAAGGAGTTCGCACAAGTTCCATACAGCTGCAATATTTTTGGGGAACAACTTGTTGCAACAAAGGCCTTCCGCAGTGTCTTTAGCCAGTAATACACGTGTCTTATAGTCAGTTACAGCAAGAACAAAAACTAAAAGATGCAGTAAGTAAAAACAAATATCTATCTATCTATCTATCTATACATATATATATATATATAATGAAACACAAGAGCCAACTGATTTAATAGGAATGTTAAATACATTGAATGCTTATTTTCCTTTTTTAAATATTTTTTATAACAATTTAATAATTTATATATTATTTATATATTCATAATTTATATATTGATACATTTATATATATATATATATATATATATATATATAATTTATGCATATTATATACATATATATAATTTATGAATATTATATAATTATGTACGACCGTGACACGACCAGGATAAGGATCAGTTCCTCTAAATCCAAGGTCATAGTCTTAAGCCAGAAAAGGGTAGAGTGCCCTATCCGGGTCAGGGAGGAGGTCCTGCCACAAGTGTAGGAGTTTAAGTATCTTGGGGTCTTGTTCACGAATGAGGGAAAAATGCAGTGATAGGTGCAGGCGGATAGGTGCAGGCGGATAGGTGCGGCATCTGCAGTGAAGCGGGCGCTGTACCGGTCTGTCGTGGTGAAGAGAGAGCTGAGTCAAAAGGTGAAGCTCTCAATTTACCAGTCATTCTACATTCCTACCCCCTTCTATGGTCATGAGCTTTGTGTTGTGACAGAAAGAACGAAATTGTGGATACAAGTGGCCAAAATGAGTTTTCTCCGCAGGGTGTCTGGGCTCTCCCTTAGAGATAGGGTGAGAAGCTCGGTCATCTGGGAGGGACTCAGAGTAGAGCCGCTGCTTATCCACATGAAGAGGAACCAGTTGAGGTGGCTCTGGTATCTGGTTAGGATGCCTCCTGGACGCCTTACTTGTGAGGTGTTCCAGACACGTCCTACCGGGAGGAGACTCAGAGGAAGACCCAGGACACGTTGGAGGGACTATGTTTCTCGGCTGGCCTGGGAACGCCTCAGGATTCCCCTGGAGGAGCTGTCCCAAGTGGCTGGGGAGAGGGAAGTCCCCTACTTAAGCTGCTACCCCCGCGACCCGACCCCGGATAAATGGAAGAAATTGGATAGATGGATGGATTACTTCCTCTGGTATCAGATGCTGTGCCGCTGGAAGGATTTTTACAGAAATCTTTTTTACTTTTGGACATTTGTTATGATGCGTGACCATACCAACAAGGTGGTTTTCTACAGCTGAGAGCTGTTGATTAACATCTCTAAAGCTCAAATAATACCTCAACTACAGCCCCGAATCCCAAATGAGTTGAAAAGGAGGTGCCCTGGATGCATTACCGTCTACCTAGAGGTGGTGCTTGAGTGCCTGGTTGCTTGGATATTGGAGGTGGCAGGAAACGTAGCTCGGAAAGAGGGAGGACCGAGATCGTCACCTGGCACCTGCAGGCAAGTCCGCAGCAACCAGGGGCTCAGCAGACAGCTGGGAGAAATGGTCATCGCTCGGGGAGGAGATCTGCTCGGCATTTAGGAAGTCTTGCTGCCCAAGAGGACTGAGAGGTCTGCTGGTTCTGGGTGGATCGGCATCTGCAGCCAGTTGCCCAAAGTCATCAGCATCTAGAAGAACTCTAATGAAACCAAGATGAGCTATAACAACAATTAATTTCCCTTTGGGGTTAATAAATTAGTTTTAATTGAAATTAATTTAATTTTTATTTAATGTTATGAAACAAAAAAAAAACTATGTAAAGAAACTAGATACACTTCATGGTGTTTCACAACTGTTTTCTAGGTTGCTGTGAGCTAGCAAATTATTAAACTTTTATTTTAGTTTTACATTTAAAAAAATGAATGCACAAATTTTAAGGCTTAAATAGCGTAATGGCTGCAATTTGTGACAAATATTCTGAATTCATATAGCACAGTTTTAAACCAAGTAAGGTTCCCTAAGTATTTCACAATGTGCATTAAAACTGTAATTACGTCTATCATTTATAATTATTGAGAAAAGCATGTTTGACTAAGAAATTATTGTGCATTATTAACTGTTTTACTTTTTAGAAAAATAAAATAAGGAAAAGTTTGGAAACAAAGTCTTTCATATTATTTTACTGAAAGCAAGATGAACACTTACAAAAGCAATTTATTTATTCCTGATCCTGAATTGATCATGCCAATAAGTCTTACATTCCCAATTAAGCAAAATGCCAAACTTAATTTCACTTAACACATTTTTAAACGCATTTTTGTTTTAGAGCTGTATAATTCAAAGGGTCAGCATACTTTTAAATGCTAGAAGCCAAATGAGTCAGTTTAAAATTAAAGAGACATTTTGCAGGTTTGGACTATTTATAAAAGGGATACAAAAAACTAACCTAAATGCACAAGATAGGAACATACTTTAACATGTGCTGTATGTGTACCATATACTGTACAGTTATTTCATTTGTGTTATTTTGTAACTTCAAAGTGATTAAATACTATTTTTCATTTTTGACACAAAAGCTTCATACAAGAAAATCCTGAAAGCCGTTATATATTCAATACTTTTGTTCAAATTAATCAGCCCCTTTTGATAGCATGCATTGATGGAATAGCTCCAAAACTTTAAACCTTCCTTTTATTTTCCAGTGTGGAGACAACTTTCACTGTTTCACTTACAAAATGAGATCTGCTCATTATTTACTGTCTCCATTACAGAGGTACTGTGGCTTTTATAAGAGATACGCACTGCATGTGGACACGAGCGTGAATCATGGAGAATCCAATAAATACTTCATCAACAAAAAGTGCAACATGGATACTTGCCATCGAAGGCTCAGATCCATATATTTATCCAGAGCCTTCGTCTCAAAACAACTTTGTTAGAAAGCACTTCATGTTATTAAAGGGAGGCCAATGATACAGGATGATCACATATAAAATATCACACAGTATTAAAATGTAGCAAATCAGTCTCACTAAAAGCCAACAAAATGGAATGATTTAAGCAAAGTTTTGAATGGAAATTGACTTAATTTTTCAAAGTGCATTTTTAATTTGGCTTTGCTAGCTTCTTACATCAGTATGGTGAGGAGTTGTCTGAAAACAGCTGCACTACTCAGATGATAAGGTGCAAGGTCTGGTGACATTTAACAGAAGGAGTAAAAAAAAAAAAACGTGGGGCAGTCACAGGATATGGGGGCTTCTACAGTGGCTAATTTTGTACTACAGTAGTTTATCGTGAGGGATCCGTACCCTGAAGCCCGGTGATAAGTGAAAAACCGCAAAGTAGGAAAAGTAGTAGTTATATATACACATCTCTCCATTTCTCTGCCTCTGGCTGCACTCTGCCATCTGCCAGCTCTCTTGGCCACGCCCACTTTTCCGCTGCAGAGCGGTGATATGACACGCTGCAGGAGGAATCTTTTCCTGCAAGCTGTGGGCTGCACACAGGTGCAATAGGTGCTAAAAAAAATTAAAATAATTTTATTTTAAATAAAAATGTCATGTTGATCATGTGGCTCATCCATCAATCAGCCAATTGTGCGTCATGTCAATCTTATTTTGAAAGACCGTGATAGAGCGAGTCCGCGAAAAACAAACCGCAAAGTAGCGAGGGACTACTGTAAAAGTATTTAATAAATCCCAAAAACAGATAGATTTCTTTTGGATTTCACAACCACAAATAAAGGCAAGGAGCCAAGACAAAACTGAGCGATGGTCAGAATGAGGAGCAGCGAATCGTGAGCTTAAAGAAGCAAAGTGATTTAACAGAAGGAGAAGAAGAAGATGCCACACACTGACCGACGGATGATGCTGAAAGTCATCAGATCAATAAGTCATTATCTCAAGACAAAACTGCAATCATACAAACACAACACAAATTTAGGAACACGCACACAAAGTTGGGGCTTTGAGATATTGAGTAGTTGGATGAACTTTTCGAAACCTTTATGCTGATGCGCTGAAATAATTTCACTCCATTAAAAACAGCGGTGGAGCCTCAGCCAAACTAATTATGGGGATTTCTGTCAAATGCAAGCGGAGCGTAGAGAGGTAAATAAGATCCAGTCTGTGTGTGTGTGTGTGTGTGTTTGGTGTTTGCATAACAACACACTACCCTATCTTTAGTATACCGTCTGCAACTGAAAATTGAAGCCAATCATGTCCAAAAAACATACAAACAACTGCTTAAATCTAAACTAACCATTTGTTTTAGAAGGTTGTTTTATGGTAAGACATTATGGTCTTATAGCTGTTTAAAAAAAAAAAAAAAAAAAAAAATACATTGTGCACAATCAATTGTATTTTGTATTTGTAAAAACAGCAAAACCATGAAAAGGTAATACATAAATAAATAAATGCATCTGATGTCTACTAGCTTAAAAAAAATCAGCAGCACCTGTTTTCTATATAAGTTAGCAAATACATGCTAGTGTTCTGTATTTTATCAGCAAGTTTTATTTTCATTTTTTTATTCTTTATACAGTAGCCCCTCGTTTATCACAGGGTTTAGGAGGCCACGCCCCCCGCGATAAGTGAAAAAACGTGAAGTAAGGATACAGTAGTAGCTCACGTTTCATTCCCAATCTCCCTCCTTCTGTGTAAATAAACAATTTAAGTTTAAGAACTGTAATATTTTAAATAAACATTCATAGATTATTTATTAAAAAATTACAGTAATTAAATTTAAATTGTAGAGGAGAGAAGCACAGCACGACATCAAAGAGTTAACCCTTCATGAAGCTGTTTCAGCCGGAGGAGAAATGTGGGTGTGTTAGAGAGCCGCAGGTGGCAGAGAGCGGAGATCATGACAGGCTGCAGAAGGAGCTTCTCCCTGCACCTGTGGGCTGCATGCAGGTGCAGCAGGTGCTAAATCATTTGAAAACATTTATTTTAAATAAACAACCCCTGCCACTCGTGTGGCTCATCCATCAATCAGCCAATTATGTGTCATGTCCACTCTTAGTTTGAAAAACCGCAAAAGGGAGAGTCCGCGAAAGTTGAAGTGCAAAGTAGCGAGGGACTACAGTATTTTTTAATCCGTCCAGAGGACCTGATTCAACTTTGTTAGAATTTTCTACCTGAATTATTGAGCATGCATCAGGATATTCTCCATGTTATTTCACTCCCTGTGTGCATTAAAGCAGCTTTTCAGTGTATCTGCTGGCCCATGCGTCCCAGAACTTAATTTCTCTGCTTTTTCTATTTTAACAATGTTAATTATTTTGAGTTAATTTTATAGATTTTTTTTTTTTCCACATTCACACTCTCTTGCTTTTTGTTGTTTGTTAATTGCTTATTTTACCCTGCAATGTCACATTTTAGTTGGAATTTGTTCATCCTTTAAAAAGCTTTTCCACTCTTATTTTTATCCACACATGGAAACTGCACCCTTTTTTTATTACTTTTGTCCTTTTATTCTTTATTCATCTACTTAATGCTGTCTCGTACATTTAACACGCATTGTTCTTTTTTTACTTTACCAGTTTCATTTCCTTATTCATCTCATGCTTCAATGTGAACATACATTTGTATAAGATTTGACATTTAGAACCACTGAATTCTGTCTTTTTGTTTATGAAAGACAAAGACAGAAGGGGAGATGAGGAGGATGGATAGCACTCTCACTGGATAAAGAGCTCGTTTTTATACTTTACTTTATGGCTTGAAATATTAAATATTTGGTTTACAATAACGTTAAGTGGCCTGGGCCTAAGTTATGGTGACACAGAGGCTTCTTTGTTTGTTTTCTTGTTTATGGTTTTGAAATATCAATCTTTTGCTGTAGACTAATAAGACTAAGTGGTCTGGATGAATGAATTATGGTCTGAGCACGAGCTGTTCTTTTGAATCGGGGCACGATCAGATGCTCTCACACTTATGTTCTATCAGAGGTCATATCTGAAATGGACTGTGTGTATCTTCTTGCAGTCCAAGCAAAGAGACCATAGAATACAAATGTAAAACAAATGCATTCGCTTTTTAGCATTTAGCAAGATTATAGCAATGGAAAAATAATACATTTGCCATTATTATTCTGCAATTCACTTTCGTTTTGCGACAATGGAGGACATTAGCTTTAATAACAGGCTGAAGAAAAACTTAAGTGACACAATAGTACTGCCCCAGCAGTAATATTTGAAAAGCAAATCCTGCTTCAGAATTGGATGGTCAAAAGTGCTCATCCATTTTGACATTTTCAAAACAGCATTTTTTTTTTTTTTTTTTGGTCCTCTCTTTCAAAAATTGGTTACAACGTGCCCTTTTCTGCAGTTAACAGCTCCAAAAGACCTCCTTGACACTTGCTTGGTATTTAAGTGATGAGTTCAGGGTGTTCTTTGTGGATACAAGCATGTTTTTTTTTCTGGAAGCCATGATGTGAGGCTTCAATGTATTAGCCATTGTAGCATGCTTATGGGAATTTCATAAGCATTTCTTTTGTGCTATTACATAAAATACAACACAGATTCATCCTATGATCTTAGTTTGTCATTTCTCTTACTAAGACACTAGATGGTATTTATTTATTGTTGTATTTGTCAGAGTCAGAGTCAGAGTCAGAGTTTCTTTATTGTCATTCGCACCTCATGTGGTACATGTGGTGGAGCGAAATTATGTACACAGGGTCCCAGTTACATCCAACAATAAAATGTATAAGAAAAACAGTAATAACATCTAAGATATGAACTAAGAAAAACATCAACTAAATATACACTAAGCACTCATAACATAAAACATTGAACATCAGCACAAACATGAACATGAGTCTGTGAGCAGATGTGCACGCATGAACACATCAACATTGAAACAGATCAGCAGCAACATGAAACAGATCAGCAGCAACATGATATGGTTTTTCACAGTGATTATTCTAGTTAGAGATTCATGAGTCTAACAGCCTCAGGGTAGAAGCTGTTCCTCAGTCTAGTGGTTCTACACTTAATGCTCCTTAACCTCCTTCCTGAGGGGAGTGGGGCAAAAAGTGTGTGTGCTGGGTGGGTGGGGTCCTTCATGATGCATTTGCTAACTATACCCACATTTCTGCAACAATCATTTAAAACTGGGTGAAAGACTTTGTGGGTTTTACCACCTGAACTGCCAGCAATCCTCATTTGCAGACAGTTTACTGTGCATTATTGAAAACATTTGGATTTATTCAGATGGCTTTCATTTTAAATGTTTGTTTTCCTTGCTACAAAGTACTTTTGCATCATACAAGTGGACAAGTGACTAACAGCAAGTCTTACATTCATACATATGTAAATATATACAACACATTTCCTGACAAATAAAGTCTAGAAGTACCTGTGGCATTGTCTGTCTGCTTTTCAAACTTTCCCCAATACCAATAAGCATAGAAATATACAAAAATCATACTTTAAGTATTAAAAACTAGGTATCATAGTTAATTTTTGTGTTGTTCTTTTGTCTATGATTTTTGTGTTATCGTTTAGCATTTGTTTAAACAGTGTACTGGTAATATCCATTAAATTAAATCATAATTATTTGCAAGTTTGAATTACTTTAATTCAAAACAATTACTTTTAATTTATGTAAAGATGCTTGGATTGTATCTAGATGTGTGATGCAAGTCTTACTTGATTGTGATATGAACATAATGGTTTGGTGATAATTATTGGGATTTCCAGATTAAGCAGAAGATTATGCTATTGTTGCCTGC
Organism: Nematolebias whitei; assembly: GCF_014905685.2. Taxonomy (NCBI): domain Eukaryota; kingdom Metazoa; phylum Chordata; class Actinopteri; order Cyprinodontiformes; family Rivulidae; genus Nematolebias; species Nematolebias whitei. The sequence continues at coordinate 35,216,890 of NC_056515.1, read as the reverse complement.
ATGATCCCTGCAAGCAATGAAGACTGATGAAAATTAGGAAAAAATAAATAAATAAAAAAGATTCAGTAATTGAACTAAAAATAAATACATAAATAAATAACTAGCTGAAGCCACTATTTTGGCTCAGACTATTTCGAGATCGGTATTAATGCTGTAAGTACGGAGATTTCTGCACAACCCATGAGAATGTTTTTTTTTTTTTTTTTTTTTTATCAACCGGGAATAATTTTAAACCTTTTAAAAACTTTATTTATTTTATTAGTCAAATACTTTCAGCTTTAGGCAACGTTCTTGTGTTGGTGCTCGATTCTAACATTTACCATCTGAAAACCGTTTGTGCTAAATGAAAAAAAAAAAAAAAAAGAAGGACCATAAAAACAACACGATTGTATTTCTCAAAGGATATTTTGTTCATTCGATCACTTTAATAATACGTGCCAGTTTATTTAAAATTCAATAATAAAGGGTTTTCTTTCTTTTCCTTTAACCTTCCATCACAGTGTTGTACACAGTGATAGACAGTCTTGCTGTAGCGCATTCATCGACTCATACTATTTAACAGATAAAATATAAATAAAGACAGGGTTAGAGTTTCACATCTGGTGAAAACCCTGGGGGATCGCATCGGAGTTTGATTGAAGTGAAGCCCAAATCACTGTTTTGAGGTAGACTTGAGACAGTTTCCCTGCAGTGAACCTGGATTTGACACCAGTCACACTTCACCAAAAGTACTAGACCCTCAGTGGAACACAGCAAGGGTCTGGGAAATAATATATATATAAAAGGTTTTAAACTCAAGGAGTCAAAAAGTCCCCAGAGGCTTAACTAAAGACAGACAGCCTTGGATTTTTTTTTTCCGGCCTAACAGTTAGTTCCGTCCAACCACATCCAGTAATGTTCAGTCTGTGAACACAATCATAAAATTCAACTTTATATCCTTATTTTCTTGGATTCTACAGGATGTGTCCGTTAGTATTTTAATCATGCCAACCCATCATTACTTCAACAGATTTGTTTTGCATGTAGGTTTACTGCTGTAGTTATGAATGCCACCTTTTTGGAAACAGCAACATAGCAGATTCCCAAAGCCAACACTGGATGAATATCTTGAGGTCCATGTCTTCATTTCCCATGCAGCTAAATACTAGCTGCTATCATTAACAGCCCCTGAGGTTGTCAGCGCATCAATCATCTGCCCACATTGAAGTAGACTGGACAAGGCCATGGACGGTCCCAGCCAGGACCGCGCGGGTCAGCAGCTCACTTGTCATAACAACAGTTTGATGTTTTGCTTCACCCAGGATGTTTGTGGCCAGACCGGGTTTGGTTTTTCACTCTAAAACAAATATAGTTTAGTTCATATAGTTTAGTTTTAGTTGATGTAAAAAATAAAATCAGTTCATCTTTTTTTCTTCTTCTTCTTTTTTGGTAATTCAGAAAATAAAAAAAAAACAACTTACGTTTAGGTAAAGCACCCTTGACACAGGATAGTGACCACAATGCATTCTTATTAAAATGTAGCTGAATCATAATAAATATGGACAACGTCCTTCAGTGTCAAAGAAATCATACCATACCATTTTATTTATACAGCACTTAAAACAGCGACAAGGCCAACCAAAGTGCTGATTCATGACATTGCTACGCTCATAGTACTCGCCAACTAAGTTGCACCTGCTGTGTTCTGTCTCCAAGAGGCCTCCATCATGCACTACGTGGCCGCCCTCTGTCAAAGTGTCAGGATGCAGCTCTAGAAATTCTCGCCTTGCAAGCGTGCTTATGTTGCCACATGCATCGTGTCTTCATTGTTTTCTTTCCACGACTTTGTCACAATCATGGTAACAGATCAGGTACTAAATCAGCTCAACCTGTCCCGCTTCAAATTTGCAGCGGCCAAGTCATGTCCATCCTTATGGACAGACAATGGATACAACTGTAGAAATACAGTAGTGCCTCGCTACATCACGGTTCGACTTTCATGGACTCACTATTTCACAGCTTTTCAACATAAGATTGTACAGATTGTCAACTTTAATATTACGTGATTGGGATGGCATGGGATAAAAAGATAACGGGAGCGGATGAGAGTGGGAACTAACCAATAGGACAAGAAAAAAAAAACTTGGGACAGCTGCCGCCATTTTGTAGTTTTATTTCAATAAGCAATAATAATCTTTCAATAAGCAAGTAACGCAAGTCAAAATAACTACAGGGCCCAGAATCAAATAGTACTTTTGGCAGCTGATTTCTACAGACATTCAAACAACAGTACTGGAGGTAGCAAATACTAGCGGAGAAACCAAACCAAATGTACATCGGACAGGCGCTGCCATTTTGTAGTTTTCTTTCAATAAGTCTGTACTGTAACACAAGTCAAAAGAACTACAAAGCCCAGAATCCAACAGCACTTTTGGCAGCTGATTTCTGACAAAATTCAAGGAACAGGAGCGATACCTTCCTTGTAAGGGAAGTCTTAAAGGAAACCCTTCCCTTCTTTGTCGTATCTTATCTTATCTTATCTTATCTTATCTTAATCAAGGAACTACTGTATGCTTATTCATGCAAACCACCTTTAAAGAAGTCTGCAGACCTCACCAAGACACTTTGAAGACCATCCACATTCTGTCTGATATTTAAGGGAAAAGCATAGTCATTCATTCTAAAGGGGGCTTAACCAACACCGAAAAGTGAACCGTATGGAACCCCTGCGTCTAAAAAATGACATAAAACTGGATTAAAGTTGTTTACATAAACAAACAGCCACATTCAAACAGTACCGGGTGTTTCCAGCTTCAATTATTTTGTGTTAGAAAGGAATCAAGCATCGTAAAAAAGTGCCTTGAGTCAAAACATGAGAAAATGTTTACCCGCCATGTTACAAAGACTCTTTCACAAACTGTTGCGCATTCGTGGAAGCTAAAAGAAAATGAGTGCATTAGGAGAGCAGACATCTGTGATGATTCACTTTGAAACTCATTCATTGTGACATTAGTAATAATACACTTGTTCCTCATTATAAACACATTAGTGGGCTTTTGGCAGGTTGAGCACTGATGCAGGTCTGCTCTCCATGATGTTGAAACTATACTGAGCACAGCTCGTTGTTCTCGTGTCCATTTAAATGTTGAATATTTAAAATGGATTATGCACTAAACATGATGTAGCAAAGCTTTAATCTTATTTTTTTTTACTAGAAAAAATAAAGAAAAAAATACAAAGGAGATGGAAATGGAAAACAGAATGAAAACTTAACTTAAATCCTGAAGTGCATTTGCAATGTTGGTTCGAGAAAAGGTACCATTAAAAAAGCAATTAGTGGTCTCTGGTGAGTTCTGAATGAGGCTTTCTGCATGTACTGTAATATAATGTGATTTAAATTATCTTTGTTTTCCATATTATGCTCTTAATTGTCTTGGCCTGTGGCATTTTCTTGTAAACAAACAGTGTTAAAATAATCCTCAGATCCTCATGCTATCAGCAAAGAGAAGTCCTAACGTCCCAAAAAAATTGTTAAATGTATTTTTCCTTGCATCAAATATTTAATTGGACAATCAAATTACCTTCATTAATACAGGAAAAAACAAATCATTCATCCAAGTTTTCTTTCTTTAGTTAGTTTAATAGGGAAATACTATTAACTACAGGGATTACGTTTCTTGCAGAAATGCAGTGTGAATGCTTATTGCAGAAGAACTTGTTGGATAACAGCTAAAATTAGTAAAAAACAAGCAAACAAACAAACATGCTGAAATGTAGGTGAAATGGAAGAACATGCCTAAAATAGTAGAAGAAAGCAGAAAAAAAATACATTTGCTGAAATCGGTTTACATCTTCAGAAAATAACAGAAAAAATAAGAAAGTAGCTAAAAAAAAATGGAATTAGCAAACAAAAAAATGTCTTAAAATTGGCTGAAAGGAAGAAAGAAGCTTAAATAACCAACAAGAAGCAGACAGAGCTGAAATAAGCTAAACAAATGTGAAATTAGCTAGAACTTTTAAAACTAGCATCAAAGCAGCTAAATAGTAGCTGAAATATCAGAAATTGCTGGAACTAGCATAATTAAGCTGAAAGGAGCATAACGAGCTGAAATTAGCAGAAAGAACTTAATTAGTCTGAAAGTACCAGAAACAACCATGAAGAACGTGAACTTATCTGAAAACAGACAAAAATAGCTAAACAATTCTAAAAAGGTAGATGAAAAAGTAGAACAAGCTTAAATTAGCACAAGAAAGCAGAAAGAACATGTTTACTGAAACAAGCAGAAATGAGCCCAAGTGGAAAGCTGAAATTAGCACACACAAACAAAAACAGCTAAAAAGTAGCTAACAAGTTAGTATGAAGCTTAAATTACCAGAAGTGGATGAGAGCACATTTGTGCTTAATTAGGCTGAACAAAAAGTTGTAATGAGTGCAAAAATATGGAATTAGCTGGAAAAAAAAATAATAATAATAAAATCAGCATAAAAACGGCTAAATAGTAGCTGAAATAGCAGGAAAGGCTGAAACTTTCAGAAATAATCCGAATGGACTGTAACAAGCTGAAATTAACAAAGAGAAGTTATAAGAAGCACAACAATGTTTTAGTTAGCAGAAAAGGTCTGAAAGGAACACAAAGCAGCTGAAAAACAGCTGAACGCAGATGAAAAAGTTTAAATGTGTACAAAGGAGCTGAAAGAAGCTGAACCTGAACAAAATGTGAAAGGAACAGTACAAGGTTATAAACAGATCTAAAGATTTGAAGGATGTAAATGAGCTCAATTCATTTCCTATGAGAAAAAAATAATGGCAGAAAAGGCAAAATATTTCTAAAAGCTAAAGTTGCACCAATACCAAAAGTCATAGCAGGATTGTCCTGAACGAGCTGAACATTTTGATTTATGATTTGTTGAAATAGCACAAAAATTGTGGAACGAGAAAGCTGCAAAAAACATGCGGAAGAAAAATAGATCACAATTGTGTGAACGCTTCATAAACATTCACACAATTGCTAATTTAGCTTTGGTCTGTCCACTACTAGCTAATACAAATGATACACACATTCTGCTTCTAATGGCAAATCTTTAATAAAACGTAAACACAAGCTTATGTTTGATTGTGTATGTTTATGTTTGTGTGGTAGCGAGATAATAAAAGGAAGTAAGCTATCATATTGGATGCATACTGAATGTGGCATTAGTAACCACTTGGTGCTGTGAAGCAAATATACCACCAATGCACCAACGCCGCCTGCAAGATAAACATTCCATTCCATCTACAGACGTATAAAGTCATCCCTGAATGCACATAAATCCATTCAACCAATTTAACACAGACTACATCGAGATCTGACACCAGACAAGAAAAACAAAAATCGAAAAGATGTGGCAAGTTCTTGTTCAGAACTGTGCTGCTGTTGATTGTGCGGTCACTTTGAAAGGCAACTTCATCTGGCTGACGGAAATGTGTGTCAGAGTGTGCGAGGGAAGTGTGTATTTTTTCAGCATCGGGGGGTCAGTCACCTGGAGTGTTTGGGAATTTTCTATGAAAATATTCCTGTGTAATTGAAGAACTTTGGGTATAGACCTGATTGTGTGCATGTCAGTGTGCTCACGGTGTGTGTGTGTGGGGGGGCGTTCATTATGTAGTAATAATTTGCAAGTTTTAGTTGGTGGATGAAGCCTCTCTGTGTGTGCATACATATGTGTGTTTTAGGCTGGCGTGAAGCCAACGTGAATGGAAGTCTTGTTAGTGTTTAAAAATGCCTTCTTGGATCTGACAGGACATGTGCAGGCATAGAGGCATGCCAATGAGGTGTGCGTGGACGTTAGGGAGTGTGTTTGCATTTAGTGCTGAGAAACTGAAAACGCCGCTTCACCCAAAGTCCTTTTTTCCCCCTGTATTTATGCATATGTGTATATGTGTGCTATTTCCTAAAGACCAGTTATTTCATGTTTAGCTTGAGTAAAAAAAAAAAAAAATTAAATCCAAATTTTGTTTTAGTCTTTACGTTTTACTGATTTTTGAAATACATTATTTTCACATACACACACACACACACACACACAAATCAAGGTATTTGATATCCTGATGCATGCTCAATATTTGATATTTTCGATATTTTTCGATACTTTTTATATTTTATTTGGTATTTGATGTTTTTCCCTCACAAATTCTGCTCAGCGTGCGCCAAGGGTACCCATTTCCATCAGACCTAATTGTATACTAATAAAATGTCAAAACGGGCACATCTCTAGGAGTGACCTTCCAGTACTTTATACAGCGACTGACTTTGAACGACTAATAAATCGTTGAAATTTGCAAGATGTTCTTACTAATCAAGAGAATATGCAATTTTGAGTGTGTGCGATTTAAATTGAATATGATGCTTTTATTTAATTTACTTTCCAAATAGGCTAGAGAAATACTTAAAACAGACCTTAAAACAAATTCAATGTTTGCAAAACCAAAATGAAAATTCCGAATCACAAGCTGTGAAATAAAATATTGCAACAGTCTTATCCATCCTTTCTATTTCTTTAGCTTCCCATCACATGTGGATTTGTAATGCATGTTTTACCATACTATGGAGTCTACAGTAACAGGAAATAATTGCATGCAAAGTCAAAAGATATTCAAAAAAAAAAAAAAAAATGGAATGGAGAGTGATAATTTAAACATAAATCCCCTAAAACTGTTTCTTGCAGTAGCCGACAGGTACCGCAAATGGCTAAACACGCTGCAAACACATGAATAATGAAAAGTCCAAAACACACACACACAAACAACAAACAAACAAACAAACAAAAAAAAAAAACAACAAAGCATAAAATTGCTGAAACTTAAAAAATTCTACAATCAAATAAAATAGACAGAGGAAACAACACAACTAACACAACAAATGCTAAGAAAAAATACTGCAAATACCAAAATACCATACCACTTTATCCTGATGCATGCTCAATAATCCAGGTAGAAAAATCTCAAAAAGTTAATTCTTAATTCTAAGCTTTTTTTTGTTTGTTTCTTTGTTTTGTTTTTTGAACGTCCGGAGGACCAGAATTAACTTTTTGAGACCATAACACCTGATTTATAAATCACTTATAAACAGCAACAAGGCCAAGCAAAGTGCTGTACAGCAAAAACAAAACAAGCAAAGGACATAGCAAAAAAAAAAAAAAAAAAAAATACATAGATCTATAGAGGTAAAATGGTAAATGGACTGTACTTGTATAGCATCTTTCTATCTTATCAAGATACTCAAAGCACTTCACATTACAATCTGTGGTCTCATTTACCCAGTCATACAGCACTCTACTAGATCTATACAAAGACTAATCAGTGCTTTATCACATTCATACACTGATGGGACACACATCAGAGGCATTGAGGGGTTCAGTGTCTTGCCCAGGGACACTTGGGCATGTGACTGCTGGTGGAATCGAACCCTAACTCTCACATTGTAGGATGACTGCTCTAACCACTCAGCTACAGCCACACCAGGTAAAGATAAGAACTAAATGGCTAACATTGTAAAATATAGAAAAGTTAAAATCAACTCTCGCTGTATTAAAAGCCAGTAAATACACGTGAGTTTTATTAACCAGAGGGGATGGTCTGATGCATTTGTTTTTAGTTTAAAGTCTGTTCTAATACTTTTAGAGCTGAATGGGCCCTCTGTGGTCACTACAAACTATAAGGTGCATTGCCAATCATAGAGCAACAGTCTGATCATCAGTCATGTAGCATTACGTTCACGTAATTAAACACAAAGCTGGCGTTACCTTTAAACAGAAGCTGTGAAAAAAATGACAGCTGTGAGCACGTTTTTTTTCAAACCATGCAAAATCCAAGTAAGAACTTACACCTCTCATACCTAGCTTAGCATAGCTTATACCTCTCAGAAACCTCATACGTATTATTTTGCACCTAGGTAGCTTTGCACCTTTTTTTTATTCAACAAGATTGATTCGTGCATGACTTTACAGAAAAAGAGGCTGGAAAAAGAAAAAGGAACGTGACAGTGATTGAGCAAATGCAGAAAAAAAGATAAAAAAAAAAAAGATGGGTTATGCAAAGAGCAGAAGAAACAGAAGAGATATATAAAACATAGTGAAAGTAAAAATACATATTTGTAAACCAGTATGTTGAAAAGAGGGTCAAACATAAGAAAGTGGACTTGCAGCCAGACAAGAGGAGACAAACAAAACTAGAACAATCCACTGATAGGAGAGCAGAAAGACGGAGGTTGCCTTGAAAACTTGACCATAGAGAAACATGGTGGACAGGGCAGTGGACGCACAGTGTGAATAAAGCTGTAGGACAGATATGAAAAAGAAAAGGGAGCATGGGAAAGAAGCAATGAGGGTCTGAGAAAAGAAAAAAAAGTAGTGTTTGAGAGAGCTTGGGTGATGAAATCATGAATGACCCCCCACCGTGGATCCCTCTTTGAGGGTGTGTCTCAGCTCGCACATGCACATAAAAAACAGATTTGCAGAAAAACAAACACAAAGACACAAAATGCAAGCTGGACAGACACACATACACACACACTGAAACCTTAAATACCAAATCCCATCTGAGCTTCCTTCCTAAGCTCCCAGACTGTTCTCATGGCTTTTATTTTTCTACTCCCCTCATGCATAGCTTCCTCCTCTTCTCCGAATCTCTTTCACATTTTTCCCGTCTCCATCGCTCCTCACACTAAACATAAGGTGACAGTCCGTAGCCAAAGAGGGACAGATTGACACAGAGGGAGAGAAGAGAACAGAGAAAGAAAAAACAGAGGGCAGGCAACCTCTTCACAAGACGAGACGAAGAGGGATAAAGAATAAAAGGGTTTTAGATGGACAAATGGCAGCCAAAACGAAAGATTATTCTAATTGTCTGCCATATATGTGTCCTCACCCAACTATTTATTAGTTCAGTCATATCTTTGTTCCCACTTATGTTTTTCACTCAACTTCTCAGTGTGCCCTAGATGGCAAATGGCTATAAAGGCCAGACGCATGTGGACACCCGAGCATTAACATTTATTTCTGACAGAGCCTATAGCCACAATGTGCTGAAATTCAGCTATAACAGCCTTCATAGTGGCATTTGTTGTTGGAAGAGATGCACATTGTCCACCCTTTCTCATTTTATTGACATTTGTTGGAGTATGTGAGAGATACATGAGAGGACGCCAAGACAGAATACAGAAGAGCATAATACAGATATTATATTATTCTAGAATTGTGCCGCTTGGGGTGGATGCATGTTGGAGTAGCTCTGTTACATTCATCCTGAGTTATTGCATTTAAAAACTTAAATTCTTATTTTTTCTGTTTGTAAATCACTTATTTCGGATGACTGTTTCCTCTGATATCAGATGCTGTGCAGTTGGAAGGATTTTACTGAAACATTTTTACTCTTGGACATTTGTTATGATGCGTAACCATAGCAACAAGTTTTTTTTTTTTTTTTTTTAACAACCAGAAGCAACTGATTAATGTCTCAAAAGCTCAAACACCTCAACTACAGCCCCAAATCCCAAATGAGTTGAAAAGGAGGCACCGTGGACGAATTCCCATCAACCTGGAGTACCTGACCGCCGAGATCCTGGTGCAGGTGGGAAACTCGGCTCGTGACAAGGGGAGGACCGGGATCGTACCCTGGCACCTTCAGCTGTCTGTCTGTGGCTATGAGGAACTCGGCACACTACTGGGAGGCATGACGATCGCTCAGGGAAGAATTATGCCCAGCAATCGGGCAGTCCTTCTGCCCAGGAGGACCAAGAGGCCCGCTGGATCTGACAGCAAGCTGGATCCGGGTGGACAAATCGGTATCTGTGGCCAAATTCTTCGGATTCACTGCAGGAGATCCTTCCTGCCCACAGCTATCAGCATCTATAACAACTCTTGAATGAAACCAGGATGATGAGCTACAGCTGTTTAGAAATGCCTGAATGTTCTGAAAAAAACAACAACAAAAAAACCCATCCTGCCTTTTTAACTAGACCACATTATGCAACCATTTATTGCCTCGTGACTTAAACAAGCACAATTATCTGGGGACAAAAATGAATTACAGGCTTAATCTTAGATAAATAAGCGGGCAAATGTGTGATGCATCACAAGAAACCACATTCAGGCATGATGCCTATTGGGTTTTCATGAGACATACGTATTTTATGTCTGACTTTACAACTGTTATTTGGATATGTGTTCTGTTTTGTTGTTTTTAGACGTGAAGTATGTTTAGAAGAACATTCTTCTAATGTGTGAACTTGAAGCAAATGTTTCTTTGATGGTATTGACGATTTTTAAGCTTTATCAACCCTTTCTATTCAGCTTGTCTGAGCGTGTGTGATGGTGTTGGCGGTTTCTCATTTTTAGAAAATTAAGGCAAGTGGATAAACCATTTCATAACCAATAATCATAATAAATAGATTTTTGAATCTGTTCAAAAGTAAAAAAAAAAAAAAAAAAAAAACTATTTTTTTTGTTCCATCTTGACTTTTTTGGTTTATTTGTATTCTGTAGATGAACGTTGCTACAGTGACAACTATAAAAACAAATGTATCTAAAAAAGACTAAATATATCACATTTTGTATTGCACTTAGATTTGCTAAGTACTTCCAGGACTTTGAACGGGATCATGGTTGCAAAATGCGATGAAGGTAAAAAGTGATCAGTAAATATGTAGATAATGCAATGTGCAAAATGTTGTTGCCATAAACCCTTTAAATCCTCTTATCAGACAGAAACAGAGGACAAAGCGACTTTTTATGATGTACAATAAACAGTGTAGTAGATTGTAAAAACAGTGACCGTGTGCTGTCATCATCGTTAACTTATGGAGACTTTTAATTATATTTTAGTTTATCAGAGGTGCTTCAGGGTGTTTGTAGTAAGGAGATTCTTTTACAGGTCCAAATGCCTGTTTTAAAAGACTTTACTTGAGATTTGATCTGCAACAGGAGACAACAGCAACTATGCTCTATAAAGAGATAAACACACCTTACTTGCTATGATAGATACGTCTTATTTTCTTTTGAATATACAGTATAATAAATATTCCCCAATAAATATACCTTGTCTGTGAGAAATTCTAACTGACAACGTAGCAAAAACATAACTTTTGGGTAAAGGCAGTTTGCTGTCAGCCTAAATAAACTACATTTATCCCAACATTAAACATATTTAGATCAATTGCCAGGTTTCCTTTCTTGTGCTGGTGCCACAAAAATTAAAAATAAAAAATAAAATAAAAAGTTCATATTTTAGCTGCTGCAAAACATCTGAGGCCATGTTATTCCAGGAACTCAGAGCCTATGTTTTCGGCTTGGCTCATTATTTGCGACTGATGACAGTAAACAAAGTACTGTGGCACCATTTCAAGGTGTCTGAACCTTAATTACATTTTTAATAAACTGCTTGGCATGTGTGCTTATGCATACGTGTATGTGTGCATGTTTATGTGCACAAATGATCCACAAGAAAGAAAGAAACAAATGTAAAAAAAAAAAAAAAAATCTGCTCGTGTGTGGTTCTCGGCTTTCACTGAAGGGTAATTTGCAGACTCACGGGCACAGCAAACCAGATGCAGAAATACAGTTCACACGCACGCAGACGCGCACAAGAACGCACGGATGGCCAGATGCTACATGGGCCATATCTGGTGAACTCTAAGCTACGATGATATTGAAGCTTCTAATGGCCATCATTAATCACATGATAGTAAATCACTTTAGAGATGGGGTGTAGCGAGGGAGGAAATAAAAAGGGAAATGGGATAGAGGAAGGTGAAAATGAACCTAAGAAGGCAAGCAGAAAATAAAACAGATGAAGGTGGAAATAAAATAAACTGGCAAACACTAATGTTAAAGCTCCAACACACACTCCACTGCCTTTTTTATTTTATTTTATTTGCTCCCACAGTGGCTGCAGAGTTGTAAACAAATATATTCAGCCTTTAAGATTATGTGATAACCCAGCTGTAGTTTAAACAAAATAGAACTGGGTAGGCAATTTTTTCTTGTAATGACATTACATTTCAGGGTAGTTTTGTGATAACGGTTTTCCACGAGGACCTGATAAAATTAATAATTTATCAACAGCACAACATGTCAGGTGCACTAGTCTGCAGGAGATAACTTAACTGTGATCATATCCTGCTGTTTGTGTACATGGCTGTGAATACTGAATGATGTAACAATGAGAGAGTGATTTATTTAGAAGGTGCTGGGTTTTTATTAAAGCGTTCAGTGGCTTCCTTTATAACCGTCTGGCATGCTTTCTTTAGAAGAAAGAGCCCTTCTTTCAAGTTACCTATAGTTTGCATGTTTGACTTGTTTGAAGCACACTATATTGAGAACCTCAGACTTTTTAAAATATTTCTTTTTTGCAACCAACTAGATAAATAGTTGATTTATTGTTTCTATATGAGGTAGTTGGATTCTTCTGAGGTAAGGATGATCAAATGACTTAAATTACAGATAGATAAGCTATTTTCAGTAGTCCAACAATGCTCAGACAGATCATCTGAATGGTTTCCTTTTTTGGTGAGATGTTTTGTCCTTCAGCCAAAAAAGGACAAAAAATAAAAACAAAAATACAGTTTGCTGGTGCTAAGATAGCCTCCGGGGCCCGTCCACTCCCCTGTCATCTCCTCTGAAACAGTCATGCCAAAGTGGTTCAAAACACCAAAGTGTATGTTCACTAATCCAGGTAAAATCCAACAAAGTTCAGTCAGGTTACCTGGATGGTTTATTTTGTTGCTGAGACATTTTGTCCTTCTTCCAAAGGACTTATTCAATCTGAGAAGCCACCAAACAAAACTGATTCCCACATAGGCCTGTCACGATAACACATTTTGCTGGGTGATTAATTGTCTCAGAAATTTTTGTGATAACCAATAATATTGTTTGAAATTTAACAATAAGTAATTGTCAAATTTTAGAAGAAATGTTGATTTGTTTGGAGTGTAGTACCATTTTTTGACTACCTGATGGCAGTATCAGACTGTTTGAAGCAAAGGATGGATAGTTGAGCAGAAGGATGGATAGTTGAGCAGTGTGTCTCTTTATGAAGAATGGGAGGGAGGGCCATTGACATGACATGGGCAGCCATGGTGACATGGCGGGCGCTCGGTGATTTGAGCTCTTTAGAATAGCATTTTTCACACGAAGCTTTTAATAAAAAAAAAAAAAAAAAACTCTGTTCTCAGCTTATTTTTGCAGAGAAAAACAACTTTTTACACGAAGGCACAGATTTCAACCGTGCATTTTGGAGCTTGACAAGACGGAGGTTTATTCCAGAGGTCAGCCTGTTAGCTTCACTCTTAGCTTAACTTCTCAGCTTAGCTGCTTTAAATGATCCAAAAATGCAATTTTGGACAGTTAAAATGGATTTTAAAAAGAAATGAGAAAGGTAAGGGTCAGTGAAGAGCACCAGAGTTGAGCCTTTTGTCATTCAGTAGAAAGAGAGAGACACAAAGAAACGATAAAGCCAATAAATGAAAATGAGGTTAATGATTTTCATTCATCATGCAATTAATTGATTTATTGTTTATCATGACAGGCCAATTCCCACAAACTGTTTTTTTTTTTTTCCCACTATGGAGTATGCCGCTTGTGGGAATCGGTTTGTTTGGTGGCTCCTCAGATTGAAGAATGGATGAAGGACGATACGTCTCAGCAAAAAAAAAAAAAACTGTCCAGATGACTTGACTGAACATTGTCAGATTTTATACCAGGATTATTGAGCATGAACTTTGGCATATTCAGTAGTCTAAATTTATCATAGTCTAACTATATGAAGCAACATTTGACTGCATCCATCCATCCAACCCACATGTCTATGCAGTAACGTGTGAGAGCTGCTGGTGACTAACTTCAGAGGTCATGTGTGAGAGATGGGTTACACCTCGGACAAGCAACAAGTCCAGTTGACTGCAATCGTTTTCAAAAGAGCTTGGCATGTGTATTATACACTAAGCAACTAAACAAACTAAAGTTATGATGATTGTGGGGATGTCCTTTTACAATATGCCTGTTTTTGTAAAGCAATATTTTATGAAGAATGTATAAAACATTGCTTTTAAATTTGTGATGTTGAACTTTTAAAATGTTCAACCCCACTTAATTCATACTACACTAGTAAAAAGTCCTGCATAATCCAGCACTGCTGCATCAGTTCTGATGAACTGAGTAAACTGAAAGATACACTCCTGTACAAGACATCCTGTCCATCATGCCATCCTGTATGAGACCTTAAAGAATCCATACATTTTCATTTGGGTATATTTGCAGTATTTTTCATGCTAAACCATTTATATTTAGTTTACACTGCTCAGTGTTTTGCAGTATTTGCATAAACTTACCACAAAACATGCTTATTAGTTGCATCATGAACCAAACAACATTATGGGTTTTTGTAGAAAGACAAAACTGAAACAGAGGTTTTGGCATGTGGATAGACCAAAGGATGCACCCATATCATTAGTAGTGCAGGCATTTGAACACACCCATTTTCTAAACATTCAGCAAAATGCAGCCAAAACTCTTCAGCCTTGAAAGTGACCCAAGAACCAAAAAGCACACATCTGTGCGGGTGCCTGGTTTTCAATTTGTGTGAGTGAGCACATCACATAACCACTGTGTGAAGGGTAAATGACTGGTTTTGATGCTGCAGGGGAAAAATCCCAAGACAAATTATATACAGATCAATTTTCATGTGGCTTTAGGAACATTTAGACTTTTATGTTTATTACTGCATTCACCTACGATTGTATGTAACCATGCAAGAGATAAACACCAACAAAGATGCATAGATTCAATGCAAATAATATGGTAAACAAGGAATGTCAACAAGCAATGACATCTAACTGTTTAAATTGCAGAGACAGATTATGTTAAAGTTATAAGTTTGCAATTTCCTGCATTTAGATGGATCGCACATTCTCATAAAGGCCAATTTACGATGAGTTCATCATAAAGCCCAAGTCGTCTCTCCTTTAAAATAAAGGCAAGGTCGTGAGCAATCAGGAACGGGTGGTACAGAGAAGGACTGTGAAGTGATTCTTCAAGAACCACACTTCAATTAATGAGTAAAGACATGGTGTGACTGTCAATCTGAAAGGAGCAAGAGGGCCCTTAACCCTCTGAAAAGGAAAGAATGATAAGAAGAGGAACAGTGACACGATCATTACAGGCTGCACAGTGGAGCGCTGGTGCATTACACTGATGGAACTTACATAGTAGACTTTTTTTTTTCTTCTTAATTTGATACTAGAGGGTGAGCTAAGGCTATTTGAGAGAAAGGAAAGCTGATAAAAGAGTGATATGAGGATTGTAAAGTCTAGTTGGGCTGAAACAATAATGTCAGCCTTTACCAACTAGAACTACCGATAAATGGACTTTCTAGGTGGAAGTACGCTGAAGTACGTAGAGCTCAAAAAGCAGTAGGATGTTAACGAATTTCACAGAATCTCAATTTATTTCAATGAGAAAAAAAAAATGCAGTAAAAGCTGAAAATTCTAAAAAAGTTTACACAATATCAAAACCAAAAGTTATTCATTCAACCTTTATTTATACAGGTTAATCCCATTGAGCCTCAGGGACTCATTTACAAAAGACACCTGAATTTAAACAAAGAGTGAAGACAACAGTGGACAACGACGACAACTATAGGCAATCATAAAGTACACGTACAAATTTAATTAATCTTTTTAACAAGTGAATATAAAATGGTAATTAAAAGGAAAAGAAGTGAAAAAACAACTAGATTGTAAGGCGATGTAGAAAACTAAAAACAAGAACATCTCTGCATTGGTTTTTGCCAGGAACTTAAATGTTTAAAGCCACTTAGAGAGGTCAAGGTTGAGAGTGTCAGGTCTTTTTTCAAGATATTCCAGGGAACGGGAGCGACATAGGAGAAGGCCTTTTTGCCTAGTTCAGTCCTCACAGAGGGAACACTGCAGGTAATAAAGTCCTGAGAGTTCACTCTGTTGCTGCACTCTGGCATAGGAGAAGGCACTTTTGCCTAGTTCAGTCCTCACAGAGGGAACACTGCAGGTAATAAAGTCCTGAGAGTTCACTCTGTTGCTGCACTCTGGCATAGGAGAAGGCCCTTTTGCCTAGTTCAGTCCTCACAGAGGGAACACTGCAGGTAATAATAATAATAATAATAATAATGTCATCACAATGTCAGCACTGTATGTTTCCATACAATGGCAAAATTAGTCTCTGCATTTAACCCATCCACCACCAGGTGGTGCAGTGGGCAGCTATTGAAAGCACCCGGGGGACATTTTGGGGATGAGACGTGCTGCCCAGAGACGCCACGTGATGTGCAGTGACTGGGGATCGAACCTGGGACTTTCGGGTCCCAAGCCGGCTGCCCTGCCTCTACACCATCTCGGCCCCCATCTCCTGAGAGTTCACTCTGTTGCTGCACTCACCCAGTGACATCATAGTAGGAGAGCGTCCTGAAAAAAGCTGAATGTTTCATTACCTAAAATACTGAAATAGCTTTAAAAAAAAAAAAAAAACCTGTAGGACGTTTGTTTTATCATCTTTTTGTGGCTGCTTCCTTCCTCAGGGGTCGCCACAACAAGCTAACTCTTGTAAATGAGTCTTTGAGGCTCAATGGGAACTAACCTGTATAAATGAAGGTCTAACAAATAACAATAATTAAAAAAAAAAAACGCACACCAATACCTTTAAACTGTTTTTATGCCAAATGCCATCCCTGATGCAACCACAGACCACCGAGATACCACGGCCCTCCATAGTGGAGCAGATGGTGGAGCAGCGCCTTGCTCAAGGGCTCAGATTGGGGCAAACAAGTTTAATGCAGAAACATGTTTGAAAGACACTTGAAAATAATGATAATGAAGGGGAAAAAACAGGATCTCAATAGTGTGAATGCTTAACAGCGTTTACACAATCAAGAGAACGATGAAACTAATATTGTGGATGCTTAAGTTTTCATACAATTACACACACAAAAAAAATCTATAAAAAGGGTTAAACAACTATTGAAAAAAACCTTTGCCATTCATTCATAGTATGATTTAGCCTCAAATGTGTTTAAAGAAAAATACAGCCAGTCTGAATAGTTGCTGTGTTCAAACAGTTTTAGTAGCTAATAAACCAGGGATCAAATGAATAATGACATAATGCATCTTTTTACCCCCGCAGCCTTCAGCCTATGACACCAGTATGTAATCGAATAAATGATGTTCCATTTACCCATGAGGCCATTAATCCCAGTTTAATGGCTTGGATTTCCATCTGAATGCAGTTTCAATCATCTGTAAAACCCTTTACCTCAAACTTGAGAAGGGAACAAATGTCTGAAAACGTAAGTCTTACCTGTGTGTTATAAAGATGTACACATTGCCCTTGGAATTGCCCCATCCTGCATTATGCATTAGATACAAGTCAACTTCCCAGCTTCATGTATCCAAAAGATAGTTATAAAACATTGCTGTCACGTAGAGGCCTTAAATTAATTATTCATGTTTTTGTTTAAACTGCATTAGACAGCATGTGTTTTATGAAATTTGTCCTGTGATTGGGAACAAGTTGGACCTCAGGTTAAATTTGGTAATGATACAAGTGGGTGGATGCAATTAGCTTTTTTTTTTAAATATATATTTTCCCAAAGAGTATTTGATGCTGGGGTTATGCTAGCTAGTCATTAACCTGGAGGTTGACGGGTCAAACCAGAAAGGCGACAGAAAGGATTTGCTGCATTTGGTGGTGCAATTTAAAATGGACAAAATATACTTTTCAAAAATACCTGATCTCATAAGAGTGTATTGAAATGCATCCAAATTATTGATGATTAGAAACTAGTTATTTTTTTAAGTTGGATTACGGTTAGAGCGCTTTAATGTGTGACTAGCATCCCCCAGCAAGCCTAACGTGTACACACACCACCATCATATTGTCAGAACAGCTTTGAGTGATTCATAATGTCAGGGCTGTAATCATCTTCAATGAAAGATTATATTTCAAAGACACATACTGAGCTTCTTCTTCTCATTGAGTTTCAAATAAACAAGCCCACTTGTAATTAGCTTTGATATTTTAACTGTTAGAATTGCAACAACATGCTGACTCCTGTCTCAGTCTGTGCACCTAATGAGACTGACTTTGCTTGGACTTTTCCATCCAAGTTTGTCCCTAAAATGTCCCTGAAATGTCCACCCATCTACAAAAATGGACTGTTTGCGTGAGTGCCTGTAACCTATTGATATCCTTGAGCTTCCTCAAAGAGTGAGAGCATGTGTCTGCATCACTGGGAGTGTTTTGTGTCTAATTGCTGTATCCTTTAATAATTTACATTCCCCACTCTCTTATGCCCATCATTAAGAAATGGAGGAATTAGCTTCAGTAGCATGTGTGGGCGCAAGCAAATGTGTGTGTATGTGTAGATGAACAGATGCTGGGATGTATTCATCATTTAACGCGAGTTC
>NC_056515.1:35180983-35188443 GCF_014905685.2 Nematolebias whitei | reverse complement strand
ATTTATAACTGTACAACTATGATCTTTTACCCACATGAATGTGGGTACATATGTTTGTGCAAAGTAAACCATGTCTGTGTTTTTAATGTGCCTGCTTTGATGAGCTCATGTCTAAGTGTGAGCATACTAATTGGAGAGTTTGCTAATGTACGTAGTATATGCTCATGTATGAGCTCATCACTGTGTGTGTGTGCACAAGTATGTGTATTCTTGTTTCTGGTGTGTGTGTGTGTGTGTGTTTTCTGACCATTACGGTAAGTGTGCATTATTCATTGTGGTCTGTCGAGATCATTATCACTAAACAGCAAAGATGGGCAGGAGGAAATGAAACGCTGGAGCAGCAACTAAAGCACCTTTACGTCAGATAAACTTCACACCACTTCACCTTCTGTCGCCAATCACAGACCCATCATACTCCTTTTTTATCAAATTTTGTAGCTCCAAACGACAAATCCCCTTTGTTTTCCTCCTGTAATCTGTAGAGTTTGCATAATCTTTACACATTCATGGAACATGTCATCAGTGATGACTTTAATTTAATGCATGATCTTTATAATAACTGCAATCAAACACCCTTTTAATAAAAACTTAAATGTTTGGCAGTACTTTATACAACAATGATAATCAATTTTACACATTTGGAATACTTGTTTATAATTGTTCATGTTTAAAAATAGATTTTGACAAAATTAAATGCAATATTTCTAACGGTGTCAATAAAGCATAATACTAAGCTCAGTATCTTCTACTTTTAATTATTCTATTTCAATCTACTGAATGGGGATATGTGCTTTTTGGTTTTCTTTTATCAGTATTGAACCCCTAGTGTAGATCTAAACTTAATTCACAAAGTGATTGCTAGAAAATGCATTACAACAAAGAATAGTTATTGATTAGAGAAAACAAGAAAAGGTAAGGTAAGATCAGCTGGATAGATGTTCCAGGAACATCTGTTTCTTCTTTTTACTTCGTCTTTGCAGCTGCATTCTTTCAGGGTCTCCACGGTGCCTCCATTTTACTCCATTCCTATTGTACCTTCCTTTTTTATAACAAATAGCTGAATATCTTCATTTACTGCATTCATAAAACCTATTTGTAAATTTATTTTTATGTCATCTTCCATGACTTTCAACACCCTTTGTCGGAAATATGCATGGTCTTTTTTCTAAACATGTCCAAATGGTTTCAGATTCTCTAACTTTGTCTCCAAGCTGTGCAACATGAGCTTTTGTTCTAGTATTCTTGTTTCTAATTATGTCCATGTTGGTCATTTGCAGTGACAATACAATTGTCTGCTGTGTCACCTGAACTCCACCTCAGTTCTTTTTTATTAATACAGCTGTTTCCAAACCTTTTACAGTAGCAGATCTCATTCTAATTGTGCAAACACGTTCTATGAACACAGAGAATGTTATAAATGGCTTTAGGCAAAATGATTAGGCAAATTATTGCAGCACTGAAAGTTGCATCAAAAATAAAATTAGAGTTCATGGGTATATCACAAATGTGTTACCATACTTTCCACCTTACAAATCGCACCGCCATATAAGTTGCATCAGACCAAATGTGTCTAATAAAGTGGGAAAAAGCATAAATAAGTTGCTTTGCCTTATGAGGCGCATCTATTGTGCGTTTGTTATGAATCACTGCTAACCACCTGGAAATGTGGGCCAGTGTTGTGGCAAAAATCGATTGGCTGCCAATATGGCAGCTGCAGGAGGACTTGAACAAGACTTTAACAAATCTAACACTTGAAAACAATTATTTGTTTGCTTGAAATTATAGCAAATGTGTGTCTCAGTTGAACTTTTCCTTAATAAATGCACTTTAATGTTCAAATCAGCTGCGTTTCACCTGGGTGGTGCGGCACAATTAAGATGATTTGACGTTTGCTCCTGGAGTTTCAGAGCGAGACGAAGGTGGCTCTGTATGGCAAGCCAAGTGTCTCATTAATAGCCACTTTTACCTATTAATGAGACACTTGGCTTGCCAAAGTGCGCAATACAAACGCTAAATTTTAATATGTTTCATGTCAGAATGAATGAACGCATCAGATCTCAGACAAAAGTTGGGTTTTAAATATTTGGGGAAAAGTATATTAGTTGCTTCGGTGTATAATTTGCAGGACATTCAAATTTATGCAAAAAAGTGCAACTTATAGTCCAGAAAATACGGTAATTGACTGTTTTGGTGGCAAGTGCACATGATATAAAGAAGTGCCACCTCCATGCAATGCATTGTTAAAAATAATAATGCAAGTGGGATCAGGTTGTAACAGGCCCTGCTGTCATAAAGCTTACTTCTCTGGCTTTAAAGTCAAACATTTTATTAAGTATCTTTAATATTGAATAACCCCCAAAGTTATTTAAAACTGCACAATAATTGTCTTCATTCTTCTTATTTTTCCCTTTGATTTGCTATTTCTAAACATCACCTTCAAGCTTCAACTCTAGTAATGAACTACATGCCCAGTACAACAGTGCAATGTTATCGTTAATTCCGTATTCATTTCCCAAAAGCGTTTTTACGCTGTCCACTATCTCTCTCTTCATTGTAAGTCAGGATACAAACTACCATTTGGGAAATCTGCCTAAAGCAAGATTGAAAGAGGTTAATTATTTCTTAATGAGCTTTAGAGAGATAATGCAAGAGAAGTGAATGGGCAAATCAGTGTTTCACAGATTAAAAAACAACAAAAAAAAACCTCCAGGATGGTTCGTGTGAGGCAGATATAAAGAGGACATACACTTATGGTTAAATGTAAACAATAATGAAAAGTAAAAAAAATAAAATAATCCATATAAACATTATTTATCACCGCAAAAACAGCAGATTGATTTAATATTTTACAGCTCATGTTGAATAACTATTATATTTGCAATGACCTCTGTGCATTGGCAGGATTGCACAAATTTATGCCGCTAATGAAAAACTGGTTATCACAAAAAAAAAAGAAGCTATAAACAAGTGGCTATTTTGTTCAGTTCTTAAATATGGTAAAACAAAACATATATATATATATATATATATATATATATATATATATATATATATATATATATATATATATACTTTAAATAAATGACTATGGTTGGAAAACATATAAAATCCATCTCTGACAGACAAATGGCCAACATAATGATAAATTGAAATATCTGACAGAAAATATAAATAATCTGCAAATCGAAAAGGAAGCAGCAGGTAAAGATAATGGATGGATGGATGGCAATTATAAGGAATAGAAAAAGAAACAAGAAAAAGGAAGTTAATCTCAAATATACTTTCAAAATTCTAAGTGAAAATTGACATTTACTTTATGACGTATGTCAATATGCCACTTTCTAAATTATATAATAGTATTTATTTCCATTATATGCACAAACATTATAATCTAATAATAAAGTAGTAGCTTATTAATGCCACTTTGGTCTTTAAGTTACACAAATATTATTGAAGAAAACAAATGGTAAGGAGGAAACAGTTTGAAACAGAAATAATCAACAGAATGAGATAAGACAGAATGAAGGAAATGATGGACAGAGTAAATAATCCAACTTTTAGTTCTTTAAAGTGCAGTGTGCCAAACTGAGTGTTAGACTTCCTGAACCTCCACAACAGGTACACACAGCCGATACGAATTGTGTGTTGATGACCTTGTCCATATGTAGGTGTGTGGTCACTGTTCAAAGCAAAGTCTTCACAAATAACTGGGATTTCATCGCTCGCACACATGCGCTTCAGACACACAAACACACACTCAGCACCGATTCAGCCCACATTCCTGTCTGGCCAAGACCAACAGCTCCGTGTTTTTCTACAATAAAAAAAAGAGCCTCATTCGACACAAGAGCTGTGTTTGTGTGAGACTCCTTTCATCCACCCACTGCAGCATGTGTGAGTGTGTGTCTGTGTGTCTGTTAGAACATGCATGTGGTGCTGCTGCCTTTAAATGTCCAGGAGACAGTGTTTGTTTATTCTAAACACAACTTGTATTTTTTATTTTTTGCTTCCCATATGCTGCTTACCGAACTTGTGAGCGCTGTTGCTTTTTATGAAGTTATTTTTTTGTATATTGCCATGAAATATGATATCAGCCACTGAGAAAAATATATATATTTTAACCATGTTATTATGTTCACTTAGTGTATCTGTCTGTTAAGAGTACAGTAAACAGTCAGTACTTTGCGGTTCGACTTTCGCGGACTCTCTCTTTTGCGGTTTTTCAAAGTAAGAGTGGGCATGGCACACAATTTGCTGATTGATGGATGAGCCATGAGTGGCATGGATTGTTAATTTAAAATAAATTATTTCAAATGATTTAGCACCTGCTGCACCTTTGTGCAGCCCACATGTGCAGGGAGAGGCTCTCTCCTGCAGCCTGTCATGATCGCCGCTCTCTGCCACCTGCGGCTCTCTGCCACGCCCACATTTCTCCTCTGTGCTGAAGCAGCTTCGTTAAGGGTTAATTAACCCTTTGCCGTCTAGCTGCGCCAAGCTACTTTTGTCTTCTAACTTAAAATTCAAAGTATGTCACGTCGTAAAATTGTCATAAGCACAAAATATAAAAAAAGTGTTCAAATTTATTTTTAATTATTTTAGAACTTCTATGTTCAGTTGTTACAGTGTAATTGATCAAGAAGTGACTTTCTGCTTCGTGCTGCATCAGCTGTATGAAGGATTAACATTTTTTGCTGTCCTGCTGCTCTTCTCTTCTCTACAATGTGAATTTAAATACTGTTTCCCAACTTCACAGTTTTTTCCACTTATTGCAGAGGTCGTGGTCCCTTAAACCCTGTGATAAATGAGGGACTCCTGTATTCCTTTTAGCCACAGCCCAGGCTCACAGCTGCCGTGTGTCCAGACCAACATGTCTGTGTACCGGAGGCATCCTTATTAAGACAACCCTGAAACTTTCTGTTGAAGCTTGAATTCTTAATAAACATTTCATGTCTGATTGGTAAAGAATTAACAGAATGTGGATTGCAACATGTATTTTTATTGTAACATGCATCTATTACTACTGCCTGATATTTAGGTTTCAATGCTACAGTTTACTAATATATATATATTACAAGTACTAAGAACAGCTCAGTATTTAGTAAACTATGTATATAGATAAGTGATAGTATTCATACTTTGACCACACAAATAGTCCCCAGATTCTAGCTTTATAAGTCCTTAGGCTGTGATTAAAAGCTTTTATTTTGCTAACAGAATCTCTGAAAGCAAATATTACAATTGTCATTAGAGCAACACTAATAGGAGGAACCTCAAACCACGTTTCTCAACTGTAAAAGTTTTTAAAACTCCATTTGTACACAATGATAAAACCCATACACTCATTTTTTTTTTTTTAATCCCAACTTAATAGCTTGTTTATGGTTGGACCAATTAAAACAGCAGGCAGAACACTGGTGTCCTGTTAAGTGCACTTTGATGTCAAAGAAACGGCAGCTAAAAAGTATTGTAACCCATGAAAAAAAACAAAAAACCTTTTTACAAAAAAATGTCACTAGGGTGCTATGTACAATAGCATAAACATAAAAAGTTTATAACAATGCTTTCACTAGACAACAATTTTGCAGACGTTTTGTTATGCAAAGTTTGCCTTTTTCGTTGTGTTCAGCTTTCTTTGCAACACAAAGACTAACCATAATGGCATTCATGGCAGACTACATTTGCTTTTATCCTGGGACTCAACATGCCAGAATACCTCCCTCTTTGAAACTTTATTTTTTTTAACTAGAACCGTGTGCATCAGGTTTTTTTTCTTGGAGCACAGCTAGATGGTGTCTCAGGCTGCCTGTGTGTTATTATCAGTTTAATAAGTCTGAGTGAGTGAGAAACAATCTCCTTCAGGAGCACAGATTAGTTTTTTTGCATCAAATATAAATTGCCCGGATAGACTAAATGGAGAAGTCGCTTTTATCCCGAAGCGTGAAATTACGTTAGAACCTAGTCCATTACACACGTGTAAGGATATAGAGAGCATGAATATGCACGTTGCATATACAGTACACTGGCACACGCAAACATTTTGTACATGAATAAATTCTTTTTTTTTTTTTTTTTTATACTGCTGTCTCTTTTATTTTGTATTTTTTCAGTGACAAACACACAGTCTAGGCACTCATACACAACACTGAGCTTAAACATATGCATATATCAGATTTTATAGATTAAACAGAGACATATAATACATATCTATATAAAACGTTTCATTTTTCACAGGAAAAAAAGGCCTAAGGCTATGGTGGAATATGAACGTCATTAACCATAAATAGCATTTTGTTTTTGAATTTTCTCCCCTTGTCATAAAATGTCTGGAAAGTAATAAGAAAAATGTCAGACATGCTTCAGAGTTTCTCATTATTATGACGGCTGACTCAAATGCTTCATCTCTGTGGTTTTTACATCATGTCTATTGGCCACAAAGGGCCTGCTTGTGTCAAAATAATTACTTATATATTCCTTGGGAACTATAAGGGTACTCTAAACCTACATGTTTTTTATAAATGCTGTTGCCTGCAAAACATTAATAAATCATATAATGCTAATTACTCCAATATGAAGGGTATTATGCAAATTAAGGGGGAAAATATAGTTAAGAAATTGGCAAAATGTTAATGCGTTAGGGTTCTAATATGTTAGTGACACGACATGTGGATGAAACAGAAGAACTGAACGTATTGATCTCACCATTTTTGACACAGAGGCACAAACGTGCACAAGAATGAGCACATTTTTGGCCATTTTTTGGTCACATCGTCAATAAACCAAAAGTCAGTCTCACTGCTGGACACTGAGCCAGGAGGAACAGGTTCTGGTCAAAGTATTTTATTCCCTCTCTCTTTTTCTCATCTCAACAAACAAATTTACATGAAATCATAAAAGTTGCAGAAAATGCAGTATTTTTCAGGCCATAATGCATAACTAAAATCCTTGAATTATCTCAAAAATCGACAGTGGGCCTTATAATCTGATGCACCTTATGTATTAATTATGGTTGTGCTTATTGACCTCAAACTAATAGTGTGTGGTATACGGGGCTCAAAAATGTGTATTGTTTTGTATTTTATGTGTTATAACTGAACAATAGTGAGAATTGTTAAGAATGAGTTGAATAAAGTTTGACTTATCTGTTTTGTTTCACTTGATGTGCCTTATGTATGAAAACAGACCCATTCATTGATATTGCGCTTTTTAATCCAGTGCATCTTATAGTCTGAAAAATACGGTACACAATCCCGTTCCAAATGGACACTATGAAACAGGTCTTTACAAGATTGTAGGGCCTCTAGTAAGGGTGGAAACAGGATGCATTCTGTCTTCTGTTTTTCTAATAGATAAAAGCACTATTTAGTCTGTTCTGGACAGCTAAATATACACTATGGCAAAGAATAAAAAAAAAAAATATATATATATATATATATATATATATATATATATATATATATATA